>NC_064756.1:794843-1103939 GCF_011397635.1 Epinephelus fuscoguttatus
CCCACAAACAATTCCGTAAAAAAGTCAACAGACAATTCCCTAAAAACAGTCCGAAAAACAGTTCCCTAATAACATTCTGCAAACAGTTCCCTAAAAACAATCGACAGTTTCCTAAAAACAGTCCACAAACAATTCCCTATAAAGAGTTCCAGGGTTTTCCCTGGGTTTGTTTGAGACCAAGGAGGCAAAGGCTTGTGGGGGGGGGCATCTTGACAGCTGTACCTTTAGATACGGTCCCCCCTCTATTAAGTATAAAAGGAGGCCCCCACATGCTTGAGCTTTACACTGCTGACTTGTATAATCAGAACAGACATGTCCTGTGATTTTCAGCCTCCTATGATTATATTTAACTTTTACAGCAGGCACATCCTGACAGCTGAGAATATTACTGTCAGGTATTGTCCCCCCTCTGTTAAATATGAAAGGAGGCTGAAAATCACAAGAAATGTCTGTTCTGATGATACAAGTCTGCGGTCCTGAAATGTGTTTCTCTTCTATAATACACGTTCTACATCTCGGAGGTGACGTCTTTCCACACACAGGCTTCCTTCACCTTTCAAACGGGGCAGAGCTCCGTGGGAAACAGTGGGAGAGACACAGTCCGAGGGGGAACCGGGATCTGACACAAGACCAGAGGGAGAAGCCGGTCCGTGGAGCTGTGCGCCAGATGAAATAAGTGTATCGCACCGAATGTGCGCTGCTACGGCGTCGCTTTGGGTTGTGAGAGCGCATGGCGTGTGTCTACATTGAAAGTAATGGGTTGGTGCGCGCAAAAGACACTACATCTGAATGCGCCCCGTGCAAACACACGCTTGAAACCAAGGCAGCGGACCGCCTTTGTCTTAGATAGGCAGGGAAAACCCTGAGTTCCCTAAAAACAGCCTGCAAACAGTTCCCTTACCCTCTCTTAACAGAGTAAATGGCTCCCTACACGGAACCTTTAAACAAAGAGTTAACAGTTCCCTGAAAATAGTAAAAAGTTTTCTGAACAGTACCCACAAACAGAGAAAACAGCTCCCTTAACAAATTGTTAATGGTTCCCTATAAACAGTCTGTAAACTTCCCATAAACAGTTAAACAGTCTGTATGAACAGGTAAACACACTCAGGAAAGTTCTCTGCCGTGATTGGTCCACTGGGTGTCTCACCTGTGAGCCTGTCTGACCCCGCCAACCGGCGTTAATTCGCCCATCAGCAGTTTGAGGATGGTCGTTTTACCGGCACCATTTTCACCGACCTGATAGGAAACACAACACGTCACAACCGATACATCCCTGATTCTGGATTATTGATGACTGATTACTGATGACACGTACGATGCAGATGCGAGACTCAAGGTCAGCGGACAGGTTGAGTCCAGAAAAGAGAGGCTGGTCTGCGGAGTAATAAAACTCGACTTCATCTAACTGCAGGATGGGAGGAGACAACTTCTCAAAGTTATCTGGAAACCTGTGGAAAAAAACACATCAATCAATCAATCAATCAATCAACACCTGCATCTGAATCAGGCACCACCGGTTTGTCTCCTCACCTTAAAGTAACCTCACTTTCTTTTTCAAGGGGCTTCAGCTCAGGTCTGCAGGAAGAAACAACAGCATGAGTCACTGTACCAGAGACACCTGAGTGTTACATGTGGGTGGTGCCTAAGGGTGATACCTAAGGGTGGTATCTAAGGGTGGTACCTAAGGGTGGTATCTAAGGGTGGTACCTAAGGGTGGTACCTAAGGGTGATACCTAAGGGTGGTATCTAAGGGTGGTACCTAAGGGTGGTATCTAAGGGTGGTACCTAAGGGTGATACCTAAGGGTGATACCTAAGGGTGGTATCTAAGGGTGGTACCTAAGGGTGGTACCTAAGGGTGATACCTAAGGGTGGTGCCTAAGGGTGATACCTAAGGGTGGTATCTAAGGGTGGTACCTAAGGGTGGTGCCTAAGGGTGGTACCTAAGGGTGATACCTAAGGGTGGTACCTAAGGGTGGTACCTAAGGGTGGTATCTAAGGGTGGTACCTAAGGGTGGTGCCTAAGGGTGGTACCTAAGGGTGGTGCCTAAGGGTGATACCTAAGGGTGGTATCTAAGGGTGGTACCTAAGGGTGGTACCTAAGGGTGATACCTAAGGGTGGTATCTAAGGGTGGTACCTAAGGGTGGTACCTAAGGGTGATACCTAAGGGTGGTGCCTAAGGGTGGTACCTAAGGGTGATACCTAAAGGTGGTATCTAAGGGTGGTACCTAAGGGTGGTGCCTAAGGGTGATACCTAAGGGTGGTATCTAAGGGTGGTATCTAAGGGTGGTACCTAAGGGTGGTGCCTAAGGGTGGTATCTAAGGGTGGTACCTAAGGGTGGTATCTAAGGGTGGTACCTAAGGGTGGTGCCTAAGGGTGGTGCCTAAGGGTGGTGCCTAAGGGTGGTACCTAAGGGTGATACCTAAAGGTGGTATCTAAGGGTGGTACCTAAGGGTGGTGCCTAAGGGTGATACCTAAGGGTGGTATCTAAGGGTGGTATCTAAGGGTGATACCTAAGGGTGGTATCTAAGGGTGGTACCTAAGGGTGGTGCCTAAGGGTGATACCTAAGGGTGGTACCTAAGGGTGGTGCCTAAGGGTGGTACCTAAGGTGTATCTAAGGTGTATTAATACTCACAGCCTCTCCAGCAGTTTGAGTTTGCTCTGGACCTGAGCTGCTCTGTTAGCGTTGTAACGAAATCTGTCAATAAACACCTGAAACACAATCATACATCAATGTCAGTGACAAGATGCATTCTGGGAAAACAGCCACATCATGTGACCTTCATCCACTGTATGTAGGACTCATAAACACCTGAAACACAATCATACATCAATGTCAGTGACAAAATGCATTCTGGGAAAACAGCCACATCATGTGACCTTCATCCACTGTATGTAGGACTCGGACAAAATCGCCAAAACTCTGAACAGTGATGTCACTGTTTTATTTTCATTTCATGTGTACCAATAACAGAATCACCAATCAGAGGAAGCCTCGCAGTTCTACAGACAGGCAGTCTGTACTGCAGCAGTAGTACTTGTATATGTTGTCTGTACTGCAGCAGTAGTACCTGTATATGTTGTACTGCAGCAGTAGTGCCTGTATATGTTGTCTGTACTGCAGCAGTAGTACTTGTATATGTTGTCTGTACTGCAGCAGTAGTACCTGTATATGTTGTACTGCAGCAGTAGTACCTGTATATGTTGTCTGTACTGCAGCAGTAGTGCCTGTATATGTTGTCTATACTATAGCAGTAGTACCTGTATATGTTGTACTGCAGCAGTAGTACCTGTATATGTTGTCTGTACTGCAGCAGTAGTACCTGTATATGTTGTCTGTACTGCAGCAGTAGTGCCTGTATATGTTGTACTGCAGCAGTAGTACCTGTATATGTTGTCTGTACTGCAGCAGTAGTGCCTGTATATGTTGTACTGCAGCAGTAGTACCTGTATATGTTGTCTGTACTGCAGCAGTAGTACCTGTATATGTTGTCTGTACTGCAGCAGTAGTACCTGTATATGTTGTCTGTACTGCAGCAGTAGTACTTGTATATGTTGTCTGTACTGCAGCAGTAGTACCTGTATATGTTGTACTGCAGTAGCAGTACCTGTATATGTTGTCTGTACTGCAGCAGTAGTACCTGTATATGTTGTACTGCAGCAGTAGTACCTGTATATGTTGTCTGTACTGCAGCAGTAGTACCTGTATATGTTGTACTGCAGCAGTAGTACCTGTATATGTTGTCTGTACTATAGCAGTAGTACCTGTATATGTTGTACTGCAGCAGTAGTACCTGTATATGTTGTCTGTACTGCAGCAGTAGTACCTGTATATGTTGTCTGCACTGCAGCAGTAGTACCTGTATATGTTGTCTGTACTGCAGCAGTAGTACCTGTATATGTTGTCTGTACTGCAGCAGTAGTACCTGTATATGTTGTCTGTACTGCAGCAGTAGTACCTGTATATGTTGTCTGCACTGCAGCAGCAGTACCTGTATATGTTGTCTGTACTGCAGCAGCAGTACCTGTATATGTTGTCTGCACTGCAGCAGTAGTACCTGTATATGTTGTCTGTACTGCAGCAGCAGTACCTGTATATGTTGTCTGTACTATAGCAGTAGTACCTGTATATGTTGTACTGCAGCAGTAGTACCTGTATATGTTGTCTGTACTGCAGCAGTAGTACCTGTATATGTTGTACTGCAGCAGTAGTACCTGTATATGTTGTCTGTACTATAGCAGTAGTACCTGTATATGTTGTACTGCAGCAGTAGTACCTGTATATGTTGTCTGTACTGCAGCAGTAGTACCTGTATATGTTGTCTGTACTGCAGCAGTAGTACCTGTATATGTTGTCTGCACTGCAGCAGCAGTACCTGTATATGTTGTCTGTACTGCAGCAGTAGTACCTGTATATGTTGTACTGCAGCAGCAGTACCTGTATATGTTGTCTGCACTGCAGCAGTAGTACCTGTATATGTTGTCTGTACTGCAGCAGTAGTACCTGTATATGTTGTCCGTACTATAGCAGTAGTACCTGTATATGTTGTACTGCAGCAGTAGTACCTGTATATGTTGTCTGTACTGCAGCAGTAGTACTTGTATATGTTGTCTGTACTGCAGCAGTAGTACCTGTATATGTTGTCTGTACTGCAGCAGTAGTGCCTGTATATGTTGTACTGCAGCAGTAGTACCTGTATATGTTGTACTGCAGCAGCAGTACCTGTATATGTTGTCTGTACTGCAGCAGTAGTGCCTGTATATGTTGTACTGCAGCAGTAGTACCTGTATATGTTGTCTGTACTGCAGCAGTAGTGCCTGTATATGTTGTACTGCAGCAGTAGTACCTGTATATGTTGTCTGTACTGCAGCAGTAGTACCTGTATATGTTGTACTGCAGCAGTAGTACCTATATATGTTGTCTGTACTGCAGCAGTAGTGCCTGTATATGTTGTACTGCAGCAGTAGTACCTGTATATGTTGTACTGCAGCAGTAGTGCCTGTATATGTTGTCTGTACTGCAGCAGTAGTACCTGTATATGTTGTCTGTACTGCAGCAGTAGTACCTGTATATGTTGTCTGTACTGCAGCAGTAGTACCTGTATATGTTGTACTGCAGCAGTAGTACCTGTATATGTTGTCTGTACTGCAGCAGTAGTACCTGTATATGTTGTCTGTACTGCAGCAGTAGTGCCTGTATATGTTGTACTGCAGCAGTAGTACCTGTATATGTTGTACTGCAGCAGTAGTACCTGTATATGTTGTCTGTACTGCAGCAGCAGTACCTGTATATGTTGTCTGTACTATAGCAGTAGTACCTGTATATGTTGTACTGCAGCAGTAGTACCTGTATATGTTGTCTGTACTGCAGCAGTAGTACCTGTATATGTTGTACTGCAGCAGTAGTACCTGTATATGTTGTCTGTACTGCAGCAGTAGTACCTGTATATGTTGTACTGCAGCAGTAGTACCTGTATATGTTGTCTGTACTGCAGCAGTAGTACCTGTATATGTTGTACTGCAGCAGTAGTACCTGTATATGTTGTCTGTACTGCAGCAGTAGTACCTGTATATGTTGTCTGTACTGCAGCAGTAGTACCTGTATATGTTGTACTGCAGCAGTAGTAAATGTATAGTTTGTATTTACTGAAACAGTAGTGCCGGTATATGTTGTAATGAAGCAGTAGTACCTGTATATATGTACTGCAGCAGTAGTACCTGTATATGTTGTCTGTACTGCAGCAGTAGTACCTGTATATGTTGTCTGTACTGCAGCAGTAGTACCTGTATATGTTGTCTGTACTGCAGCAGTAGTACCTGTATATGTTGTCTGTACTGCAGCAGTAGTGCCTGTATATGTTGTACTGCAGCAGTAGTACCTGTATATGTTGTCTGTACTGCAGCAGTAGTGCCTGTATATGTTGTACTGCAGCAGTAGTACCTGTATATGTTGTACTGCAGCAGTAGTACCTGTATGTGTTGTCTGTACTGCAGCAGTAGTGCCTGTATATGTTGTACTGCAGCAGTAGTACCTGTATATGTTGTCTGTACTGCAGCAGTAGTACCTGTATATGTTGTCTGTACTGCAGCAGTAGTACCTGTATATGTTGTCTGTACTGCAGCTGGGCCTCGTACTCTCTCTGCTGGTTCTTCAGTCTGTCTTCTTTGGTTTTAATAAAGTTTTCATAGTCGCCACGGTAACTGTCCAGCCTCTGGGAGTGCAGGTGGATGATGTCCGTTACCACGGCGTTCAGGAAGTTCCTGTCGTGAGAGACGACCAAGATGGTCGACTGCCACGTCTGTGGAAGGAGGTATTTGTTAGCTCGTGGCTAACTGTTGTCATTGTTTACAATAAGGAATGCTAACGTCAAAGTGAGTGACAGTTCAGACCTGCAGGTAGTTCTCCAACCACAGAATGGCTCTGACATCCAACATGTTGGTCGGCTCTGAAACACACACAGTACATCAGAATACTACTACTGCTCCTACTACTGCTCCTACTACTGCTCCTACTGCTCCTGCTACTACTGCTCCTGCTCTTACTACTGCTCCTACTACTACTGCTCATATTACTGCTCCTGCTGCTGTCATGTCCTGCTACTGCTGTCATGCTCTCTGCTACTGTCCTACTGCTCCCTACTACTGTCACTGTCCTGCTGCTGCTGTCCTACTACTGCTCTGCTGTCCTCTGCTGCTGTCATATCCTGCTACTGCTGTCATATCCTGCTACTGCTGTCATACTACTACTCTGCTGCTGTCATGTCCTACTGCTGCTGTCCTGTCTACTCCTGCTGCTATCCTCTACTACTGCTGTCTCTGCTCCTACTGCTCCTACTACTACTGCTCCTGCTCCTACTACTACTGCTCCTGCTCCTACTACTACTGCTCATATTACTGCTCCTGCTACTGCTCCTGCTCCTACTACTACTGCTCCTGCTCCTACTACTATTGCTCATATTACTGCTCCTGCTCCTACTACTACTACTGCTCCTCCTACTACTACTACTGCTCCTACTATTGCTCCTACTACTATTACTCCTGCTACTGCTACTACTTCTGTCCTCTGCTGTTGTCTCATTAGTCTTTTTACACAGAGATCCAGTGATGGAGCCGCAACGACACCCTTCATCACATTGCCTTTGCTTTTTTATAAGGGACGCCAGAGATCACTGTCTAGCCTCCTGGAGGTGTCGTGGGACCAACTAGACGAAACACTGGTGAAAGGAGGTTCCCACGCGATGACCCCAAAGACATGTTAGTTATCACTGCTCACTGGTCTGTATAGTTAAGCCTTGCCATATTAGCTTATCATAGGGCTTAGGAGGTTATTCACTGAGTGCTGATCCTTTCTCTAGAGCACAAACTTCTTGTGTTTATTTGAACTAATGCTTATGTTACTACTAATGCTACTGCTACTACTACTACCGTTACTACTACTACTACCACCAATATTGCTACAAGGTAAATCTGTTTGTCCTTCCACTAACTGTACTTCCTACTTTGTTAAGAGAAGAACGTAACTCACCGTCCAGCAGCAGCAGATCCGGCCTGATGAAAACAAACCAAATAAATACACAGTTAGATGACAAGCTGTCAATCACAGACACAAACCAACAAGACTGACTGAGGAAGAAGAAGAAGGAGAAGGAGACGAAGAAGTTGTTTGGATGTAAACAGAAACTCACCGAGCAAACAGAGCTCTGGCCAACGCCAACCTCATCCTCCATCCTCCTGAGAACTCCCTGCACACACAGTCTCATGTTATCAAAAACCAACACGCAGTGTAACAGTGGGAGGACTGTGTTGAGCATGTTGTGGGGACGTTAGTGTGTGTATACACTGTGGGGACTCTCCACACTGTGGGGACTCTCCACACTGTGGGGACTCTACAAAATGCAGGGTGTCTCAACATGAATCACTGAACGGTTGGTGTTTGTCAGTAGTAAATCTGGAAGTCACTGAAGTATCCTCCGAAGTGTGTGCATGTGTGCGTGTGTGTGTGTGTGTGTGTGTGTGTGTGTGTGTGTGTGTGGAGGACTCACTTGGTTGCCTGCTGTTGCATTTTGGGAGAGAATCCGAGACCAGCCAGGATGACGGAGGCTCTGATTGGATGAGACAGATGTCAGTCAGTTCAAACCTTTGGCAAAACACTTTGATTCTAACAGGCTGGAGTCGCTGTGTGCACCAACAACCACCAGGTGGCATCTGTGAGCCGGGTGGAGCTCCCCACTGACTGTACCCAGCAGTCACAGTAATGAGGTACTTTACTGGCACAACGACAAACTGACAACAAAACTCTCAGAGTGGCAGAGCACACTCTGGAGCAGCAGAGCGCCGAGCGGAGTGAATGTGTGATTAACTTAACCGTTGGTTCATTCATGTAGAAATATAACGCTGCGTTTCTTCCACCAACAGGGCTCTCATTTTAGTGTAGAGCGTCAGACTGAATTTACCAATGCACCACGCACTGAATCAGCGCAGACGGTGTGACACTGCCAAGTGTGTCGTGCAGTTGTAGTTTCTCACTGTAGAGATACAGACGTTATCAGTGATGCTATGTGGTTTCCATAGTTACCGTGCTGGGGCTTTGTCGGCCTCAATCTCCTCCAGCTTGCCGTAGATCTCTGACAGTCTGACGCTCTCCATCCCGTCAGCACTGGAACAAAAAACACAAAACAAAAAAACAAAAAAAGAAAAAAGGTTTGGGTTAATGCGAGGTCGACACGTTTAAGGTAAGGGTACCTGATACTTTAAACGTGTCGACCAAAGTTCAAACGTGAATGGTAAACGACCGTGATGAACATCTTACGTCCCGCTGGCGATACGAGCGTTGAGCGTCCTCTCCTCAGTCAGAAGCTCTTCCCTCAGCGTGTCACTCTGCAGGACACTCTGCAGCGCAGCTGTGTCATCTCCCTCAACTTCCTGCTCCACGTGGAGGATGGAGATGTGAGCCGGGACGCGGAGGTTTCGACTGGCCAACATCTTCAACAGTGTCGTCTTTCCCAAACCATTCCGACCAATCAGACCGTACCGCCGGCCTGTTGCCAGAGACAGCTCTGCCCCCTGCAGCAAACATCTGGAGACAGAAATATATTCATCAAGAAACTGAAATATATCCTTAAAAATCTGAAGTACATTTCTCAAAACTAAAATACATTCATCGTATACCAACGTCAGTGTCTCCCCTACCATTATATTATTACTGATCAACTGATCATTGATCAGTAATACTATCCCACCTTTCTCCAAAAGAAACATCAAAGTTCTCGATGCGAATGTCATAGCTGCGGTTCTTTCCTGATTGGTCCACTCGGTTGTCCTTCTTGTTGCTGGCCTGACTGGCTGACGCCTCCTCTAGGACTCTGTGACAGACAACACAGGTGGACAGGTGAAGCTAGGTGAGCACAGGTGAGGACAAGTGAGGACAGAGAGGAAAGGTGAAGCTGGGTGAGATAAAAGATGTTCAAGTGAGGACAGGTGAGGACAGAGAGGACAGGTGAGGACAGGTGAGGACAGGTGTGTACTGACAGTGGAGTGGAGGGCTTCTGAGAGTCCTTCTCGTTTCTGCGGTCATGTTTAGCTTTCAGCTTCGCCTCGGCCTTCTCCAGTTTCTTAGCGTCCACTGTCTGGAGAGAGACAGGAAGTTATCATCAAAGATCAGCTGTCATTAACCGTGAATCCAAAAAAATATTAAAATATTTAAATGTGTAAAAAATTAGAGTATTATTTTAGTGCAAAGTCATTATAAGAGACTCACTGTGTTCTGTCCACGTTTCATCATCCAGATACCCTGAATGTCCTCTGTGGCACAAACTGAGGGAAGGTGACACATGTTGACATCACACACTGTTAAAATACTTTAATGTGTGTTTAAATAAAAATATAGTTCATTATTGTCAAGGCTGAGATTGTTTATTTTCCTGAGCAGCTGTGAGGGACAGAGGACAGGGGGACAGGGGACAGAGGGACAGAGGGACAGAGGTGTGTCTTCTGCTGTAAATGAAATGAATAAAGTCGCATTGAGGAGTTTCTTACCGTCTGCAGAGATCTGAGAGATCTGAACAGGAGCGTCCAACAGCAGCTGCTTCTGAGGGCCATGATGGTTCCTGAGGAGCACAGGACATATGTTACTCCTCATGTTACTCCTCATGTATCTGCTCATGTTACTCCTCATGTAACTGCTCATGTTACTCCTCATGTATCTGCTCATGTTACTCCTCATGTAACTGCTCATGTTACTCCTCATGTATCTGCTCATGTTCTTCCTCATGTTACTCCTCATGTATCTGCTCATGTTCTTCCTCATGTTACTCATCAAGTTACTCCTCATACTCATGTGACTCCTCATACAAACATGTAACTCCTCATACACACGTGACTCCTCATACAAACATGTAACTCCTCATTCAAACATGTGACTCCTCATATCATGTGTGTGATGGAAACATATTTTGTTACTGACACAAACACTAGTTATTCCCAAATATATCACACATTATTTAAAAAGAAAAAGGTATTATTGTGGATGCAAATGTGTTATTTCTGATGAAAACAGGTACGCTAGGGGTACGCTAGCGGTATGCTACAGGTACGCTACGTGTGTACTACATGTACGCTACGGGTACGCTACTATTCCCAATGAAAACACGTACACTTTTATTCCCAACAAAAACATGTAGACTATTATTCCCAATGAAAATACATCCACATCCATTGCCGATGAAAACACGTAAACTTTTTTTTCCAACGAAAAGACACTTACACAATTATTCCTAACGAAAACACATACACTTATTCCCAACGAAAACACATACACTTATTCCCAACGAAAATACGAAAACTTGTATTCCCAATGAAAATACGTACACTTTTATTCCCAACGAAAACATGTAGACTATTTTTCCCAAAAATACTAGGGACGCACCGAATATTCGGTGCATCCCTAGTATTTTCATATTTGGCCGAATATTGCAAAAAACCCCACACATTCGGTATTCAGTGGAATAAGTGAAAAGCAAGGCCGAATAATAGCGGTGTGTTTTGATAACACAATCAAACAGTGTGCGGTGACAGACGGAGTAAAACGTCGGCAGTGTGGCGATATTTTACTCCATTCGTCACTGCACTCGCATTTGCAACTAAAAATAGTTTTGTGTGAGCAAAATAAATCATTCAGCACGCTGTGCGAGTACAGATTTCAACCAGCAGCAGAAACGAAACGGCGTATCCCGCCGGTTGTGAGTTGAACGGGGGTCACAGACACAGACAGGAATACGTATTCCTGTCAAATACGGCGACTCCAGGTGAATAACTTGTTGTCATGACTGCCCAAAAGTACCTGAACAGCCGAGCCATGGCGTATCAGAGGAGAAACGAGCCGTTCACATTTCTCTCTTTGTGTCCACAAACCTCACTGCACTTTAGGGACTGTTCTTTACTTGTCAGAGGAGGAGGGTGGCTGGTTGATTTTTACTTTATTTATTTATTTTATTTCAATCCCCCCTATGTTAATCATTTATTGATGCTGTTTTTGAAGTATGAATAAGTCAATAAGTAATTTATTCCATCGAAATATCATTGACGTATTATAGAAAAGTGATTTATCTTTTTATAAATGACAAAAGGCACATCTGCCTCATTTTCCCTTTGGTATCATGATACTACTCAGAACCGTGATATTTTCACTGGTATCATACAGTGGGTCCCAGTTTTGGTACTGTGACAACACTAATCTGGAGGGGGTTCATCTGCAAAAACTAATGAAAAACTAAAAAACGGTATTCAGTATTCGGCCAAGCGTTTAATATTATTCAGCTTCAGCTTCGGCCACAAATTTTCATTTCAGTGCATCCCTAGAAAATACGTACACTTTCATTCCCAACGAGAATACGCACACTTTTATTCCCAATGAAAATATGTACACTTTTATTCCCAACGAAAATACACACACTTTTATTCCCAACTAAAATATGTAAACTTTTATTCCCAACAAAAATACACACACTTTTATTCCCAACAAAAATACGTAGACTATTTTTGCCAACAAAAACATGTACACTTATTCCCAACAAAAATATGTACATTTTTATTCCCATTGAAAACATGCCGACTATTATTTCCTGCAAAGACACAAATTATTTCTGTCAGAAACATACTACACCCAACATAAACCGAAATTATTCCCAAAAACTATGGCTGCACGATGCACATAAAAACAAATAAACACATTGCCATTATCAAAACAGATGTTGCAATGGCAATACGAGTCCTGATTTTAGTGAGTAATAATTTTTGCATTTTATTATCTTGGGAAATAAGAAAAAAAGATTATGCTGCGAAAACATATGAAGCGTGTGAGTTATAATGAAGCTGAGTTTTGCTAATAAGCTGTGTTTAACCAGTGTTTTTGGATCAATGAGACTTGACACAGTGGCACAGAAACCCCACCGTCAGCTTGTGTTTCGCAGGTGTAGCTGCAGAGCGACTCGGACACACCGTTGCACAGGTGCAAATACTCACAACAGCATAGGTCATAGAGTCGACTCTGCAGAGAGCCGACTCAAAACTATAAATGAGCCTGAACACAAGACGTGAGTTTGTGCGGTCTCTTACAGTTTGAGAGTGTTGAACATCTGGAGGCAGATGTCTCTGACGTCATCCTCGTTTTTACTGTCAGCAGACACTTCCTGCAGGACTCCTCCGATGGCGTCGTACACCTCCTCCCCATCCTCAAAATCTGCTCCGCCGCTGTCCAGAACACCTGAAACACACACATGAAGCTCCAGCCCTGTCATACACCTGTAACCACGCCCACTGTGATGTCACAGAGTACTGACACACACATGGAATGATGATAAAGATGATGATACCTCCTAGGGAGGGGTCACGATTTTCGAATTTGGAATAGTCGTTTTATTTTTGAAAAATCGATTTTTTAATGCGACTATTACAATTCGCCATCTTATTTCCCCCCCTTTATTTGACATGCAGTTCAGCTCCTAACCACACGAGGGCAGTATAGGATTGCTACAGCGGTGTGAGATGGGCTACCAGCTAGTTTGATGCTCTTCTACAAACAGGAGAAACATGCAGAGACTACTACTCCGCGAGGAATGTCCGCAGTCATTCGGGCTTTCAGTCGAGCGCACTTCCGCGTTGTAGTTTCCTGTAAAAATGTCTGTGAAAAATCCTCGCGATGTGAAAAATACATGCTGAGCAGGCACTGGTGCGCGGAGCTTTGCGCGCACAGGGCTTGCGGATGTCCGCTTTCCGTGGAGCCCGTTCCGCTCGAGTATGTTTGGGCATTTAATGATGAATGGATCTCTGTGTGCGTGCCTCGATTATTCGAAAAATTGTTGAATAGTGCTGCCCACCCCTAATACCTCCATCCATCCTTAAATACTCCTGTACTTTCTCCTGTAATACTGCTGTAATACTACCTTAAATACTCCTGTACTTTCTCCTGTAATACTGCGTAATACTTCCATAAATACTCCTGTACTTTCTCCTGTAATACTGCGTAATACTTCCATAAATACTCCTGTACTTTATCCTATAATACTGCTGTAATACTTCTTTAAATACTCCTGTACTTTATCCTATAATACTGCTGTAATACTTCTTTAAATACTCCTGTACTTTATCCTATAATACTGCTGTAATACTTCTTTAAATACTCCTGTACTTTATCCTATAATACTGCTGTAATACTTCTTTAAATACTCCTGTATTTTATCCTATAATACTGCTGTAATACTTCCATAAATACTCCTGTACTTTATCCTATAATACTGCTGTAATACTTCCATAAATACTCCTGTACTTTATCCTATAATACTGCTGTAATACTTCCATAAATACTCCTGTACTTTATCCTATAATACTGCTGTAATACTTCCATAAATACTCCTGTACTTTATCCTATAATACTGCTGTAATACTTCTTTAAATACTCCTGTACTTTATCCTATAATACTGCTGTAATACTTCTTTAAATACTCCTGTATTTTATCCTATAATACTGCTGTAATACTTCCATAAATACTCCTGTACTTTATCCTATAATACTGCTGTAATACTTCCATAAATACTCCTGTACTTTATCCTATAATACTGCTGTAATACTTCTTTAAATACTCCTGTATTTTATCCTATAATACTGCTGTAACACTTCCATAAATACTCCTGTACTTTATCCTGTAATACTGCTGTAATACTTCTTTAAATACTCCTGTATTTTATCCTATAATACTGCTGTAATACTTCCATAAATACTCCTGTACTTTATCCTATAATACTGCTGTAATACTTCCATAAGTACTCCTGTACTTTATCCTATAATACTGCTGTAATACTTCTTTAAATACTCCTGTATTTTATCCTATTATACTGCTGTAACACTTCCATAAATACTCCTGTACTTTATCCTATAATACTGCTGTAACACTTCCATAAATACTCCTGTACTTTATCCTATAATACTGCTGTAATACTTCCATAAATACTCCTGTACTTTATCCTATAATACTACTGTAATACTTCCATAAATGCTCCTGTACTTTATCCTGTAATACTGCTATAACACTTCCTTAAATACTCCTGTACTTTATCCCATAATACTGCTGTAATACTTCTTTAAATACTCCTGTACTTTATCCTATAATACTGCTGTAACACTTCCATAAATACTCCTGTACTTTATCCTGTAATACTGCTGTAATACTTCTTTAAATACTCCTGTACTTTATCCCATAATACTGCTGTAATACTTCTTTAAATACTCCTGTACTTTATCCTATAATACTACTGTAATACTTCCATAAATACTCCTGTACTTTATCCTGTAATACTGCTGTAATACTTCTTTAAATACTCCTGTACTTTATCCTGTAACACTGCTGTAATACTTCCATAAATCCTCCTGTACTTTATCCTATAACACTGCTGTAATACTTCCTTAAACACTCCTGTACTTTATCCTATAACACTGCTGTAATACTTTCATAAATACTCCTGTACTTTATCCTATAATACTGCTGCAATACTGCCTTACATACTTCATTAAATCCTCCTGTACTTTATCCTATAACACTGCTGTAATACTTCCATAAATCCTCCTGTACTTTATCCTGTAACACTGCTGTAATACTTCCATAAATTGTAGTACGGGAGTACTGCATTTAAGGAAGTATTAGAGCAGTGTTATAGGAGAAAGTACAGGAGTATTTAAGGAAGTATTTATGTAGTACTACAGCAGTATTATAGGAGAAAGTACAGGAGTATTTAAGGAAGTATTTAAGGAAGTATTACAGCAATGTTATAGGAGAAAGTACAGGAGTACTTAATGAAGTATTTAAGGAAGTATTACAGCAGTGTTATAGGAGAAAGTACAGGAGTATTTAAGGTAGTATTATAGGAGAAAGTACAGGAGTGTTTAAGGAAGTATTTAAGGTAGTATTACAGCAGTGTTATAAGAGAAAGTACAGGAGTATTTAAGGAAGTATTTATGTAGTACTACAGCAGTATTATAGGAGAAAGTACAGGAGTATTTAAGGAAGTATTTAAGGTAGTATTACAGCAATGTTATAGGAGAAAGTACAGGAGTATTTAAGGTAGTATTATAGGAGAAAGTACAGGAGTGTTTAAGGAAGTATTTAAGGTAGTATTACAGCAGTGTTATAAGAGAAAGTACAGGAGTATTTAAGGAAGTATTTATGTAGTACTACAGAGAAAGTACAGTTTTTAAGGAAGTATTTAAGGTAGTATTACAGCAGTGTTATAGGAGAAAGTACAGGAGTATTTAAGGAAGTATTTAAAGTAGTATTACAGGAATATTATAGGAGAAAGTACAGGAGCATTTAAGGAAGTATTTAAAGTAGTATTATAGGAGAAAGTACAGAAGTATTTACTTAAGTATTTAAGGCAGTATTACAGCAGTGTTATAGGAGACAGTACAGGAGTGTTTAAGGAAGTATTTAAGGTAGTACTACACCAGTATTATAGGAGAAAGCACAGAAGTATTTAAGGAAGTATTTAAGGTAGTATTTCAGCAGCATTATAGGAGAAAGTACAGGAGTGTTTAAGGAAGTATTTAAGGTAGTACTACACCAGTATTATAGGAGAAAGTACAGGAGGATGTAAGGAAGTATTTAAGGTAGTACTACAGCAGTGTTATAAGAGAAAGCACAGAAGTATTTAAGGAAGTATTTAAGGTAGTATTACAGCAGTATTATAGAAGAAAGTACAGGAGTATTTAGAGAAGTATTTAAGGTAGTACTACAGCAGTATTATAGGAGAAAGTACAGGAGTATTTAAGGAAGTATTACAGCAGTGTTATCGGAGCAAGTACAGGAGTATTTAAGGAAGTATTTGAGGTAGTATTACAGCAGTGTTATTGGAGAAAGTACAGGAGTATTTAAGGAAGTATTTAAGGTAGTATTACAGCAGTATTATAGGAGAAAGTACAGGAGTATTTAGAGAAGTATTACAGCAGTGTTATAGGAGAAAGTACAGGAGTATTTAAGGTAGTATTACAGCAATGTTATAGGAGAAAGTACAGGAGTATTTAAGGAAGTATTTAAGGTAGTATTACAGCAGTGTTGCAGGAGAAAGTACAGGAGTATTTAAGGAAGTATTACAGCAGTGTTATAGGAGAAAGTACAGGAGTATTTACGGAAGTATTTAAGGTAGTATTACAGCAGTGTTATAGGAGAAAGTACAGGAGTATTTAAGGAAGTATTTAAGGTAGTATCACAGCAGTATTACAGGAGAAAGTACAGGAGTATTTAAGGACGTATTTAAGGTAGTATTACAGCAGTGTTATAGGAGAAAGTACAGGAGTATTTAAGGAAGTATTTAAGGTAGTATTACAGCAGTGTTATAGGAGAAAGTACAGGAGTATTTAAGGAAGTATTTAAGGTAGTATTACAGCAGTGTTACAGGAGAAAGTACAGGAGTATTTAAGGTAGTATTACAGCAGTGTTATAGGAAAAAGTACAGGAGTATTTAAGGAAGTATTTAAGGTAGTATTACAGCAGTGTTATAGGAGAAAGTACAGGAGTATTTAAGGAAGTATTTAAGGTAGTATTACAGCAGTGTTATAGGAGAAAGTACAGAAGTATTTAAGGAAGTATTTAAGGTAGTATTACAGCAGTGTTATAGGAAAAAGTACAGGAGTATTTAAGGAAGTATTTAAGGTAGTATTACAGCAGTGTTATTGGAGAAAGTACAGGAGTATTTAAGGAAGTATTTAAGGTAGTATTACAGCAGTGTTATAGGAGAAAGTACAGAAGTATTTAAGGTAGTATTACAGCAGTGTTATAGGAGAAAGTACAGGAGTATTTAATGAAGTATTTAAGATAGTATTACAGCAGTGTTATAGGAGAAGGTACAGGAGTAGTAAGTATTCCTGTATTTTCTCCTATAATACTACCTTAAATACTTCCTTAAATATTCTTGAAGTACTTGCTCTGACACCTCCACGGTTCCCTCTGGTGAGTGTTGGGGGTTTTAGTCCGGTCAAACGGGGCTATAATCCTTAAACTAACCCGGTTTCAGGTCGAGCTAACCGCACTGAGCCGTGCCGTGCTAACCGGTGTCTCTCTGGCAGTCAGCCCGGTTAGCCAACCCATGTTAGCTCATTAGCTCCGCAGCTAAGAGCGCAGCTGTTGCCCGGCTAACAGGCCCATCAAAGGCCGGTGTATGTCGCTCCGTCGGCCCGGCACACAGCGGCTCTGTCCCCGGCACACAGCGGCTCTGTCCCCGGGCTCTCACCTGTGATATAGTCGAAAACCTCCGTGTCGATCTCAGGAAACTCGCTCTTCAGGATGTCCACGTACGTCGCCATGATACCCGGCCCTGGACCCTGCCGCTGCACGCATGCGTCAACATGCGACAGCGCCGTGAATTGTGGGCAATGAAGTTTAGTGGTGACGTCAGCGATTGAAACGCTTCAAACGAGCCGAACTGAAAAAAAGTCCGTAATTCAGAGGAAAGAAGCTGATGAGGATCAGCTGACCACACGGGACGGTCTCACGTTTTTACAATATATTTATTTATCTTGTTACAACGTAAAAAAATATCTTAAAAACTTAAAAGACACTGTGTCGTCATCGCCTCTGTCAGAAGGAGACTGTTTTGTGTTCGTTTAATGAACGGATGCAGTTCATGCACAGGAAGTGACAAACAGCAACATGGATATGATCCATTTTTACACACCAACAGATGTGTTGCCTCGAATCATTCAAATCACGATCACAACAGTAAAAAGTGGGTAGCAGGTCTGATTGTTTATGTTTCACCTTTATTATAGAGACACTTGATTATTGATTGATACAGAGCAGGGTATAATAACAATCATATAACACTGACAACAGCCCAACATACAACAATTATAAATGCATAAAAGGCAACTCAGATTCCTTCACATAGAATAAAAGAATCACAGAATCATTTCAAATCAAACATCAGTACAATAACACAAGATACACATCAGTCAAATGATCAAAAACAACAGCTGAGGTGAAAGCAATGTTCAAAGATTGATTAGTGAAATGTTCCAAAATATTCCAAACAATATGACATAACAGAGCAGCCCCCTGCTGTGTGTCAGGGTGCAGCCCAAAGCAGTCATCCCTATAATCACATGGATCCACAACAACACAAAGACAAACTAACTACAATATATATCATATATACATATATATCTGCACCCTGTCAGGATCAAAGCTTGACTTGTAAACTTGTCAACTTTTTCTCCCAACATTCTTTCTATTATTATTCTGATTGTTTCCTATTCATTTGTCTTTTTTCCCATCTTCTATTTCACCTCTTGTACTTTTGACATTGTCACAGACAGACAGTGAGGAAATGAACATATGCATATTAACTGTGTGTCTGAGCTGAAAGCTGCTCTCCTCTCCTGCTCCTCTGATTCACAGCCACTACAACAACACAGAGCATCACCAGCAGACCACTGAGCACTGAGCATCTCACTGTGTAGAAGGTGGAGTGAATCCCAAAGGGATCTCTGTACATTAACACAGTTTTCACTGATGACACACACTGATCATTTTGGTCAAGAACTGCACACCAATACTCTCCTGTGTCTTTCAGTGAGACATTAGAGATAACCAAACTCCCATCAGAGCCAAAGCTCACTCTGCTCATGGTGTGATAAGAATACATACGAACAATTCTGCCTTCTGTTTGGTTCGACTTGATGAACCAATAAACCCACCCATGCTTTTCCCAGTCTTTGCATTGTAGAGTGACTTCTTCTCCCTCTGAGAAGAGCTCGACAGCAGGAGGACCAAATTTAGGACACACCACCAGACCATACCTTTTCACACTGAGAGAGGTTTTACATTCATACAGACCTGTGTGATTTAATGTCAGTGATGAAAACACCAGAGAGTAGTTTTGGTCCACTGAAGGCACAGTCTGGTTTCTTGTGTTTAGTACATTGTCGTACATCTTCCAAAGTGGGGGCTGGTCATCACTGAGGTCAGTGACAGTGCACGGCAACACAGCTGTCTCTCCCACTGAGCTGTAGATTGTCTCATATAACAGGTCTAACTCTGCACGTTCACTGCTAACACACTGCTGTTGGTTCATCAGCAGACAGGTGAACTCTGTCTTCAGTGTTGTTGTGAAGTTGAATACACGCAGATCTGATGAGTTTTTCTCCACTTGGTATCTTCCTCCATCATCGTCCATCACTGATGTCGTATTGTCCCCAAAAACTTTCTTCCATATTTCTTGTTCATATCTAAAGTCACGTTTGAGCCACAGGAAATCCAGATTGTCAGCTGCTCCAGAACATGGCACAGCCACTGAACCTTCAGGTGTCACAAACCATAAAGGCCCTCCATTCACTGAGCTACAGATAATGACACTGCTGTTTCTCTCATATGTGACTTTGCCGTCGGTCCAACACTGCTCTTGGTACAGGCCGGAGTCTGAATGGGTCAGGTTGTGGATGATGTAAGAAGAAATATTCTTCCTGCTGACAGCTGAGAGTCGTTGTTTCAAGTCTTCAGGTACTGTGGAGTTGTGGGACCAGAGGTCAGAGGTGTTCCACAGGACAAGCTTCTCCTCACCAGCAAATCTGGAGATCAGGCAGGAGCTGGCCTCCTTGGGGAGGTGGAAGGTGTAAGAGTGCCCTTCTTTTGATGGTGATGAGTTCTTCTGCATGAATGTTGTTGATGAGAGCAAACAGCAGGAAGCAGAGCTCTGTGACTGCAGCCATTCTGCTCTGAGGTCTCCTTGTGAGTGTCGTACAAACACTGACACCACTTACCTTATCAGCTCTGTGTCAACTCTCATCAGCAGCTCTTCTTTGTGGACAGACGAACATGACTTCTTGAAGCGTTCAGCTCTCTGTCAAATAATCTGTGTCCTTTGGACGTGACTAAAAGCCTTGCAGTATGTGTCTAACCTTTTGACCTGAACATGTTCAAAGTGTTATGTTGAGTTTACTGCACAGGGAGAGTTTTGTTTTATGATATTAATTTAATCTTTGCTCAACCAGGTCAGTCTTTAAGAATAAATTCTTATTTACCACAGCAGCCTGGCTAAAGGCAAAGCCTCACTGCTGGAGGACAGCACCACAAAGACTGCATCAGGAACCACAGTCCTTCTAAACCAGGCTCATCCACAATGGACAACCACCAGCTAACAAGCAGCACAACAATGCAACCCTTCCCTCCATTCATGGACTGATAATGTAACAACTGGGCACAGCATTACTTAAACTGTACAGGCTGAGCGAGTGTGTTTACAGGATCCCTTCAACATTTTTCTCACTGGACCCTTTTACTCTGTGTAAACTGGTCACAGAGACTGATGTGAACAACAGTGTTTGAAACTGTTCCAGTATTGAGTGAGCAGGCAGCAGCCGTGGGACAGGCTGTAATGGAAGCACATGGGGCCACTGAACACTGTCACTGTGTGTCCATTGAAAGTGGTTATTTTCACCACTGACAGGCTCAGATTGTTATTATAAGTGTCTGAAGTGTCTCTCTACCTTTCACTTGATCCGCTCTGTTTGTTATTGCCTCATTAAGCTCAAGTCTCTCTGAAATATCACCAGATGTCACTTGTTGCAGGAAAACAACAGTGGAAACATCTGTGTGTAATCTGGAGAGAGTATAGTAATCAGAGTAGTTTACAGTAAATGTAGTTTAGTGTTTTCTAAAAGATATTCAGTGTCATGGCTGATTAGTTGGCTTTGCCAAAGTTAAGTTGATGTTGCTTATCTAATGCTTCAGACAGACAGAGTCTATCTACACATCCTTTTCACAAATCTGCCACGTTTATACAACACAGATCACACATATACTCTAATGTGGCTGCTACATCCAACCTGGTCTCCCAACAACCACTGACTTTCACAGAGACGTCAGTGTTGACTTCCTGTAAGATTGTAAAGTTAAACCCTGTTCTTTTTTCCCAAACCCAACCACGTGTTTGTGTTGACTAAATACAACCACATGCGGGTGTTGTTGAAGGAAAAAAAAAAGGCCGCTTGTGTTGTACCGATGTCAATCAATCGATCAATCGATCAGTCAGTTTTATTTATACAGCCCAATATCACAAATCACAATTTGCCTCACAGGGCTTTACAGCATACGACATCCCTCTGTCCTTATGACCCTCACAGCTGATCAGGAAAAACTCCCCAAAAAACCCTTTAACGGGGAAAAAACGGTAGAAACCTCAGGAAGAGCAACTGAGGAGGGATCCCTCTTCCAGGACGGACAGACGTGCAATAGATGTCGTACAGAACAGATCAGCATGATAAATTAACAGTAATCCACATGACACAATGAGACAGAGAGAGAGAGAGAGAGAGAGACAGAGAGAGACAGAGAGAGAGAGACATGCTGAGGAAGAGCTCCTGATTTAATATTGAGCTTTTGGATTGTCAAGAGAGATACAAACATCAAGAACAAGTGGAATACCTTCATAAATAAGACGGTTATATTTTTCTATCAAATTTTTATTTATTTTTTGACTTGGAAACCTCAATGTAGGTTTATTTTTCCAACTGACAAACGTTGTAAGCTAGCTAACCAACTGCCAACTGCTCTGCGGCCTCAGCTTCCCACAGAGAACCAGGTGGGAAAATAACACTAACCTGATAGCGAGGAAGGCGCAGAAGCTTAGCTACTTGCTTATTACTTGCTAACTAAGAAACTGCTTTTTTGTTATTTTGTGTTGTTGCTAGCTAACTAAAAAAATCGTTTTTGCTAGCTAGCTAGAATCGTGAGACCCTTGGCAGTTGTTTGGTTGCTATAGCAACATGGCCACTGAAACTTCAACAGCAGCAGTCAGGGACACGTTGCTCCTCCAGTTTCTGAGTACCCTGAGGAGGTAAAATCAGAAAATGGAAGAATACAGAATCCAAAGAGAATATCCAGAGACTTTATATGCTGACCACTTTAATAACACTGGTGTTGTTACCAATCTGCTGTTTTACACTGAGCATGGCATACAGCCGTATCAAAGCACTACAGCTTCTGCGTCAAGAGAGGAATCTGCGAGGGGAGACAAATTCAGATCTTTGAGGATGAAGATAAGTGCCAAGACAGAAGGAGACTGACCATCAACATTTACCAGAATGGTACAGTCATGGTGCAAGGCAATGAAGCTGCCCTCGGTTCCTTTGTACAGAGCTTTCCTACTCTGAAGAAAATAGCAGCATCTAAAAAGAACACAGGAAGCACTCCGAGCTCTCCCATCACCACATGCACCACAACAGCAGACAGCCAGGTCCACAGCACTGCTCAAAGCTCCCCATGCCTGACTATAACAACCAGCACCCAGACCAACACACCATCAGCATCCTGAGAGACAGACTGGCTCTGCTAGAGGTGGAGCTGACCGAGCTGAGAGAACAGCTACTCCCTACCAGCACCACACCACCTCCTGACCTCCAGGGACAACTCAGCTAATATAAGCCCCAGATGGAGACTAGTACACAAGAGCTGAGGGAACAGATCTCCAACCTGCAGAAGGACAAACAGGCCCTCGTCACAGAGCTGTGGGAAACAAGAGACACCATGAGAAGAGAAATAGCGCAGATGAGAGATGAGACGACAAGGGAATTATCAGCCATCATGGTGGAGCTACAGCACAGAACACAGACTGTAGAGACACCTACATGTATAGAAGAGCCACAACTTTTTTTTGGAGGGGGGGGGGGGCTTTTTAGCCTTTAATGTATGGGACAGACAAGTGTGATGGGGGGAGAGAGGGAGCGACACGCAGCAAAGGGCCACAGGCCAGACCCGAACCCGGGCCGCTGCAGCAACAGCCCTGCACACGGGGCGCCCACTCCACTACCAAACCACCGGCGCCCCAGAACAGCCACAACTTGTCCAATCACTGAGTCCCCACCACCCAGTGAGGATGCAGCACAGGAAAGAAGGTTGGTTGGTCACCAATATAGCAGAGGAAGCAGCCGCATCCTTTCCAAACTCACGTATCACCATCTCTACCCTGCTACCCCGCAGAAACTTTCACCCCAAGACCATCCACAGGGTGAATACTGACATCACCAGAGTCTGTGCCTTGTTCCCTAATGTGCACGTTGCACATCATCCAACCATAACTCCTGAGCACCTGTTTGACCACTCCCACTTAAAAAAGCAGGCAGTGGGCATATTTACCAAAACACTGAAGGATGTGGCACTGGGCTGTCAAAGCCTCCATCTCACACCAACCAGGGACCAGCCAGGGACCCTCATTATGCACCAGACCCTGTCAGGAGCCAAAGACCTCCCAGACATCCACCCAGACCCAGCATACCCCACAGACCCCCACCTCCACCCCCTCCACCACAATACCACCGAAAAAGTCCATTGAATTTACATAATTTTAATGTGGACATCGGTCCCACATGATCAAAATAAGGCAAAGTGACATAATTTTTTCTCTTCCCTTCAATCAATTATTGCTTGTGAATCAAAAATATTTAATTCACATTAAGACTGTTTAAATTAATCATGTTGATTCAACATGATTTTTATTAGTTACTGTAAACCCAATTTATTGGGTAATGTGAACATAATTAAATCATTTTCAGGGTATCTGATTTACACCTGTAACTCTAACTTGATTTCTTCATGGTAATGTCACTCAAAGGTGTTATGTTATTTTAAAGCAATTTCATTATGTCCCTGTTACCCGTATTATGTCTGTAATTCCAACTTGATTTTGTTAAGTTAACCCTATCCAAATATATTAGACACTGTTTCTAAAATTTAAGTGTGTGCAATTACAAAATCATAAATGTAAACTGATTTGCATTGACAAAACAAGCAGTCAGAGTTCCGTACCAAAATCTTCTTGTATTGAATCTTCAAATGTTACGGAATACAGCAAATTTGCATAAAGTGCAGTGTTTGCAAACATTTTTTGCAAAGGATTCATAAAAAGTTAACTTACAACAATGACCTGCAGGAAGAAATGAAAAATCATTCAAATGGTGCAGCAATGACAAAATGCCTTTGTGGACAGTTAAAAGGTCTTCTGATTTACAGTGACAAACAACAACAAAAAATGATACATGGACATGATCTCATATCATAGTACCGTACCATAGCGTAGTACCACGGTACTTTTCTAGTATCGGTATACTGTGCAACCCTACGCAGAGCAGCAAAAATGCTTACAAACCCCATTTTAAATAGTTTTTTTTATAAGGGATTCATAAAAGAAAATGTCTATCAACAATTAACTTGCTGGAAAAAAGGAAAACTGAGTCAAATGGTACATGGACAAGACCTCAGATCATTTCAGTGAAGGCTCTTTTTCACTGAAAGAGCCTGTTCTTTAGAGTGGTTGCTTTGTTAGAAAGTTTACCGCCATCTAGTTCCATGAAAATCTTTTGGATAACTTTGAACGTGTAGCGGAGGTCAGCAGGGTAGCTGAGGTTCAGGGCATACATCAGTCCAAACAGCATAGCAACAGCTAATGCGACGTTATCCAGATCTTGCAATACCTTGGTGCCTTCAAGGACAATGTCCTCTGGTTCATCACTGGAAGCATGTTCTTTAAGAACATAAATCCCAATAGTGGTGTCTTCATCCATGCCCTGTACAAAACAGAGAAACATACGGGCTACAGCTCTGGGGTGGTTGCGCTTCTGGTGTTAAAGGATTTGCTTCTGGGCGTGTGTAAATCGCTTCACACCTGCGCTTCGCGGCGCATTCGCAGGCAGTGTGTTCCCGGCGTAAGTGCAATAAAAATGGATGACACACTGAAAAATCTTCTTGTAAAGAACATGATGCAATAGAGAACATATGAAATGACAGACACTATTGTCAAACAATAAGCAAGTACTGTCAGTGATGTGCAATAAATGTTTCACAAGTAAAAAGCCAGTAAGACGAATTTAAACAAAGTTTTAAGCTGTTTTCCAAAGTAAGCACTGATCCATGTACATACCACTTACTCCCCTGTCAGGTTTTCTGGATCTTCACCCATAGACGCAGACTATCCATAAAATGCCTCCATACTGCTCATCCAAAGTAATCCACAGTAATCCAAAGTAATCCAAAGTAATCCAAATGTCCTTTCATTTTTGTTTTCTGAAAAACGTCACTGACACTACGTTGTTGTTCATGTATACTCAGTCACACGTGCACCTCTTCCATCAGTGAAGTGCCCTGGAGGTCCAGCGTAAGTCTTTTTTTGCTGTTGGTGGTCTGCGTGACTACAAGTGAGAGTGAGGGACCTGCCCGCCTCAGAGTGCTCTATCCCAGACACACTCCTCTCTCAGCCCCCCTCCATGAGCCACAGGTTGGGACTTTTACCTCTCTGGCTTGAATATGTGTGCATGCAACATGCATATGTGAATGCTGAGGAGCTACAGGCCACAACAGACATGAAGGCTACAAACATAGTGATAGTGACATTTAAAAAAAAACTGGCCTGTCGACACATTGATTACTTTAGATCAAAGTATGGAGGCATTATGTGGATTTATTATATTTGTTTTTTTTATGTTTGAATGATGGTCACCTTTCACCTCCAGTGTTTAGGACATGACTGTAACGTCTTTTTCCTGTGAAACTCCAGCTGTGTTGTTTGAACTAAAAACCTTCACCCACGGGCATGAGGGTGAGTAGATAATGAATGAATTTAAATTTTTGGGTGAACTATCCCAACAAAACATTCTACAATTTTCCATAACTTTTCTACAGTGGTAAGGTATGGGTTTTCATGAGTGTGGGACACCTGTATCTCTTACACCTTCCATTTGTGCTACGACTTTTTTGAGCCTTTGCCCCAGCTGTCCTCCTCTTTGTTGGAGCAGCTTCATCAGGTTGTCAGAGTGGAGATCCAGTTGACACAGCAACTTGGATTGAAGTGGGATGGTGGTGATTCTCTTGAATTCAGCGTTGATGTAAAATGGGTAAAAAGCACAAAGGAAATCAGGTTAAAACCCTAAACACCAGGAAGAAAGTCACAATTACACATATGGCAGACCAGGACAATGTAGAGGGGAGATAAAGCACAGATGAATAATATACAGTGAGGTTTATTAGCAGTTTGCCAGTGTAGTCAAGATTTTCCTTTAATCAACAGCAAATCCAAAATGAAAAATCCAGCATGAGACAAGCCTTACCTCGCTGACTGACTGTAGAGCAGGCCACCTTGCCAAGTTGTTTATGTGTTGTTGTTGACCTGTGAGCCCATGTGTACAGTGTTGAGCGACCTAATGGCCCATGGGTAAAAACTGTCTCTGAGTCTGTTTGTCCTGCATGTTCAGGCCCTGCACCTCCTGCCTGAGGGCAGCAGGCTAAACAGGGGCTGTCCAGGGTGGTGGAGGTCCTCTGATATTTTCTTTGCCCTGCTGAGGCGCCGAGAGCTGGCAGTGACCTCCAGAGGAGGCAGAGGGCAACCAGTGATCTCTTCTGCAGTTCTGGTCTCCCTCTGCAGCGCTTTCCTGCTTGCCACAGAGCGGCCAGCAGACCACACCGTGACACAGTACATCAGCATTCTCTCAGTGGTGGTGCGGTAGAAGGACACCAGCAGAGGTCTTCTGTGATACAGGTCCCCAGAAACTTAAAGGAGGCCAAAACCATTCCTGTGTCATCGGGGCCTTAAGCTCCGTCTCCACCGAGCAGTTCAGTTCATTGTCTCTGTCTCCACAGTGAAAGTTGTGGATGGTCCCAACAGCAGCGTTCCTTAGCGTCCCCATGTTTGGTCCCCCCTCTGTTGGGGTACCTAGCACACAGATCTGGTACTAAAAGGTGGAGCTAGAAACCCTGCAGTCTGATTGGTCAGTAGAGGACGCTCACTCTGGTTTTATGTAACCTCTGTTCATACATCAGTAAACTACAACTATAAAATGAAAGAGAAAAAAATCACTTCATTCACTGGGCCGACTGCCGGCAACTTTTAAGGTGGAACGTTAACTTGTAATGTTACTCAATGCATGAGTTGATGACGTGAATCCATCAGCACACCTTAAATTTAATCCTTTTGTTGTTTAAACTTATGAGCTTTTTTTCCTGGACACTTTATTACCATTCTTCTGACATTTTATTTATCAGACATTTCATTTCGACCTTCTTGTATATTGTGATGTCATTTTGACCTTGTTGTGTTTATTATGAAGCTTCCTGTTTGTGTTTAGATGCTTTTCTCACTGTGAACGCGCCCCGACAGCTTCGCTTACTGTTGGACCCTATGAGATTTGGACACGTATCTTTATGAGGAAACAGTTCAACCTTAAAGAATGAAGCAGTCACTGACAAGACGTGACCAGCTGATGTTAACCCTTTAGGGTGTGTTTATTATTGGTCACTACACAGTTTTTATGTTGCCTTCTGTATTCCTCTGTGTCGGTGTATAATGTTGTTACATCAATGGATGTGACAGTGCGCTCACAGCTGCTCCTGAAGACGCCTCTCTTTGGCACAAACTGTCTGATGAAAGTCTCGTGACCCAAACACATGGCAGCATTTACATCAGTGTTTCTGATGGTTAGACAGTGGGCTCCAGTGTTTCTGTCTCAATAAATAAATGAAGTGTTATTATGAATGATGACGTTCACATCCCTCCAAATATAATCACTCAGTGTTTGTGGCACCAGAGGGCGCCAAACCCTCCTCCATGAGGAGCAGCGCTCCTCAGCTCCCAAATATCCAACAGCTGTTTTCACTTCTGACATCACAGACAAACCATCAGTGACTCACATTTGATGTTTGACAGGTTTCTGTTGCTATGGTGGCCCTGAGGGTCAAAACACAAGAATATGTCAAAAAATATGACTTTTTTAATTTTTTTGTCTTTTTAATGTTTTTGTGTTTTTTTCTAAAGTGTTTTGTTTATTTTGGAAATGTTTTTGTTTTCTCAAATATTGTTGTTTTCTGAAATGTTTTGGTGTTTATTTAAATGCGTTGTATTTTTCTGGAATGTTTTTGTATTTTTAAAAATATTTCATTTTTTATATTTTTTTGTTTTGTTTTGTTTTGTTAGGCTTGTTTAATTTTTGTTGTGGTGTTTTGGCCCTTTGGGGCACCGTAGTGTTCAGCCACATCCTTCAGACACTTGTACATCACTGCTGTGCTGAGTGATCCCTGTACTCGATTACATGTTACAGGTACATGTTGCACTTTAGTTACTTTGCAGGGCCACACAGCTGCTGTCAATCGGGCAAAAGTTGGGTGGAGCTGTACTGGGAATTATGGGATGTCACCAAACTAAGCTCATTGGAGGAGACAGTGAAGCAGGGGGCGGGGTTTGACACGGGGGCGTGGCTTACCGCGGTCAGTCTGTGGCTGGAAACTGAACCACAGACAAACAGCTGCTCAGCTCCCAGCTGGAGTTTCACCTGAACTTCACCTGAACCGGCACCGACTGCACACACAGGTGAGTCCATCTGCACGAGACACACAGCAGGTAAATCATCAACAACACGTGTGTATTAACACCACACAGTGCAGCTTTAAAGTGACTGTTATTCCGTCGTTATGACGTCATCAGACGATTCAATTCACTGCTGTAGTTGTTGAGGTGGAGCCCATTTAACTCATGATAGTTTCATCATGGATTCATCTGCTGATTATTTTCTCCATTTGTTTGCTTTGTGAAAACAGTGATGAAGCTCATGTGTCATCTGTAAATATAAAACTTCTCCCACAAACACACAAAGAAATGGTAAATTGCAAAAAATATTTTGCAAACATCAAACGGATCTGCAAATAAACAAATCCCACAAATTAAAAAAAACATCAGTGGAACATTTAATTCATCTAGAAAATAAATATAAAGAATTCATGAATATCTTTGTGACCGCGTTTATTTGTGAATCTCATTTCTACGCAAGTTTTGAATTTGTGTATTTGCAGATCTGCTCTACATTTTCAGTTCACAGATATTTAGATTTGGAGTTTTAATATATGTAAAATAAATAAATAAATAAAAAAAACTAGCTGATTCATTACTTAATGGAAAAATTCTGTGATTTTGTTTTTGTGTAAAAAAAAATACTACAGTTAAAGGTATAAAAGTATTTATGGTTCAATATATTTATTAATGAAAAACATTGATTATTAAAAGGCGACTTATTTTTTCTGTCATTACAAACTGAATCTTTTCCCCTTTTTTAGACACTTAAATCAAACTATATTTGTACAAGAGCTTTCACACAAGCTTCAAACATTACAGCCGACTGATGTACGCAGAGATTATAGAGCTGAAAATACAAACAATTAAACAGCTAAAACTTTTTTTTTTAGAGATTAATGAAATTTAAAAGTCAATAAGTCAGTAAGTCAGGTCCAGAGAGTTTTAAGGAATAAAATAGAGCTACTTTTATTGATGGCGATTTAATCACAGGAAGTTCATCTGTTTTTAAAACATTTTAAAACGAGTTCTATGACAGCAAAAACATCATCAGTCAAACAAACAAACTTTATTCATGCAGGAAAAAGTTCCTTCACCATGAAAGATGAGAACCAGCAAACACAGATGTCAGTGAACATGTCACAGTAAAATAAAACTTGTTTGATGAGATTAAAGACTGAATGACAGCATCAGCTGATCAGAGTGAACCCTGCAGCCAATCAGAGCCCTGCCAGCTGGCACCTGTCCACACACCTGCTGCTCTGAAGTCAGTAACTTTATTATCAAATGTCAGCTGCTGCTGTTGTTACACATGTTTTATGTTTCCACTGTGTGAAACAAAGATTAGTGACAGTGGCTGAGGGGGCGGGGCTTAGTGAACAGGTGATTAAGTGATGATAATGTACACAAACCAATCAGGGCTCATATTCCTGCTGTTCAGCTACAGAGTCTCAGTCGACACGTTGGTTTGTTTAAAATCAGTTTTGAAAAATGTTGATGATATTAAAACCGTCAGTGTGACGGGTGTATTTGACGTTACATCACAGCCCTGCAGGTACATCACCTTCATCAACACGCTCGTCTACCTCAGCTCCATTTAGGAGAATTTCTCCTGCAGCAGTGATGAGTTTGGCCCTGTCCTGGATGTGGGCGGGGCCTGAGCCACTTACATCTCAGACAGACTGTATAAATATGTGTATGAGTGTATTTATACCAGTGTGTTTGTGGATCTGCAGGAGGAAGAGGAGGACGAAGGAGGTGAGCGAGGATGAGGAGGAGAGGGGAGCAGAGGGAGGACAATGCCACCCTCATAACCATGGAAACCAATCCGGACAAAAACTACGGCAGCATCACCACGGTAACAGCCTGTGACCTCATCAGTGACACACTGATTAAACATCTGACTGTCAGCAGAAAACAGAAACTAAGAGTAATACAAAGTGGAGTTCCTCAGGGAAGCGCCCTTGAGCCTCTGTTCTTTTTATTAAGTCTTGTATATATTTGACTGAACGTGTCACCATTTATTAAATCCTGTTTCAGCTGAAACCATAACATACTGATTCAAACTTACTGATAAAAAGTAACAAGAAAAATATTCCTGCACAACATTTATTCCACATTCAAGCCACTTTCTTGTACAAACAAAACACATAAAACTAAATTTATTTCAATTTTAAGCTTTAATAATTCAGTCTAAATCTACACAAGGTTAAATAAAATAAACAGAGGCTCTAGGACACTACCCTGAGGAATATATTTACAATTTTTTAAACTGGTGACGATGGCTAATAATAGGTAATGTTAGTTGTAATATAATTGTAATATATTTTGTTTTAAGTCTTTTGTTTGCAGAAGAAAGTTGCTTGAATGTGGAACAAATATTGCGCAGGAATATTATTCTTGATAGATTTTATTCTGGTAAATTTTATTCAGTATTTCATGGTTTCACCTGCAGAAAATTTGGATTTACTAAAATGGTGACATGGTATATTAAATAAGGTGAAATAAAAAGAAGAAGTGCTATATAAATCTGATGCATTCTTCTTCTTATTATTATTATAGCCATCAATTTAACATTTGTATTTTATTTTTTATTTTTACGAAAATTGTAAGATAGGCTCTAGGACACTACCCTGACGAACTCTGCATGTTGTTGACTTCACAATGTTACAGAACTTTATAGAGGTCAGGGAAAATCTGATGAGTAAATATAGTATTTTTAAAGAGGGGACTATGGCTAATAATACGTCATGTCAGTTGTGATTAAATTATAATACATTTTGTTTTATGTCTTTTGTTTGCACGAGACAGTTGCTTCATTGAGGACTATCATGAAGCAACCAGTTTAAAATTTCTATATTTATCAGTCAGATTTTCTCCCGATCTGCACAAAGTTATGTAAAATTGTGAAGTCAACAACACGCGGAGTTCCTCACGGTAGTGTCCTAGAGGCTCCTTTTTTCTTTTTTTTAAAAATAAAATTATATAAGGATTTCAAGGAGAATCTCACAAATGTAGAAAAACTAGTAAATCTTATTTTTAAGTCAGGTAACACCATAAAACACCAAATTTAATTTGTCAGCAAAGGAAAAATCTGTCTGCACAATATTTGTTCCACAATGAAGCAATTTTCTTGTGCAGACAAAACACGTAAAACAAAAAATATTACAATTTTTAGTTTTACTAAAATTGTAAGACAGTTAACAAAGATTAAAAAAAGAAAAAAAAAGAAAGAAACAGAGGCTCTAGGACACTACCCTGAGGAACTCTGCATGTTGCTGACTTCAGAATTTTACAGAACTTTAGGGAGGTTGGGGAAAAATCTGGCCAACACAGTTTTTAAACTAGTGGCTGTGGCTAATAATAGGTAATGTTAGTTGTGATACAATTCTTATATATTTTGTTTTATGTCTTCTGTTTGCATGAGAAAGTTGCTTCATTGTGGACTAATATTATCTATTATTAGCCATAGCCATCTGTTTAAAAATTATATATTTGTTAGTCCGATTTTCTCGTGACCTCCATAAAGTTCTGTAAAATTGTGATGTCAACAACACGCAGAGTTCCTCAGGGTAGTGTCCTAGAGCCTCTGTTTGTTTTTAAACCTTAAGGATTTCAGGGAGAATCTCACAATTTTAGTGAAACTAGTAAATCCTATTTTTTCTCAGCTGAAACCGCGAAACACTGAATAAAATTTATCAGCAAAAAAAAAAACACAATGAAGCAACTTCTGTGCAGGGCGGCACGGTGGTGTGGTGGTTAGCACTCTTGCCTCACAGCAAGAGGGTTGCCAGTTCGATCCCGGGTGTGGGAGCCCTTCTGTGTGGAGTTTGCATGTTCTCCCCGTGTCAGCGTGGGTTTCCTCCAGGTGCTCCCACATGTTCTCCCTGTGTCAGCGTGGGTTTCCTCCAGGTGCTCCAGCTTCCTCCCACAGTCCAAAGACATGCAGGTTAATTGGTGACTCTAAATTGTCCGTAGGTGTGAATGTGAGTGTGAATGGTTGTCTGTCTCTATGTGTCAGCCCTGTGATAGTCTGGTGACCTGTCCAGGGTGAACCCTGCCTCTCACCCAGTGTCAGCTGGGATAGGCTCCAGCCTCCTGCGACCCTCAAGAGGATGAAGCGGTTAGAAGATGAATGAATGAATGAATGAATGAACTTCTGTGCAGCACAAGTTGTGTTTCAGTTTTACCACCATTAACATCATCTGTCATTAGCCATCACTGTTATTATCAGAACAAACTGGTCTCACTCTGGGGCATCGGTAGTCTGAGTGGGCGGAAGTTTGCTGCAGAGATCAGCCTCTCATTGGGCGGAAGGAGCCACCCGCTGAAGTCCCTTTCTTTTCTTGAGAAAGGTCTGGTGAGCGAGACTAGGGCATTGGTGGCTTAGTGGATAGAGCAGGTGCCCCATGTACAAGGCTGTTGCCGGGTCCATGGCTCTTTGCTGCATGTCACTCCCTCTCTCTCGCCCCCTTCACGCTTGACTGTCCTATCAAATAAAGGCTAAAAAATGCCAAAAAAATATCTTTAAAAAAAAAAAAAAAAGGTCTCACTCTGAAGTCGTCGACATTTGGCGTTTGGTCAGTGATTTGTGGCAACAGACACAGATGAAAAAGTTGTCTTTTCGCATCAGCATGATTTACGGCAGGTCACCATTGTAGTTTGACAGTGCTCGGCAGTGCGCGGGGGAAACATGTTGGGACAAGAATGAAAGTTAAGGCAGTGGTGGATGGGTCCCTCAACCACTGACTTTCACCTGGGAGGTCGGTGTTCACTTCCTGTAAAAAAAATTTCTTAAAGCCAACAATGTGGTTTTGTTGTTGAAGGAAAAAAACATTAGTTGGTGGTGTTGTACTGACGTAGTGCTTTTATTTTGAAAGAGACTGTATGCAAACTGTACATTTCCTGTGAAAACAGAAGTGTATTTTGAAAACAGACAATGCATGTAACAGGCTGAAGTTGACACGGCGTCCCAGAACGTCAACAACCAACACACCCAGGGTACCTTGGACGTCATATGTGGACGTGGAAAGTCCATGAGCAAATGTGGACATGTGACGAGGTCACAGTGAGGATGAGTTGTTTAAAAATAGTTCAGTAATTGATCAGTGATCATAAGTCACGTTTCACCTGACTGTCTTTAAGTTCTTTAAAATGATTTGATTATTTGGATCAGTCGTATTTAGTTCATTCAATCAGCTGTTGCAGGATATTTTGGTTTCCTGTTGAAATCAGCACAAACTCTTAAAACAACCTGCAGATTAACTGTCTCAGAGCTTTGTCTCTTCTTTACCACATTGTGACTTCATAAGAAGTCTGAATAAAGTTAGAGCATCATAAACGAACCATCTCTGTCCCTAACTTGAGGGACTGGATGAGGTTTGAGAGCATCTCCATACTGGCAGGAATCAGAGTCTTAACGGACACATTCAGATGTTTAACCAGTTGAATGATAGAGAACATAAAATCCTCCCAGGTCCTCAGGTCCAGATGGCTGTGGAGCTGCTGGGTTTGAAACCCTGTGAGTTCATGAACATGCGCTCTCCGCTCAGTCTTTAGTGACCGTTTGTTTTCGTGCAGCTGCAGCAGGAAACAGGAAGTGCGTGATGAAGCGAGACAGTGAGCGGCTCCACATGGTTTATCACTGACTGAGTGATGGAGCAGTGGAGAACAGTAGATTCTGTTCTGGCCTGTTTGTCTTCAGGCTCATTAACATCAACAGAGACATGAAACAACAGGAAGTCCAATCAGCGCTCGTCAGCTCAAACTGAGACAGAAATCAAACCAGTGATGAAGACGGGAAATGACTCGCTTTAAATCTTTGTTTTCTCAGTTTGTTCTGGAATGAAGACGAACGCTTTGATACAGACGCGTCACCAAACTTGTTGGTTTTATTTTCTTGATCACGTTGACAGGTCGAGCCAGGATACAGTAAAATCTGGTTCTGGAAAAGTCTCGATTCATGATCCTGTTTGATTTCTCTTCTCGTCCTGACGATGAAGCTTAAATGCTGTTTATCTTTTTACCTGTGCTGAATGTTTTTATCTTCCAGAAAGCAGCTGCTCAGCGTCCGGACAGGAACGTCTTCAGCGCTGGGTCGACTCGAGTTGGTGAGTAAACCAAACGCTCTCCTGAGTCAATATTAGCTGAGAGGACGGGACATAAACAAACTGTCAGCAGATGAGTCGTCAGCAGGTGACCTCTGACATTTACCTGAACAGGTGTGACAGCTGGCGGTAGGAACAGATATCTGGACACTAATTCATCATCTCTGGACGAATCAAACAGGAAGTGTCGTCAGAGTTAGAGCTGCTACAGGAAACTGTGGTGTTGATTTTGACCCCTATGGATAAAAGCAGTCGTGTTTCCATGAACGCACCGCCTCATGTCGTGGCATGTGTGTTTGTTTTGGAAGAGAGTGAAAGAGAGACACAGCGTAGTTTTGAGGTGATGAGGTCATGTGTCTGTTCGTGGCATGATGACGGTGAAACAAAGCCAACCCACGTAGATTCATATATTGATGTAAAACAACATCTCTGGATGTATTTTAATAAATAACACAGACATACTGCACACCTGTGCTGATCCTCCGTCTGTTTAACGAGCGACTGAAGTCGTGCTTTCATCTCTTTTAGCTTGTTCTTCTCTTTCTGTTTTTGCTGACCTGCTCCAGTGTCAGCCATGAAATATAACATCAGAAATCAAAATCTCCTCCTGCTTCCTTTCAATGTCCTGACGTCTACTCGCTGCAAAACTTTGCCCAAAAAATGTACAAGTAAAAAAAAACCAAACACTTGTTTATAATTGGTAAAATACACAGTTCCCAGTGAAAGAGCTGAGACGTCTCAGTGAAAGTCAACTGTTTTTTATTTCGCTGCCCCTGGTGGAAAAGAGTGACCAGTCACTACAAAACAACGCCATTTGGTACCTAAACACTGCTGGAAAAGGGCAGATGAGTCTCTACAGAACACCCCCAATTCAGTGCTACGAAAGCTGCTGGTCAAAGAGCGACCGGTTGCTACTAAACAACCCCATTTGGTGCCTAAAAAGCTGCTGGAAAGGTGCTGATGGATTGCTACAAAACACTGCTGTTTGGGGCCTGAAAGACAGTGGGAAAAGACTGATGAGTTGCTACAAAAGACACACGTGATGCCAAAAAAGCTGCAGGAAAAAGACGGACAGGTTTCTACAAAACACCTCCGACGGTGGCCAAAAAACTGTTGTGGAAAAGTGACTGCTTGCTACAAAACACCCCCATTCAGTGCCCCAGAAGCTGCTGAAAACAGCGACGACTTGGTGAAATACAACCAGTGTACCTGTTGGTTGGAGATGAACCGTGTCTGCAGGTGTCTCTCTGAGGTGTCCCACCATCCACCGTCCCCTCCACCCCCTCAGCTCAGATACTACGTCACTTTACAAACGTTGATGTGATTGGTGTGACAAGTATTAGTGATTTTCATATTCGGGTGTGTGTGTGTGTGCAGGATGAGCTGGATGTTTGGCCTGATGGTGGCGCTGTGTTCCTCCTCTGGTTGTGTAATGCCAGCAGTGAGTCTGTCTCTGTGGAGACGTGATGTGTCTGATATGAGGCGCCGGTTTGGACAAAAGTCGGGTGAAAAATGCGAGAGGGAATGAATGCATGCGCGACAGAGGTTGAAGGACCATTACATTCTTGTCAGTGCAGTCGTTTATCAACAGAACAGTCAGTTAAGAGTTCCTCACAATGAAAAGCCTGTTTTTCCTTATTTCTTTTTTGAAAGCAAAATGTGCATTAAATACACAAGTCATAAACTGTGTGGTATTCTTTAATGATGCGTGTGAAACTAGAATTGGGAACTGAAACCATGAGGCACTACCTGAACCACCTGAGCACTGGCGTTCTGTTAGGAACTGATGTTTCACTGATGGTTCTCAGTGTGACAAAGTTCCTGTAAAAGTTATGAACTCATAAGTTTTTACCTGGTTTGTAATTTAATGTTTTGAGTTATGGAGTGTCTGATGTGTCAGAGACAACAGCTACGAGAGAGCTGAGGCTGATTTAAACTCAGGTGGTGCTGAGTCGTCTTTAACGTGTCTCAGCGCCTGGTTTGTTTCCCAGGATGCAGTTTGTTGGCAGCCGTTGGACTCAGTCAGAACACATGTTGGGGAGATGCAGTCTGGGCCCCGAGGCTCTGTTTGGTTAAACTGATGTTTGTTTTCCCAGAATGCAGCTTGTTTCATTCTGTGTAAACAAACACTTTATCCTGTGTGACATCACCAACAATCAGCCAATAGCAGCTGGGCTAGTGTCAGCAATGATGACATCATATCAGTGATGGCTTGAATCCTTTGCTCCTATTGGACAGATTTCGTGCTGGCGTGGGAGGAGCCTCTGAGCTCACAGGAGGAGGAGAGCACAGGCGTTAACCCCGCCCACCTGAAGTGGAGGGCGTCCTTTCTGAAAAAACTGAGACGCTCAGGATTGCTGCTGGAGCAGGTGAGTAAAACAAACACACCTCAAGTCAACTCAGAGACAAGTGAACAAACAGGAGTGTGTTTGAAGAGTGGGGACTGTTAAACTAATCAGGTCATCCACCTGTTCACCTGTCACCACTCGCCACATGACGTCACCAACAAGTTTATACAGCATCAACCCTCTGCTCCCTGACATGGAGACACTATGAGCAGCCTGGCAAGAGAAATATCATGGAATAGAATAGAAGAAAATAAACACAATAAAGTAACATTAAATTAAATAAAATGAAAAAAAGGAAATTATATAAAATAATATAAAACAAAAAAATTATGAAATTCAGAATTATTCTGTTCTGATATTTATGATAATGGAGAATGTTTCTTTTTTTATGTTGTGTTGAAGGAAAGAAAGGTCATGAACTTTGTGTATTGTCGTCAAACACATTGTTTTTCCTTAATCTGTTTATTTAAAGATTTTTTTTATTTATTAATTTTTTGGTAAATTAAGAAAGGAGAAAAAAGAGAAAAGAAAAGAGGAGGAGAAGAAGAGAAAGAGGGGGGAAGGGAAAAATAAGGTTGAATATAAAAAATGACCTCTTTGTTTATTTCTTTTAAATGTATTTATTTATTTAATTATTTATTTGCTTCATGAACTAATATGGTTTTGTGGTTTGAATGATCCGCTGTGAAACTTCCTTTTCTTTTTTTAAATGAGGTCGACTGTCTGAACTCGTATTTGTAGAGAGATGGAACAAGGACAAAGGAAAGAGAAGGAGGGAAGACAAAACCTGTATCGATTAAGGTTCATTTTGGTTTAACAACACCTCACTGTATATAACTACACTTTTGGTGTTTTATTTAATTTTTATTTTTAATAAAAAAACAACAACAAACAAATAAATAAATAAAATAACATAAAACAAAATAGAATAAAAGCATTGAATTAAACAATATAAAATAAAATAAATAAAATAAAACTAAATAAAATAGAAAAAAGAAATAAAATCAATTAAAATAAAATAAAAAATAAAACAAAAATGAATTGAAATCAAGTAACACAAAACAAAAGATGAATAATAATAAATAACAAAATAAGAAATTTTAATAAAATAAATCAAAAAATAAAATAAAATAAAATAAAATAAAACAATTAAAATAAATAAAATATAATCAAATAAAAACAAAACAATAAATAATTCAAATAAACCAAAAAAAGTAAAACATAATATAATATAATGAAATAATGTAAATTAAAATAAACTAACTAAACAAAACAATACAAAATAAAATAAAACACAATAACTCATGTGAACATACACACATAATGAACAACAAAGCATAATAAGTTTGAGTGTCCAACAGTCCTCCACTGACATTTTAGTCCGTCCTCGTCTCGTCAACAAAACTGAAACATTTCAGCTCGTCAGTGTCTCGTCTCTGCCGCGGCCTTAAAGGTCATCGATGAAGATTGTTTGTCATAGTTATGTTGATAAAATGGCCGCTGCTCCACAGGTGGTGACAGACAAAGTGTCTCTGTGTCTCTACAGAAGGAGGTCCTCCGCATGAAGGAGAAGGTCTGTTTTGTCCTCCTCAGTGCTCCATGGAGCGTCCTCTGTTACTACGCTGAGGAGATCAGTCTCAGGGTCCCTCTGCAGGTAGAACATGTCGTCATCATCATCATCATCATCATCATCATCAAGTGTGTCCTCACCGCGTGTCCTCTGTCCTCCTGCAGGAGGTCAACGCTCCCATCACCAACTGGTCGGCGCAGGTTCTGTCCCAGCTGTCCCTCTCCAACCCTCTGTCTCAGGACGTCCCCAACCACCCCCCCGACTACTACACCTGTCAGTTCAGGACCAACAAGCTGCAGAGGTCAGAACACAAAGGTCAAACGTCTGAGACAGTTAAAGTGTCCAACACGTCCTCACCTCAGCTCCTCACGTATCGCCACTTTGTCAGTGGACGTTCATGTCCACATATTAAACAGTAGATATCCTCCTGCGTCTGCTGGGACGCTGCGATGTCAACAAAATCAAGTGGTTCGGTTTAGAAAAAAACATCATAGTTTGTCTCTGCATTCAAACAGGAAGTGAACAGCAGACTCCAGGGTGAAAGTCCAGGGTTTGTTGGATCCGTCAACCTCCTGTCCCGCCCTGTAGGGACTGTCCAGCTCTTTATATCGTGTCAGTACGGCAGCGTTTCAAACAGACGCCGTCCAGCAGTGCATCATACTGCACCAGGTGCCACACTCCAGGGTGACCGCTTGCATTTCATCAGGACATTTATGGGCATGTGTCCACACAGCGTGCAGGTGAAGGCGGGGCTTTAACTGCTGTGACCCCTCCCATGTGTCCTCATAAGAGGACGTCACATTTTGGGTTTACTTGACCTTACACTTCATTCTGCTTCACTCAGACCTGTTGTCCTCCACCAGATGGGACACTTTCTGTCCCTTCTGGTGACAGTGAGACCACAGCACACTGATCCATGTAAAAACAAGATGGCTGCCACCTGTGCTGAGCCAGTCTGCAGCTGATGCTAAGGCAGAGGTGGACGAGGTCCAAAACCTGATCTCAGTTTATGGTTCAAACTTTATTTATGATTAATAATGTTTGTAGTTTGATGTGGCAACAAAGTTGACCAACTCTAGCAACAGGGACAAGATGAGATGCCGTTCATAAGGAAGTACCGTGATTGTGTTGTTAACGTGCTAACTGGCTAACTAGCATCAACACGCTCTTCCTGTATCCCTTTTTGCCCGACGAACACAGAGGACTGACAGCGCAGCAGTCAGCTCTGATCGCTGTCGTTTTCTGCGGTCGTTTGTTGTGTCTGGACCTTCGGGGCCGGACGGAGGTGACGTGTGAGTTGCGTGTATTCACCGCACCCTCAGTTACAGGATGACGAGTGAAAGCAAGGAAACAATCGGAGGAAGTGGTGTGATGATGTGGTAGTGGTTAATAAGATCGGATCTGTTTCCTGTTTCCTGTCTGCAGGTTTCTGGGGCACGACAACAGAGAGACGTTCTTCAAGACGACTCAGAGACACCAGGTGGTGAGTTTGAACTCGACACGTCGACACGAGTGTAAAAAGAGGAGGTTTCTGAGAAGGATAAAAATAAAAGTCCAGATTCAGCCGGCTGTTGATCGGCTTTATCCCCGGCCCCGCCCCCTCAGAGTCCTTTAAGCCCCGCCCCCCAGTGAAGAAACACCTCTGTGTGTGTCAGCACATTCAACAAAACTTTATTTGGGAAACAGCTCGACGGATGTGACACAGAGCTCTGTACGCTGATGTCAGACTGCAGACAGAGTCCAGTGTCCTCTGGAGACAAAAGGTTCGTCTCCTGTCAGTCCACAAAGACAACAAAAATAATAAATATATAATAAATAGAATAATAAATTAGTTCTGACAGATCAAACAGTTCAGAGAAAATCTGTAAAAACAAAATGAACAGGAAGAAAAAACCTTCCTGTGTCTGTCTGATATTTTTCTGATATTTTGGTTTGTGAAAGTTTGAAATTAATTAATTAAAAGTGAAAATTAAAAAAAAGTAAGGATTTCAGTTTTTAATGTAATGCAGGCTTTTTGGTTTCAATACACCGGACTGAAATTAAAATTTTCCACTGATGTGATTAACAAAATTAAAAAAAAAAAAAAAAAACAGTTTTAGAAAAGTAAATAACTTTTCTGTTTTTTCTCTACTGGCTTCATTTTGTTTTTTTCTTTTTAAACACAAGAAGACGAGAAGAAGGCAGCGAGCAATGAAAGAAGGAAAGACCAAAAACATTAGTAACAAATTAGTAAAAAGATAAAATTAAAAACAAGAAAATTTGCAACAAAAAAATTAATAGGAACAAATAAAATAAAATTAAAAAAACAAGTAAACAACTCAAAAAGAGCCTAATAATAATAATAATTCTGTGACATCATTTCAAATATAAAACAGTGATAATTATAAATATAGTTTTTGCCCTAACAAGTAAATAATTGTAAATCTAGTAATTTTTTGACGGACATTTGTTACTAAGTTGCTTGTTGCCATTTTTTTAAATAAATGGCAACAGTTTTCTCAGGCTCAGAGTTTAAAGGGTTAAATACTGCGAGAGGCGTCTAAAAGCAGCACAAACAAAGTGATGTCATTCCAGGTTTCAAAGGGTTAAACCGTTAAATATGTCCCAGGAGACGAGCGGGAAATTCACTTAGTCTGAAATAACTCGGAGGTTGTAGTTTCCTCCATCTGAACTCCACACGATCAGCCAGGATCAGTCAGGATAAAGATTAGGATCAGTCAGGATCAGTCAGGATCAGTCAGGATAAAGATTAGGATCAGTCAGGATCAGTCAGGATCAGTCAGGATAAAGATTAGGATCAGTCAGGATCAGTCAGGATCAGGATCAGTCAGGATCAGTCAGGATCAGGATCAGTCAGGATCAGGATCAGTCAGGATGGGTCAGGATCAGTCAGGATGGGTCAGGATCAGTCAGGATCAGGATCAGGATCAGTCAGGATCAGTCAGGATCAGGATCAGTCAGGATCAGTCAGGATCAGGATCAGTCAGGATGGGTCAGGATCAGTCAGGATCAGGATCAGGATCAGTCAGGATCAGTGTACTGGCTAATAATCGATGTTACAAATGTCCGACAGGACCAGGAACATCTCTGTGTGTGTTCTGGAAATATAAACTGGTTTTAAATAATTTTGGGTTAAAAGTTGTGGATCACAGAGGGAAGAGGTCGAGTTAGACCAGGGTGCTATATCGTAGGCAACTGGACTTGCTCGAGTTTCTTGGAGTCGTTCCACCTCTCGGCTGTGGCTCAGAGGTAGAGCGGGTCGTCCACCAATCGGAAGATTAGTGGTTTGGTCCCGGGCTCCTCCAGGCTGCATGTCGAAGTGTCCTTGAGCAAGATATTGAACCCCAAACTGCTCCTGATGGCTGTTCCATCGGTGTGTGTTAAAACTGAGTAGCAGGTGACACCTTGTATGGTAGCCTCATGTTCACCCATTCACACACACATTCATACACTACTAGCCTGGTAGTGTATGAATGTGTGTGTGAATGGGTGAACGTGACTCGTAGTGTAAGAAGCGGTTTGAGTGGTCACTAGGTGACTAGAAAGGTGCTATACAAAGACAGGTCCATTTACCGTTTACCTCTCATCCAACAGTTCAGCTCTAACAGACTGGTGCAGATTCGCAAGCTTTAAACTCTGTGTGGGAACTCCAGACACTGGTGGAGGTGGAGGTGGAGGTGGTGGCTAATGACTCTGAGGCTGATGAATCTGAGAAGAGGAGGCGGTGATGGGGAGGTGGAGGGCGCACACAGCTGCAGCATGAAAGGACTGTGGGCACAGAAAGAGCCGGGTTTAACATGAGGAGCAGTGAGATGATAGGCTGACGGAGAAGGTGTGTAGCTGAGCTATTAAGTGATTGTGAATCAGCTGTTGACTCAATTGACACCCCCAAACACTGACCGCCGGAGACGGAGTGTGAGCATAAGTGCGAAGAGTGAACGGCAGGAGGAGGAAGAAAGTTACAGCTTGAGCATGACACAGAATTTTCCTCACGTGCCGTGCAAACGCAGTATTTTGCCAGAATTATGCCAGGATTTCCCTGTGACGGCCGCAGGAGGTTGTTTGTGTCTTCATCATGGCTTTACCTTTACGTTACAGTACGTTACAGTACGTTACAGTACGTTACAGTACATTACAGTACATTACAGCACGTTACAGTACGTTGCAGTATGTTACCTTATGTTACAGTACATTACAGTACGTTACAGTACGTTACTGTACGTTGCAGTATGTTACCTTATGTTACAGTACATTACAGTACGTTACAGTACGTTACTGTACATTACCTTACGTTGCAGTACATTACAGTATGTTACAGTACGTTACAGTACATTACAGTACGTTGCAGTACATTACAGTACGTTACAGTACATTACAGTACGTTACAGTACATTACAGTATGTTACAGTACATTACAGTATGTTACAGTACGTTACAGTATGTTACAGTACATTACCTTATGTTATAGTACGTTACAGTACATTACAGTACATTACAGTACGTTACAGTACATTACAGTATGTTACAGTACGTTACAGTACATTACAGTACGTTACAGTACATTACAGTATGTTACAGTACGTTACAGTATGTTACAGTACATTACCTTATGTTATAGTACGTTGCAGTACATTACAGTACATTACAGTACGTTACAGTACATTACAGTATGTTACAGTACGTTACAGTATGTTACAGTACATTACCTTATGTTATAGTACGTTACAGTACGTTACAGTACGTTGCAGTACGTTACAGTACATTGCAGAACATTACAGTATGTTACAGTACATTACAGTACGTTGCAGTACATTACAGTACGTTACAGTACATTACAGTATGTTACAGTACGTTACAGTACGTTACAGTACATTACAGTACGTTACAGTACGTTACAGTACATTACAGTATGTTACAGTACGTTACAGTATGTTACAGTACATTACCTTATGTTATAGTACATTGCAGAACATTACAGTATGTTACAGTACATTACAGTACGTTACAGTACATTACAGTATGTTACAGTACGTTACAGTACATTACAGTACGTTACCTTATGTTATAGTACGTTACAGTACGTTACAGTACATTACAGTATGTTACAGTACGTTACAGTACATTACAGTACATTACCTTATGTTATAGTACGTTACAGTACGTTACAGTACGTTACTGTACATTACCTTACGTTGCAGTACATTACAGTATGTTACAGTACGTTACAGTACATTACAGTACGTTGCAGTACATTACAGTACGTTGCAGTACATTACAGTATGTTACAGTACGTTACAGTACGTTGCAGTACATTACAGTACGTTACAGTACGTTACAGTACGTTGCAGTACATTACAGTATGTTACAGTACGTTACAGTACGTTGCAGTACATTACCTTATGTTACAGTACGTTACAGTACATTACAGTACGTTACAGAACGTTACCTTATGTTACAGTACATTACCTTACGTTGCAGTACGTTGCAGTACGTTGCAGTACGTTGCAGTACGTTACAGTACGTTGCAGTACATTACAGTATGTTACAGTACGTTACAGTACGTTGCAGTACATTACAGTACGTTACAGTACATTACAGTATGTTACAGTACGTTACAGTACATTACAGTACGTTACCTTATGTTACAGTACATTAGCTTATGTTATAGTACGTTACAGTACATTACAGTACGTTGCAGTACATTACAGTATGTTACAGTACATTACAGTACATTACAGTACGTTGCAGTACATTACAGTATGTTACTGTACATTACAGTATGTTACAGTACGTTACAGTACATTACAGTACGTTACAGTACATTACAGTACGTTGCAGTATATTACAGTATGTTACCTTACGTTGCAGTACATTACAGTATGTTACAGTACGTTGCAGTACATTACAGTATGTTACAGTACGTTACAGTACGTTACTGTACATTACCTTACGTTGCAGTACATTACAGTACGTTGCAGTACATTACAGTATGTTACAGTACGTTACAGTACGTTACAGTACGTTGCAGTACATTACAGTATGTTACTGTACATTACAGTACGTTACAGTACGTTGCAGTACATTACAGTACGTTACAGTACGTTGCAGTACATTACAGTACGTTACAGTACGTTACAGTACGTTGCAGTACATTACAGTATGTTACAGTACATTACCTTACGTTGCAGTATGTTACAGTACGTTGCAGTACATTACAGTATGTTACAGTACATTACCTTACGTTACAGTACATTACAGTACGTTGCAGTACATTACAGTATGTTACAGTACATTACCTTACGTTGCAGTACATTACAGTACGTTACAGTACATTACAGTATGTTACAGTACATTACCTTACGTTACAGTACATTACAGTACGTTGCAGTACATTACAGTATGTTACAGTACATTACCTTACGTTGCAGTACGTTACAGTATGTTACAGTACGTTACAGTACGTTGCAGTACATTACAGTATGTTACAGTACATTACCTTACGTTGCAGTACGTTACAGTACGTTGCAGTACATTACAGTACGTTACAGTACGTTGCAGTACATTACAGTATGTTACAGTACATTACCTTACGTTGCAGTACGTTACAGTACGTTACAGTATGTTACAGTACATTACCTTACGTTACAGTACATCACAGTATGTTACAGTACATTACAGTATGTTACAGTACATTACCTTACGTTGCAGTACGTTACAGTACGTTGCAGTACGTTACAGTACATTACAGTATGTTACAGTACATTACAGTACATTACCTTACGTTGCAGTACGTTACAGTACGTTGCAGTACGTTACAGTACATTACAGTATGTTACAGTACATTACCTTACGTTGCAGTACGTTACAGTACGTTACAGTATGTTACAGTACATTACCTTACGTTACAGTACATCACAGTACGTTGCAGTACATTACAGTATGTTACAGTACATTACCTTACGTTGCAGTACGTTACAGTATGTTGCAGTACGTTACAGTACGTTACAGTATGTTACAGTACATTACCTTATGTTGCAGTACATTACAGTATGTTACAGTACGTTGCAGTACATTACAGTATGTTACAGTACATTACCTTACGTTACAGTACGTTACAGTACATTACCTTACGTTACAGTACGTTACAGTACATTACAGTACGTTACAGTACATTACCTTACGTTACAGTACACTGTCCCACTGTCATGGGAAACCTGGAAAAGTCACAGAATTTCACAATCACATTTTCCAGGCCTGGACGTTTTGGGAAAGTCCTGGAATATTGCTGTGTGTGAAGAAGTTGTAATGTGAGATGAGCCGATGTATTTTCTGTAGCTGTCGACATCACAGCATTTTGTTTACCATCACGTACGTGCCTTTATCTTCCTCTCCCTCCCTGTACGCCTGCAAACTAAAATTATGTTTAACTAAAGTTTGATATGTTTGAGAAACGGTGGGCAAGAAAAAAAGAAAGAATATAGGTCCTTGAAATTTTGTCCGTGAAACTGAACCCTGACCTTCAGACTCTTATCTCAAAAACTAAATAATCAAAACAGGTCAAATAACTGACGCAAAGTCAGTTGTTTCTACATTTAAAAACCTTTTGGATCAAAATGTTTTGTTTTTTAATTTTTTTTTTAAATCTGATGAAAAAATATCAGATTATTGTACATTAAAAAATGATTCAGTTACAATACTTGTATTAATTATTCTGGTTTATTCACTCATAAACTTTCAGCTCAGGTTGTACAGATTTTAGGGACATGATGCATTTAAAGACGCTCCAGGAAATGACATCACAATAAGCAAAAACACCAGTGTAGGCTCTGGAGGAGCTCAAAGGGTTAATTACACAATGATACCAATAAATAAATGATAATAATCCTGAGCAGATATTATTCATGTGTTTTCATCTGAGGACGAAGTGTGAGCTGCAGGACTTAGAGTCTGGGTGGAGGCGTGGCCATCACACTCTGCTCTGATTGGTCCACAGATGTTGAGCCAGGACCTCTCAGATGTCAGGATGTGTCAGTCAGCAGACGGATGCTGCAGGCGGCGACGCCTCCTCCTCAAACACAGGCTATAAAAACACACACATTTACAAGAGCTGTAAACCTTTACACACACACACACACACACACACACACACACACACAGGAGATCAGATAAAGAAACCTGTCACTGTTTGTCCTGCGTGGACTGAAAACCAAGTGAATCTCATCGCCGCACAGTTTTAATTAAATAAATATAAAACAATATTAAAACCACGTCAGCGTGACAGCGAGTCGGCCTCTGAGGGCGTCTCTGTTCCCACACCATGATTTAGTTTCAAACATTTTCCTCTGACAGATTTCCAGAGGAGCTGAGAAACTAATGTGTCAGATTCAGGAGGACTCACTGACGTCCGTCAGCGAAGAGCCGAAACTTCTCCCGGTCAGAATTCCTTCAGTGTTGAGAGTTGAGGAGCTGAGTTTCCCACAGACGTCTCTTCCTCTCAGAAACACACAGAGCAGCTGATTTAAACCAGGAAACACTCTGAAGAAACAGGTTCAGGTTTAAAACAAAAAAATCAGTGTTTGTTGCAGATGGGCGTCTAACTGTGGAGCCGACTCTGAAACATTTTTGTCTGAATGTTCAACTTTACCTGACTGTTTTTTTTCATGGACTATTCTGACTTTGTTGTCTCAAAATAATATTTTCTTCCTCTAAAATTTTTTTGCTTAAAATATATGAAGATGTTAATTTTAATTAATTATTTTAACTTTCTTTCTCTGAAATGTTTCCACATTACTCGCCTTTTTTTACTTGATATCTTACGATTTTATTTTGTCAAAATATATGATGACTTTTTTCTTAAAAATGCTTTTACATCACTCAACTTTTCTTTTGGAACATTACCACTTTGTTGTCTCAAAATATTATGCCTCCTTGTCTCTAATTTTTTTTTACATTATTCGTCTTTTTTTCTCAAAATATATAAAGACTTTTATTCTTTAAACATCACAACTTTTTCGACCTTTTGCCGCGATATGTTACAGATTTTTCTTTGGTCAAAATCTATTACGACCTTTTCTCTTTGAATATTTCAACTTTTTATTCTGTAATGTTTAAATTTACCCGACAGTTTTTCTTGGAATATTTTGGCTTTGTTGTCTCAAAACATAAAGACTGTTTTCTCCAAAATGTTTTAATATTATTCAACTTTTTTTTCTCAAAACATATGAAAAACATATGAATTTTTCTCTGAAGTGTTTGCCTTTACTTGATATATTTTATTTTGAAACATTAAGACTTTTTTTCTTGAAGTGTTACAACTTTTTTGTTTTCCAAATATTACCAGGGTCATTACTGAAACTCCCATGTGCCAGGCGTGTAGGAGATCTGTGATGGTCGACATGAAAATGTGAATGGAGGTGTTTTGTAGTGACTCATCAGTTTTTTTCCCCAGCAGCTCTTTGGACACCAGACATGGATGTTTCGTGGCGACCTGTTGGTCTTGGTTGGTCTCATTACAGCGGGGTTAATTATCCAATGAAGCGATTATTTTCGGGGCTCTCAAAAAAAAATCAGAGGTGGTTTGTTGTAGTGCGGCGTGTGTCCTCGCAGTGACCGTGTCCTGTCTCTGCAGCTGTATGAGATCCTGGCCAGGACTCCGTACGGTTCAGTGAAACGGGGGGAGGTGGGAATCGACCGACTGCTGGCTGAGCAGGTCTTCACTGCTGCCTACCCGCTGCATGAGGTGAGCTATTAACCATCATCCTAAACCTGAACCCAAACCTGACCTTAGTCCTGACCCCTGGTCTGAGATGGCAGTGAGACACTAAGACTTTACCACGACACTGCGAGTTGTAAATATTCATATTTAGCTGAAAATGAATCTTTGTGTTGGCAGGGTGGTTTCGAGCTGCCGAGCGACTCAGTGCCTCCGGAGTCTTTGGGTCTGAGACAGATCTTGTACTCGTACTGGGCCAAGTGGTCCTCCTGGAGACGCTACCAACCTCTGGATCACATCAGGGAATACTTCGGAGAAAAGATAGCGCTATATTTTGCCTGGCTCGGTAACTATGGCAACCATTCCAGCAGCTAACCGCCGTTAACTGTTTGTTTGAGCACTAACTGTGTCTGACTGCAGGTTTCTACACCGGCTGGCTGCTGCCGGCGTCGCTTGTCGGGACGGTGATCTTCGTGTTTGGGTTCTGGCTCATGGCCACTGACGTTCCAGCGTAAGTTCAAACTTGGACTTCAGGACACAACCTGTGTAATGTTTAGACATCAGTGTCCCACAGTCCTTTGCATTAATCTGATTAAAATGAACACTTCTTGGTTTCAATCAACATTTTCCTCTCGAACAAATTATGTAGATATTAATGTTTGTCTGTTAATATGCTGACGACACTTGGCTTTATGGACACAGTCATTTAGACTCTCACAGGTCGTCTGCATCCTATCAGGAGGTAAACAACTGTTTATTGTTGTTGTTGTGTTTGTGCAGGAAGGAGTTGTGTGAGAGTGGAGGCAGCTTCATCATGTGTCCTCTCTGTAACATCTGCTCCCTATGGAACTACTCCAGCATCTGTGTCACCTTCAAGGTACGAATCCGTCCACCTGTCCACCTGTCTGTGATGTCAATGTGCTTCATGTCATCTCGTCAGATGGTTCAACAGCATCTGAACCCCCCGCCCCAAACCCTCACTCAGTGATTGGTCACCGCCCACGTCTTTGTGTTGTGTCGGAACAAACAGTGAGTCCACCTGTCCGCATGTGTCCCTCTGCAGGCAGGTATCATGTTTGATAATGGAGGGACAGTGTTCCTTAGTGTCTTCATGTCTCTGTGGGCCGTCACCTTCCTGGAGTACTGGAAGAGAACCTGTTCAGCTCTGGCACACCGCTGGGACTGTTCCGAATTCCAGGACATTGAGGTACCGCACCCAACTCTGGACTCTTGTCTTGTCTTCCCTTTCCTTTCTTATATTTCCTTTCCTCAGCTTATCTTAGCTTATCTTATCTTAGCTTTCCTTTCCTTTCCTTTCCTTTCCTTGCATTTCGTTGTATTTCATTTCCTTTCCTTACCACTCCTTACCCAAGCTTAGCTTAGCATAGCTTGGTGCAACTTAGCTTTCCTTTCTTTCTTTTCCTTACCTTACTATACCTTTGTTTAGCGTAGGCACCAAATGCAGGTGTTGTGTGGTGACCCATCAGCATCCTTCCAGCTGCTCTTTGGGCACCAAAGGGGATGTTTTGTGGCCACTCATTGGTTTTTCCCCAGCAGCTTTTTGAGCACTAAACAGGGATGTTTTGTTGCAGCTTGTTTGTCTTTTTCCAGCGTCTTTTTTAGGCCCCAGTCAGGGGTGGTTTTTAGAAACCAGGAGCTTTTGGGCCACTAAATGTGGGTGTTTTATAGCAACTTGTCTGTCCTGTTCCAGCTGTTTTTCAACAACAAATTGGTGTGTTTTGTAACAACCTGTCACTTTGTAACAACTTGTTTGTCTTTTTCCAGCAACTTTTTGTCCATTAAAAAGAGGATGTTTTGTAGCAACTCGTTTGTCCTGTTCCAGCTGTTTTTTAGGCACCAAACGGGGGTGCTTGTAGCAACCTGTCAGTTCTTTTCCACTGGCTGTTTAGGCCCCAATTGCGGGTGTTTTGAAGCCACTTGTCTGTCTTTTTCAGCTGTTTTTTTAGGCACCTAACGGAACTGTTTTGTAGTGACCTGTCAGCTTCTTTCTGGGGGCTTTTGGGCACCAAAGGCAGGGTGTTTTGTATTCACATGTCTGTCTTTCTTCAGTATTAAACAGAGGTGTTTTGTAGCAACTTGTTTGTCTTTTTCCAGTGGCTTTTTCGGAAATAAACGCGGTTGTTTTGTCGCGACCAGTTTCCACCAGGGACAGTGTCACAGAAAGCAATTGTCTTTTATCAAGACGTCGCTTCTCTTCCAGTGGGAACTGTGTGTTTGGGCCAAATCATGATCTTTTCCTGACGATATACAAGTGGTTTTGCTTGTTTGTTTGTTTGTTTGTTTGTTTGCCTAACCTAACCACATGTTAATCACAGCATTGCTGAAACATGAAGTTTGAACGTATCTGCTACATAACAATATGCAGATGTAACGTATCCTTGTTTTACAGGAACATACAATCATTATTACAGGTGTTCTGATTCACACTGATGTTAAAGATCTCTAAAACTAATATTATCATTATGAATATATGACCAACACTCGCATTAAGGCGACGTCACATCGTCACATGATCAGTAAATATATAAACATCTTGGGTTGCAGGGGTTTCTGGGAGATCATGACTGTCATCCCTCTGTCCTCCACAGGAGCGTCCTCGTCCAGAGTTCACGGCCTTGGCGCCAATGACCACGCGGAACCCGGTGACCGGAGCAGAGGAACCATACTTTCCTGAGAGTAAACGCATCAACAGAACTCTGACTGGCTGCATGGTCATCATCGTCATGGTGAGTCTCCTGACCTTTGACCCTTAACCTTTGTGTTCTCTGACACTGGGACATTCTGGAAGGTTTCCTCCACAACATGGAGCAGTGGGTGGAGTTTAAAGATGGAGTTCCTCTTAAAGTTTTCCTTTGAGAAACAGCTGGTGTGCTGATCGGTTGTGATGTCACAGGTGTGACCGGTCCATACAGCGGTCAGTCTGTGTTGTTGACGCAGGAGTTACTGAGTGAATACACTGATGCGTGTGAACATGATATCTCAAGAACGCCTCAAGGGAATTTCCTTGAATTTGGCACAAATCTCCACTTGGACCCGACGATGAATTGATTAGATTTTGATGGCCATAGGTTACAGGTCAAGGTTACTGTGACCTTGCGTCTGTCTCATTCTTGTGAATGTGATAGAATTTTGTGGTCAAAGGTCAAATGTATTTTCAACGTACAAGAATATAAACATCATTATAAGTTTAACTCCTCCTCAGATGTGGATAGCATTAAGGTGAACATTATGTGTGCAGGTTGTGGTCGTGCTGATGTTCCTCATCGCCATCATTCTGTACCGCACCATCCTCAGAATCATCATCTACAAGTCCAACAGCTTCTTAACCTTCTCTGTGAGTACAACACCACACGCCTTTAAATCTGTGTCAGGGTTCATACAAACATCAGAAGCTCCTGGACGCCACCTTGAGGGACGCCACCCTGAGGGACGCCACCCTGAGGGACGCCACCCTGAGGGACGCCACGAGGTCACGTTTATACGTCTGAGCAGACGATAGCTGTGGCTGCAGCCATGTTCTGTCTGTCTGACCATCCCGTTCATGAACACAGTATCTCATCTTTTTTCCAAATGTGGTACAAACATCCAATTTGACTTAAGGATGAACTTTTCATAATTTGGTGGTCAAATGTCAAGGTCACTGTGACCTTGCATTCATCTCATTTCATGAAAGTGATATTTCAAAAAGGCCCTGAGGATAATTTGGCACAAATGTTCATAAGGACTCAAGGATTAAGTGATTCAGATTTAGTGGCCAAATGTCAAAGGTCAAGGTCACCATGATTTTGCATTCGTCTCATCTGCATGAACGCAATATCTCAAAAAGGCCTTGATGGAATTTCTTCAAATTTGGCACAAACATCCAGTTTGAGTCAAGAAAAGTTAAGGCCACTGTGACCTTGTCTGTTGCATTCTTGTCAACACATTATCTCAAGAACGCTTTGAGGGAATTTCTTCAAATTTGGCACAGACGTTCACTTGGACTCAACAATGAAGTGATTCAGATTTAGCAGCCAAAGGTAAAAGGTCACTGTGACCTTGCATCCATTTCACTCTTGTGAAAACAGTATCTCAAGAAGAACTTGGTGGAATTTCTTCAAATTTGGCACAAATGTCCACTGGGACTCCTAAAAGGATTGATTAAAATTTAGTGGCCAAAGGTCAAAGGTTAAGGTCACCAGGACCTTGCATTCATCTCATTCTTGGGAACGTGATATCTCAAGACTATCTCAAAACACCCCGAGGGAATTTCTACATATTTTGCACAAACATCTACTTTGAGTCAAAGATGAAAAAGATTAGAATTTGGTGGACAAAGATTAAAGGTTAAGGTCACTGTGACCTTGTCTGTTGCAGGAATGTGAATGTCAAAAACTCTTTGAGGGAATTTCTCCAAATTTGGCACAAACTTTCATTTGGACTCAAGGATGAAGTGATTAAGATTTAGTGGCCAAAGTTCAAGTTCACTCTCACCTTGAGATCCATCGCATTCTCGTGAATGCAATGTCTCAATTACACTTTGAGGGAATTTCTTCAAATTTGGCACAAACATCCACTCTGAGTCAAGGATGACCTGAACAGAATTTGGTGGGCAAAGCTCAAAGTCACTGTGACCATTTCTTTATCATTTCATTAAAGCAGTATCTCATAAAGGCCTAGAATTTCCTCAAATTTGGCACAAACATCCACTTGGACTCATGATTGAACTACTTGCAATTTGGTGGTCAAAGGTCAAAGGTCAGCTTCACTGTGACATCATCATGTTTTCACAGACATGGATGGAAACTGTCAGACAAACCTTACTGGTGGGCGGAGTCATACGACCAAGGGGCGCTGACTGGAGTCGTTAAATATTTAATATTAACCTGATTTTAAAAAGTGTGTGTGTGTGTGTGTGTGTGTGTGTGTGTGTGTGTGTGCATGTGTGTGTCTACAGGCCGGGAGGATAGCCAGTATCACAGGATCTGTGTTGAACCTGGTGGTCATTCTCATGTTGTCCAAATTTTACACGTCGCTGGCCCACATACTCACACACTGGGGTGAGTCACATCTTCCTCCTCTCCCTCCTCATCCTCAGCTTCACACTTTTATAAAAGAAGTAATTTTATCTGTTAGTCTGGTCCTGATGAACGCAGACATTTAATTTTGTTTTTGGTCTGAGCTCCAGTTTGGTTTTGTGTCTTCGTTCAAAAGATTTTACTGATGAATTTTTTTTCTTGTAGCTTTTATTCACAATTTTAATTCAGTATTTTCCTGGAGATTAAGAGGTCGATTATTGATCATGTTTAATAATAATAAAGTCCCAGTGTCCTCAGATGAGTACTTCCTAATTAACAGCGTCTTATCTTGTTCCTGTTGCTGAAAATGGTCAACTTTGTTGCCATATCAAACTACAAACATTATTAATCATAAATAAAGTTTGAACCATAAACTGCGGTCAGGTTTTGGACCTCGTCCACCTCTGTCTTAGGATCGGCTGCAGACTGACACGGCAGAGATGGCGGCCATCTTGTTTTTACATGGATCAGCGTGTTGTGGTCTCACTGTCACCAGAAGGGACAGAAAGTGTCCACGAATGAGGACAAGACGTCTGAGTGTGTGTGTGTGTGTGTGTGTGTGTGTATACACACTGTTCATGTGTGTGTTTTGTTGTCTCTGTCAGAGATGCATCGGACTCAGAGTAAATATGAAGACATGTTCATCCTCAAAGTTTTCATCTTCCAGTTCGTCAACTTCTACTCGTCTCCGGTTTACATCGCCTTCTTCAAAGGCAGGTGAGAACTGCTACTTCTTCTTCTTCTGTTTTCAGCCGTCCCTCCCATCTCATTTCATCCCTTTATTTTTTTGTCTTGCGTTTTCTTCGTACACATTTGTGGTCGACCTGTTCTCATACTGAAGTTGTCACCACCGCCGCTTGGTCAGTGATTTGTGTGTCCTGTGTCAGCGTGGGTTTCCTTCAGGTGCTCTGACATGTTCTCTATGTGTCAGTCCTGTGATAGTCTGATGACCTGTCCAGGGTGAACCCCGCCTCTCGCCCAGTGTCAGCTGCGATAGCCCCCCCCCACGACCCCTAACAGGATAAGTGGTTGTGGCAAACGACGTCCCTGAACGTCAACAACAGACGCACTCAGGATACCCAGCGTGTAGCAGTCAAAAGTCCAGTGACCAGGCGGCAATGTGTGATGAGTCGGGATGAGAATGTGTTGTTGGTGATCTCACTGGGCTGAAACAGGAAGGACTCAGATTCTCAGTTTATACTTTCAAAGTAAAACCAATCTAATGAAGCTGCAGGCTGAGGTTTCCTCTGAACTGAACAAGTCAAAAGCAGCAGTGAGAGTGAAGGTGGAGCCACAGCGCCGCCTGCAGGCTGATGATGAAAACATCCAGAACCAACTGTTTGTCTGAACTGCTGCAACCAAACATGATTCAAACCCTCAAACCTTTATTCCTTAGTTCTGAAAGTTTGTGTCTGTGAATGAAGCAGCGGACATGTTGAACCGTATGATGCTGACTGACAGAGAGGAAGAGCTTCATCATCTTCAATCAGCTGCTTTGTTTGTGTCTCCTCAGGTTCATCGGTTACCCTGGAAACTACCAGACTCTGTTTGGAGTTCGTAACGAAGACGTGAGTCAGTCACACTGTTGTGCTACTGCTGCTGCTGCTGCTGCTGCTACTGCTGATGATGATGATTTCCTGTTTGTTTTCCCTGTCACTGTTTCAGTGTCATAAAAACACTTCAGCCTGACGTGGTGTTGAACCGTCAGCCGTGTGACGAGAGGTTAAAACACTCAGTCAGGTCTGCAGCTCGTTAACTCTGAAGTCTTCTGAATTAAATATTCCTAAGTTTTCATTTGTGAGGTCGTTATTATTAATAATAATAATGATAATACATTATACTTATGTAGCGCTTTTCAAGGTACTCGAAGACGCTTTACAAATTCAGAGACAAAACAGAAAAGTTGCAGTACTTGTTGCAGTGATGAGTGGGGGAGGGGCCGGAGAGCAGGCCTGATTTAAGAACAGACATCCTGCGGTCGGCTGATGAAGATCGTTGTTTGCATGACTCTGAAAAAACAGAACACTGAGTCACTTCCTGACCTCAGCTTGTGCTGTGTTTGTTTTGTACTCGGAGGTCGGAATACATCAGTTGTTGCATTCTAGTTGACGACGGTGGACAAGTCGGAAAAAAACATGGACGTCAGCAAGAAAGCCTTTGTGGCCCTTGAACTTTCGGAGTATAGACAGCTTCATAACCATCATGCACTCCAACTGATGAACGCCGCAGATGAGGCTGACCTGATGTAAAACAAATAAGATAAAGTTGCTGTAAACAGTACTCAGGTCCTGTTTAGACGACGGTTTCTCTAAAAACGGAAAAGTCTGTCCTTTGCGTTTTAAAAAACTTCTGCGTTTATATGACGACGTTATTGAAACGATCCCCGTTCACACGGAGCCGCAAAATCTACCGGAAACGCTGTAGTATGCACGCCAGGTCAATGGATGGCAGTGTAAATTTGCAAAGCAACACCACGGCATGACGCCGGCATGAAGCGCCTTCCTCTACAATGCCGTGATTACAAACCAAAACAACAAAGACACAATGGCGAAAGCATGCACAGCTAACTTTGTCTGGATGGACGACAAGGTGGAGTTGCTACAGTAACAGATCTTCACTTCACTTCAAATCAACAGGGCGAGCAGCACAAACAGAGCTCGCCATTGTTGTTGTGACGGTCGGCGTGCCTCGTGACTGGAACCGTAATGCACATGTGCGAAAAGTCTCCATTTTCAGTTCGTTTTTTTTTACATGACAACGGAGACGCTGCCGTTTCCAAAACGTTGCACTCTGGAACCCGTTTTCAAGATGTTGCGTTTTGAGGCACCTAAAACGCTGCTGCCGCAACTAAAGTTTACCGTTTTCAGTTGAAATCGTTGTCATATAAACGGGACCTTAGAAGAGTGTTTAGTCACTATGTATGTGACCGGCAGCCATCTTGAATTCGTAAGTCGGGGTTGATGCGGTTGCTCTGAGTTTCCGAGTTGGAAATCCGATCTCAGGGTGCGTTCAAGTTTAAACTTCCGACTGGGAACTGGGAATTTCCGACCTCTGAGTACACAACGAACGCACCATTACCTGCCATGCAAACATGGCTGCCATGACGGCCGCAGGAGGCCGTTGTTTGCATGATTTTATCTGTGCCTCAGTGCGGGGGCTGCAGCTGCTGTTTACGTCCCTCTGAAATAAGAAAAGCTACAACATTCATCCAGCAGAAAAGCTCCTGATGACGTCACTGCGCTTTGTGACCTGCTGCAGCGCCGGAGGAATCAGTGATGAAACTATATCACAAGACCTTTTCACTTTGCTCATAAAAATGATCATAACTCAGAAACTAAAACATGAAGTCAGTTAATCTGATGACAAAACATCTGATTTTTGCTTTTTTGAAAAATTAAAACAGTTCCAATACTTATATCATTTATTCTGGTTTATTGACTTCTATAATCTTTAAGTTCAGAAATGAAGGATTTGAATTTGTAGATGCTCCAGGAAATGACATCACAATGAGTAAAAATACACCTGTAGGTTCTGTCACAATGTTCAGAGGGTTACAGTGTGTGTGTGTGTGTGTGTGTGTTTGTGTGTGAGACAGTGTGGAGCAGGTGGATGTCTGATTGAACTGGCTCAGGAGCTGCTCATCATCATGGTGGGAAAACAGCTGATCAACAACGCCCAGGAGTTCATCTGCCCGTAAGAATGCGCACACACACACACACACACACACACACACACACACACACACAAAACAAAAACAAGGTTATAACTTCCATTTTAGTGTAGAGCGTCAGACTGAATTTACCAACGCACCATGTCAGGTCACTCACTCTCCGGGACCGCCAGTGTTACTTGAATAAGTAAACACTGACCAACGGGACCAGACTGGCCGACCCGTATGCTCTCACTCAGTGGATGGATGATGTCACAGGAAGCCAATCTTACAAAGGAGGACCACACTTGTTTGTTTTGCTATGGAAGCTAACGTTAGCTAATGTGCTAAAAAGTTAGCGTTGCAGAGAAATCCAATCTTCCTCTTAATCCCTCCCCAGTTTCTGATGAGGTGGACATGATAACCCTTAATACACATAACCTTATTCATCCCTACAACAGGAAATACTTTAGATCGTATCTGGTGCAAAGAATCTAACGTGAACGAGATGCTAATCTGTAAACAGAATAACTTCTGAGAATGAGATCATAACAAACAAAATATCTTGTGAGAAGAAAAAACTCTGAGAACAAAATTAAAAACTTTGTGTAGTGATTTTTGTCTTTACGTCGTCAAAGTTGTGTCACAAAACAAAGTCATGTGACCTCGGCTCTGTGTTTAGGATCCAAACTCAAATGTACGTTCAAACAAAACAAAAATTCATCAGCTTCTACAGTCGGGCGTCCTCCTCACCGTCATGTCCCGTGTCCAACATGTTGGTTATCATGGGTGACAGTTTCTCCATCAGGTCTGTTTTCATACGTCACGACTTTAGCGTGTGAAGTGGCGTCCGCCTCTGTCAGGCCCCGCCCCGTTCATACGCAGCGTTTATAAATGTCTGATAACAGATCCGACTCTTCGCTGGCTGAAACTGACGGCTCATTATTTGGCAGGAAGCTGAAGTCATGGTGGCAGAACAGGAAGACGGGTAGTCGGCTGAAGGAGGTGAAGAAGGAGGAAGGAGTGGAGGCTCAGAGGGAGGTGAAGGGGGAGGAAGAGGAGGAGGTGTCTCCCTGGGAGGCAGATTACCAGCTGCTGGTGTGTGAGGGACTCTTCAGCGAATACCTGGAGATGGGTGAGTCTGATTTCTACTCCTGGAGCTGCCGGGCGGGTGGTGTTAACATTGAGGGGTTTATTATATGTCATCCTCTTCCTCCTCCTCTTCCTCCTCCCCTTCCTCCTCCTCTTCCTCCTCCCCTTCCTCCTCCTCTTCCTCCTCCTCAGTGATTCAGTTTGGTTTCATCACCATCTTCGTGGCGGCGTGTCCCCTCGCTCCGCTCTTCGCCCTCTTTAATAACTGGGTGGAGATTCGTTTGGACGCTCAGAAGTTTGTTACTGAATATCGCCGCCCAGTGGGGGAGCGCGCTCAGGACATCGGCATCTGGTTTCCCATCATGCAGTTCATCACACACGTGGCCGTCCTCTGCAACGTGAGACTCTGTTTTTCTACCTCTGTGAGGACCAGGTCCACATTTATATCACCAACCAATCACATCCTCCGAACCTGTGTCTGCAGGCGTTTCTCATCGCGTTCACCTCGTCCTTCGTCCCCCGTCTGTACTACCGCTACACCAGAGACAGCACGCTGAGCGGCTTCATCAACTTCACTCTGGCAACATCACCACGCAACTACAGCCGTGAACACACACCCTGCAGGTAGGCAACATCACTGCAACACACCCTGCAGGTAGGCAACATCACTGCACCTACAGCCAGCAAAACACACCCTGCAGGTAGGCAACATCACTGCAACACACCCTGCAGGTAGGCAACATCACTGCAACACACCCTGCAGGTAGGCAACATCACTGCAACACACCCTGCAGGTAGGCAACATCACTGCAACACACCCTGCAGGTAGGCAACATCACTAACTTTTAAATATTTGAACTGAAACACAGTTACTGTTGATCATGTTGTTGATATCCATTTTTGATGTTGTTGTTGTTGTTGATGATGGAGTTGCTGTTGTTGCTGTTGACATCGTCATTGATGATGGTGTTGTTGATGATGATGTTGTCAATGTTGCTGTTGTCACAGTTGTTGTTCTTGTCGTTGTTGTTGATATTGATGTTGATGATGATGATAGTGTTGTTGATGGTTGTGTTGTTGCTGTTGCTGTCATTGTTGATGTTCTTGTCGTTTTTGTTGATGTTGTCCTTGTTTTTGTTGATGGTGTTGTTGTTGATGGTGTTGTTGATGATGGTGTTGTTGCTGCTGTTGTTGCTGTTGATATCGTCATTGATGATGGTGTTGTTGATGATGATGTTGTCAATGTTGATATCGTTGTTGATGATAGTTTTGTTGATAATGATGTTGTCTTTGTTGTTTTTGATGTTGTTGTTGTTGATGATGATGGAGTTGCTGTTGTTGCTGTTGATATCGTCATTGATGATGGTGTTGTTGATAATGTTGTGCTTGTTGTTGATGATGTTGTTGCTGATATTGTTGTTGATGTTTTTGTTTTACTTGTTTTCCTTGCTGCTGCTGCTGCTGCTGCTGATGATGATGTTGTTTTTGTCTGATTGTGTTGTTGATAACGTTGTTGCTGTTGTTGATAATTGTGTTGTCCTTGTTGTTGATGATGTTTTTGTTTTGTTGTAGTTGTGGTGGTGGATGTCTTCTTGTTGTTGCCTTTGTTGATGTTGTTGTTGTTGATGATGATGTTGTTGATGATGATGATGTTGTTGATGATGATGATGTTATTGCTGATGTTGTTGTTGTTTCTTATGTTGTTGACAAATGTTGTTCTTGTTGTTGTTGCTGTTCTTGATAATGTTGTTGTCCTTGTTGTTGTTGATACTGTTGTTGTTTTTGCTGATATTGATTATTGATTATGACAATGATGTTGTTGATACTGTTGTTGTTTTTGCTGATATTGATTATTGATTATGACAATGATGTTGTTGATAATGTTGTCTTGTCCTTATTGTTTCTGTTATTGTTGTCCTTGTTGATAATATTGTTGTTAATATTGTTGTCCTTGTTGTTGTTGATGGTATTAATGTCGTTTATATTGTTGATGTTGCTGTCTATATTGTTGTCATCCTTGTTCTTGTTGTTTTTGTCATCATCCTTGTTGTTGTTGATGTTATTGTTGCCCTTGTCTTTGTTATTCTTGTTGTCCTTGTTGTTGTTGTTGTTGTCCTTATTGTTGTTGTTGTCCCGTGCAGGTACCGGGGTTTCAGAGATGAAAACGGCGAATACCTCCCGGAGTACTTCCACCTGCTGGCCATTCGCCTGACGTTCGTCATCGTGTTCGAGGTCGGTGTTTGTCACGTGACGGAGGTTTGATGAGGTTTTGTTAATGAGCGGGAGGTTTGTGCCGGGTGGGCAGAGTTACTGCTGAGTGACATGATGAAGGCTCCTCCTCCTCCTCTGTCTTCCTCAGCATGTGGTGTTCCTCATCGGGCGTCTGATCGACCTGATGGTGCCTGACATCCCCGAGGAGGTGGAGATGAAGATGAAGAGGGAGCACTACATGGCTAAAGAGGCGCTGGCTGAGAACCAGGTACAGGAACACCGAACCTGACGTGCTAATAAAAGACACTCACGCAGTTTGTGGTGTTGTGTTTATTTTATTCTTGTTTGTTCTGACAGGAAGTCAGAGCTGATCGGATGTCCTGTGTGAGTTTTCATTTTACTAACATGAATGTATGAGTCCTGGGATAGCGAGGTGATGACACCTTCTAAAAATAGACGGCAGATATGAGGAGAATAAAACGGGGCCCAGTGTGGAGCCCTGTGGTTCGCTACAGGAGATGGTGCAGAGGAAGAGGACATGCTGTCGTTTGACACAGAGGCAGATTGATTTTGTGTGTAGGAAGCAAACCACTGTAGGTCAGTCCCTGAACGCCAGCAACACGCTCAAAGCGTCAGAGCGGATCCTTCGCTATCCTACGATTTGCAAATCTGCTTTTCAAACATTTTTCAGGATTTTAGAGTCACAAAAACTCAGAAAAGTTTACGCCCTTGTTTGAATGAATTCTTCTCATTTGATGGAGTGGTTTGGGCTTGTGCATGACACGTCAGCTCTGTAGTGCCTCCTCATCGCCTGCAGCCTCTGAATGAATTTTTGACGCCCTTGGTATCCTTAAAAATTTAAAAACTTGTCTCACACATCAAAATACTCAGATCAGTCTCTTCCATCAGCCTCATTGTGCCCTCTGCCCGTCTGTCCACCATGGGGTCCAGAGCCTTCAGCCGCTCTGCCCCCCGCCTCTTGAACTCCCTCCCTCCCGACATCAGGAACATTGACTCATTATCCATTTTCAAATCCCGCCTGAAAACCCACCTTTTTAAACAGGCCTGTTCTATTTAACTTCACCTTTTACTGTGTTGATGTGTCTTTTAGCCCTTTTAAATTTAATTGTCTTTTACTTGTTCTGTGAGGTGACCTTGAGTGCCTTGAAAGGCGCCTTTAATGAAATGTGTTATTATTATTATTATTATTATTATTAAACAGGAACGTAAAGTGATGGGGCTCAGTGTGTGTAGCGGCTCCATAGCACCCCCTAATGTCTGGAAGGCCTCAGCTGGGACAAAGTTCCTCTGACTTTTATCAAATTTGGCATGCACATTCCTCTCATCAGTTCAGACATATTTCTCAATAGCTTTCACTAGCTCCGCCCACTCCAAAGTCAGCCATTTTGAATTTTGTGCATGTATTTTATGCAAACGTTTTCATATCCTCTCAGAGGGTTCATCAGATTGGTTGGCGGTATAACCCTCCGACTAATGTTAGACTTAACAGCGAAGAAATAATCAGTGGTTTGGATGATGATGTCATAGGTCATGTGACAACAAGCCACTTCGAGCATGTTAAGGTAAGGAACTTCATGAAAGTCGTCTGAGAGGATTCAACAGATCATCTTAAATTTGGGCAGCAGAACTTCAAGACCTTCAGGAAGCAAACTTGTCAAACAGTGTGATGCCCTGTTTCCACTGAGCAGTGCGGTTCAGTGTCATTGTTCCTGTCTCCTCAGTGAAAGTTGTGGATGGTCCCAACAGAAGCGTTCCTTAGCGTCCCCATGTTTGGTCCCCCCTCTGTTGGGGTACCTAGCACACAGATCTGGTACTAAAAGGTGGAGCTAGAAACCCTGCAGTCTGATTGAGGACTGATCACACCTTAAATTTAATCTTTTTTTTTTTTTTTTTTTTTTGGAAGTTTTATAAAAAGAATTGAACATTTTTTGACACCTTTTTCTGACTTTTTAATCATATTTTTTTGGATATTTTATATTTTATTGGACATTTTATCAACACATTTTCCGACATTTTACGAATACCTTTCAGACATTTTATCAACATTTTTTTGAACATCTTATTCATTTTTGTTCTAATTAATTTTCCCGACAATTTACTAACATTTTAGGACATTTTAACAACCTTTTTGGGCACTTTATTAACATTTTTTTTCTGACATTCTACTAATATTTTTCTGACATGTTATCAACTGTTTTTTAGACATTTTATTAACTTTTTTTTCTGGCATTTAATTAATGTTTTTGGACAGTTAAGTAATATCTTTTTGGATATTTTATATTTTATTGGACATTTTATCACCTTAATTTTTCTTTTAATAAACTTTTTCCTCAACATTTTTTTTTAACATTATATTAACATTTTTTGTGACAAAAACTTTGACCATTCCATTAGTTTTTATTTTCTCTCACTTTTAGTAATGAGTGGATCTTCAAGTGTTTATAATATAGATTCATTTGGACTGGATAATGTGATCTGCATTTATTCTGATCCTCACTTGGCAGAGGGTCGCTCCTGTGGGCTAATAATACTACTACCAATAATAATACATTTAATTTAAAAGGTGTCTTGCAAAACACCAAAGGTCACCTTGCTGAGTTACATTCACTACATTCATCTATGAACATTCACTGTTCACTTACACTGGATTCTGCCAAATATGCAAAGAAGACATATTTGAGACACAGCTGCACTTCCTAACAGAATGCACAAACCTCTAGCCTGTCCCAACAGAATATTTCCTGAACTTCAGACAGCGCTCCCAATTTATCAACGCTCCAGTTTGTGTCAGAGTGCGCTCCCACACTCACAATGAGTGTTTCTGAACGCACCACTCACATCATCTTCCTCCATCGTCTAAAACAAGACAACACAACCTGTTAGCTAGCGCTAGCTAACGTCTGTGGAGAACTGTTTTGCCTCCAGCTAAGATCCACCCACCAACAAACATCACACAGTTTACTAACAGTAAAAGGGTGTATTGAATGTTTCATTGTTTGCACTCTAAAAACTGCACTTTTCCTTGTTGGTACTACCATGTACAGTGTGCTCTGTCAATACTTTCAGTGTGGTCATGTCAATAAAGCCTCATTAAATTGAATTTTAATCCTGCCAGCACCTTCAACATGCGCGACGGAGTCTGCTCATCACTGCTCTCAGCTTGAATCTGACGTATTTGACCTGTGTTGTGTTTTGTGTTTCTAGTCTTTGGGGAAATCCATGATTCCTAGTGAAAGGGATTCCTCATGCAGCGACCTGCGACAGCGTCCGTCTTTACGACCACCGCAGAGCGACTCCCCTCCGCCAAACCTGAAGGAGATCCCAGAGGAACCTGACCCATCAGAAAGGTGCTGAAATAAATTGCACAAGTAAACTCTGTGCTGGATGTTCTACCTCTGCCTCGACGTCCTGATCTACTAGACTGAACTTCTTATGATCGACCTCTCGGACAACTCTATAAGACCACTGTGAGACCTCTTCAAGGTCTACAAGAACTGGGTTGAGTCTTACAAGTCCTACGAGAACATCGCAAGATCTAAAAGACCATTTTAAAAGACACTTCAAGACTGCTGCTGGATATGTAGAGGTTCAACCAGACCAGATCTGGAAGACTCCTGCTTGACCTTTAGAACATCTACTAAGGTTGAGTTGAACCTCTACACATCCTTAAAAAGCTCTTCAAGAGGTCTACAAGACCTTCAGCACCCCCTCCACAAAGATCTGCACGAGTGTCCTTAAAGTAAATGAGAGTTTTTCAAAGCCCCAAGATTTCTGCAATGTTTCCACGTGAGCTTTTCAAGAAGCCAACATGGCCTTGGTCCTGTGTTCTTTACTTACGAGACCTGTTTGTGACTTGGAGGAAGCCCACGAGAACAAGAACTTTAAAGAGCCCTAAAACCTTTCAGAAGGGTGCTATGAGACCCTTGGTGCACTTAGTGTTTGTGCGCTTTTACAGGCTGCAACCTTTATGCCCTTGCACTGTCAGTAGCTGTGGCTGGAGGCATTTTATGTTCAGGTTGTCTGACCATCCCATTCTCATGAATGTAAAATCTCATTGGAATTTCTTCAAATTTGGCTCAAACGTCCACTTGGACTCAAAACTTCTTAGAATTTAGTGATCAAAGGTCAAAAGTCAAAGTCACTGTGACCTCTTTTGTCTCATTCTTGACAACACGATATCTCAAGAAGGCCTTGACTGAATTTCCTTAAATTTGGCACAAACATCCACTTGGACTCAAAAACTGATTAGATTGAGTGGTTGAACATCACTGTGGCCTCACAAAACATTTTTGGCCATAACTCCAGAATTCATACGTTGTCCTCCTGAGGGATCAGGGTAATACCTGACACGGTGGACGTTCCCTCATTGTTACATATATTTATAAATTATATTTCACCGTATTTCAAAAGTTAATTCAGTGATTGAATCATATATATATATATATATATATATATATATTTTTTTTTAAAAAAGAACAGCTGTTGATGTTGGTGAAATAGAAAATCCTTCACGTGCGCTGTCACTGCAGGAACCTTTCACCTGAAAATGAAGACTTCATTTCAGCTTTCCCAGATCTTCTCGTCTATGTGTCTCCTTTTCTCAGAGAATAATTCAGCGTCATTAATACAAAATAAATTGTTTCATGATGGCCTTCAGCCTGATACCCAGCCTTCCTTGATCTGGTTTTATTATCTCATTAATCATTTTTTGTCCAGTAGCAATGACTGATACGATGTGTGTCATTTGTTTTTGTGCCACCACAATATGCCGTTTGGATTGTGTAATTTTTGCCAAATTAAAATCATTTTTATTCTTGTAAAGTTAAATCTGTTTTTAGATACTGTATGTTTAGATTCAGAGTCTTTTCTGTTTTCTTAGAGGAACAAACTTTTAATCAGGTTTGTTGAATATTATATATATATAATTATATATATAACAGCCTTCGTGCATTTATTAACACGAATCATTATTTTTTGTGTGTTTGTGGTTCTTGAGTTGTTTAAATCGACAGTTTTATGGAGCCAGATCAGAGTCAAAGGTTTGATCATTTAAAAAAACATGAACGTAACTGAGAAACTGAAAGTTAAGTTTTGATCTTGAATTGTGAAATACACAATGGTGTATCTCAAACAAAAATAAAAAATGAATACATTAGTGAAGGAAACATGTTTTTTCAGGTGAAATAGAATTTTGATTCAGTTGTGAAATTCTTTTAAATAAATTATTTACACATTTTTTTCTGTTATATCTATTTTAATATTTGAGCTCTCTTTTTTTTTTCCAGTTGCAGATTTAATGTTTTCAGATTCATATAATCTCCTGAAGGCAACAAGTTCCCTCAACCCTCTGTGCAGATTAATCAATAATGAAAAGAATCATCTCTGTTCAGAATATTATTCAGTCAGTGCTGCAGCAAGTATTTAGATCCTTCACTGCAGTAAAAGTACTAATACCACACTGTGAAAATACTCCAGTGAAAGTCCTGCTTTGAAAATGTGACTGCAGTTAAGAAATACTTTACTTAGACCTAAAGTATATGTATATGTTTAGGTAAAGTACATATCTGGAAAATGTATGTAAGTATTTAAAGTAAAAGTACTTAATGTTAAAATGTTTTGATCAACTTAATAAATCAAAATAATTAAACTAATTCAATCAACTAATTGTTTCAGATGCACTTGTTTATTTTTATATTTTTGGTTTATGTGTAAAAAAAGTAAAGTAAGTCAAGTTATGAAAGAACTGTAGTGGAGTAAAACTAGAAAGCAGAATGAGATTAAAATACAATTTATCAGGTTTATACCTCAGTACTTACAGTGCCACCAGAAAGTATTCACACCCCTTCACCTTTTCCACATTTGGTTATGTTACAGACTTATTCTAAAACTGATTAGAGTTTAGTTTTCTTTAAAGAAATCTACATAAAATATCCCATAATGACAAAGTAAAAACATATTTTCAGACATTTGTGTAAATTCATTGAAAATGTAAACATTTAAACATAGTGGGTACATAAGTATTCACATGCTTGACTTAATATTTTGTTGAAGCACCTTTGGCAGCAATCACTTCAGTCACTTCAATCACTTCAGTCACTTCAGTCACTTCTTGGGTACTGCATGTCTCTACGAGCTTGGCACACCTGTTCTGGGGCATTTTCTCCCATTCTTCTCTGCAGATCCTCTCAAGCTCAGTCAGGTTGGACGGGCAGCGTCGGTAGACAGCCATTTTTAGGTCTTTCCAGAGATGTTCGATTGGATTCAAGTCCGGGTTCAAGGACATTCACAGGCTGCTCCTGAAGCCACTCCTTTGTTATCTCGGCTGTGTGCTTCGGGTCATTGTTGTGTTGAAAGGTGAATCGACGCCCTAGTCTGAGTTCCAGAGCACTCTGGAGCAAGTTCTCTTGAAGAATCTCTATATGTGGCGGCTGTCATCTGACCCTCTATGTGGACTAGTCGCCCAGTTCCTGCAGCAGAAAAACATCCCCACAGCATGATGCTGCCACCACCATGCCTCACAGCAGGGATGGTGTTAGCCAGGTGATGAGCAGTGCCTCTTCTTCTCCAGATATGACTCTGGCAGTTCAGGCCACAAAGTTCTATTTTGGTTTCATCACCCCAGAGAATTTTGTGTCTCCAGGTCTGAGAGTCCTTCAGGTGCCTTTTGGCAAACTCCAAGCGGCTGCCATGTGCCTTTTAGTGAGAAGTAGCTTCCGTCTGGCTACTGTACCATAAAGGCCTGATTGGTGGAGTGCGTTAGCAATGGTTGACCTTCTGGATGCTTCTCCTATCTCCGCAAGGGAACGCTGGAGCTCCGCCTTAGTGACCATTGGGTTCTTGTTCACCTCTCTGATCAAGGCCCTTCTTCCCCGGTTACTCAGCTTGGTCGGACGGCCAGATCTAGGAGGGGTCCTGGTGGTTCCAAACTTCTTCCATTTCTGAATAATGGAGACCACAGTGCTTTTGTATCCTTCCCCAGATTTGTGCCTTGACACAATCTGGTCTCCGAGGTCTGCAGGCAGTTCCTTGGACTTCAATGCTTGGTTTCTGCTCTGATATGCACTGCCAACTGTGAGACCTTATATAGACAGGTGTGTGCCATTCCAAATCATGTTCAGTCAACTGAATTTACCACAGGTGGACTCCATTCAAGTTGTAGAAGCATCTCAAGGATGATCAGTGGAAGTCAGATGCACCTGAGCTTAAGTTTGAGTGTCATAGCGTGTGAATACTTATTTACCTATTATGTTGAAATGTTTACATTTGTTATAAATTTACACAAATGTCTGAAAATATGTTTTTACTTTGTCATTATGGGATATTTTATGTAGATTTCTTTAAAGAAAACTAAACTAATCAGTTTTAGAATAAGTCTGTAACATAACCAAATGTGGATAAAGTGAAGGGGTGTGAATACTTTCTGGTGGCACTGTATAAATGTTTTTCTTTGTCTTCCATCACTGGCTCTTTTCACACAGATAATACTGAGACACATCAGTCACCATCAGCTTCAGTAAAAGCAGCTGTAAACAGTGTGGATCAAAGTTTTCTGATGAAATGAATAAAAAATAAAATGGCGGTGTGTCGGTGTTCCCGGTCAGGCGCTCTGTGGACTGCTAAACCCGCTCGGTGTGACGTGTAGGACCTCCTCCTCCGACACACAGCAGCAGTAATGGCGGACTACGACACCTACGATGATCGGGACCGGCCCTACGGCAGCTTCGGCGGCAGCAGAGGGTGAGTGTCCGCCCCGCACCGCGGCATTGCCCGGTGGCTCAAACACAAACCGCGGCCGGACCGTCGCCGTGTTTCCCGCTGCTGTCCGCCCCGAGCCTCGGCGCAGGGTGACCAGGCCGCGGAGCTCGTCCCGCCCGGCGCTTGCTGAGCGGGACGGAGAGGAGCGAGCGAAGGCCCGGGACAGCAGCTGGGAAACACCGCGGTCCCGGAGCTAACAGGCTAACTGTTAGCAGGAGGCTAGCGCCACTGTCCGATCCATGTGGTGGGGCTCAGCCCGGAGCTCCGCGGTGAAATAACGGTTATCTGTGACGATGAGACGGCCCCGGGGAGAGGGGAGAGGCCGGTGGAGCGGGACAGGAGGCCGCAGCAGGTGGAGGTGGTGGCGGAGCTGCAGCTGCAGGCTGCCCGCATGGCTGCATCATGTGTCCGCAGCTGCAGATCCATCCACGTAGTTAGCAAACATGACGCTGGATGTCGATCAGGACTATTGGTTATTGATCAGTAATGGTGTGTGTGTGGCTGATACCAGATCAGGCTGCTCTGCTGTTTTACCTGTTTTCAGCTGAAGCAGAATGTGATGTGTTTTTTCAGGATGTCTGCAGCTGCTGTGGGAACTCTGGTTTCACCCACACTCACTTTAATTATTCACAAACACACACGAGTTGTGATCAATAACCTGAAACAGATTCACTGACCTGCAGGGATCAAACTATCAGTGTTGTATCAACGATCGATCATTGAATGATCTGATTTGTTAAACAGCAGGAAGCTGTAAAACTTGTTTATGGTGATGTCATCAGATTTGTCCAAAACCCAAACATCCAGTCTGTTGATTAACAACAGGAAAGATCACGATCATCAATATGTTATTGTTTCTAGTCTGTATTTGGCCCTGTATGAAGTAAACACATTAATTAAATAGATTAATCTCTGTTTATCAGGTGACATGAAAATATATCGAGGGTGTCACAGAGTTTAATAATTATGAGACATTATAGTATTAAAATGTCTGTCATAAGGAAACACAAATAAGTGTTAAACATGAAATAAAACCTGAAGTCTGAGGCCGAACTGTACGAGTGTTCCCAACGATATCTGTAAATATATGACGTCCAGTTTATTCAATGTTCCAAACTGGTCGTCAGCCGCCGTCATCACAGACAATGTTTTATTAATATACAGCCTTGTTTTTAAAAACAAATGATGTGTTAATTTGTAATCTGTAAACATGCAACACTTTCCACAAATACCAAAAAAAACAAACAATACAGCAAGTACACAAAATAATTACAAAAATAAATAAAATTATTTAGTGTGTGTAAAATATAAACACACAAGTGCAAGGAAAATCTACTCACTTTTTATTATCAATTTATTCAGTTTTATTGAATATTATAATCCATAATATTCCTCATTGTTATTAGTTGTCCGTATTCTTGACACTTTTATTGATATTTTCATGTTATGCTCATGTTTTATTTCTATATTCTATTTAACAAAAGAGTATGGAGATAAATTTGTCTCAGTGTGAACTGTGTGAGATCAACAGTCCTTCCACAAATACCAAAAGAAAAATATTTTTAAATATTTTGCAAGTATAAAACAAATCTGTAAATACACAAACACATCCCAAAAATAAAAAAAGAAAATTATAAAGTGTGCGTAAAATGAAAATCTGCAGCCGTAGAACTGAGATTGAAAAATAAAAGCTGTATTTACAGAGACCTAAGTTGTAAATGTCAGGAAAATATTCACAAACATTTTCATTTGTTTGTAAATTAATTAAATGTATTTACACATAAATTTTCATTCATTCATTCATTCATCTTCTAACCGCTTCATCCTCTTGAGGGTCGCGGGGGGGTGGAGCCTATCCCAGCTGACACTGGGTGAGAGGCAGGGTTCACCCTGGACAGGTCACCAGACTATCACAGGGCTGACACATAGAGACAGACAACCATTCACACTCACATTCACACCTACGGACAATTTAGAGTCACCAATTAACCTGCATGTCTTTGGACTGTGGGAGGAAGCCGGAGCACCTGGAGGAAACCCACGCTGACACAGGGAGAACATGTGGGAGCACCTGGAGGAAACCCACGCTGACACAGGGAGAACATGTCAGAGCACCTGGAGGAAACCCACGCTGACACGGGGAGAACATGTCAGAACACCTGGAGGAAACCCACGCTGACACGGGGAGAACATGTCAGAGCACCTGGAGGAAACCCACGCTGACACAGGGAGAACATGTGGGAGCACCTGGAGGAAACCCACGCTGACACAGGGAGAACATGTCAGAGCACCTGGAGGAAACCCACGCTGACACGGGGAGAACATGTCAGAACACCTGGAGGAAACCCACGCTGACACGGGGAGAACATGTCAGAGCACCTGGAGGAAACCCACGCTGACACGGGGAGAACATGTCAGAGCACCTGGAGGAAACCCACACTGACACAGGGAGAACATGTCAGAACACCTGGAGGAAACCCACGCTGACACGGGGAGAACATGTCAGAACACCTGGAGGAAACCCACGCTGACATGGGGAGAACATGTCAGAGCACCTGGAGGAAACCCACGCTGACACAGGGAGAACATGTGGGAGCACCTGGAGGAAACCCACGCTGACACGGGGAGAACATGTCAGAGCACCTGGAGGAAACCCACGCTGACACGGGGAGAACATGTCAGAGCACCTGGAGGAAACCCACGCTGACACGGGGAGAACATGTCAGAGCACCTGGAGGAAACCCACACTGACACAGGGAGAACATGCAAACTCCGCACAGAAGGGCTCCCACACCCGGGATCGAACCGGGAACCCTCTTGCTGTGAGGCGAGAGTGCTAACCACCACACCACCGTGCCGCCCCACATAAATTTTAATTTGTGTAATTAGTGTCTATCTGTTTTATATTTGCAAACATTTTTTTGAGGTTTATATTTCTATGATTCAAACAGAGCTGCGATTAAATCCAGTGGTGGAAAGTAAAAAACATTTACTCAACTAATTAAGTATGAATCTGAGGTACTTTTACTTTACTTGAGTATTTTAATCTCATGCCACTTTCTACTTTTACTCCACTGCAGTTATTTGACAGAAAACACTTTTACAAACATCTGCAAATACAGAAAAGCACAGAAAAGCATCTGAAACAATTAGTTGATTGATTTGGAAACTAAACTTAAAATAGCTTATTAAATTAAATTTAATTAATTAAATTAGATTTTGATTTATTAAGTTGATCAAAACATTTTCACATTGAGTACTTTTGCTTTTAATACTTGAATACATTCTCCTGATTTGTTCTTTGCTGCAGTCACATTTTCAAAGCAGGTCTTTCACTGGAGTATTTTCACAGTGTGGTATTAGTACTTTTACTGCAGTGAAGGATCCGAATACTTCCTGCAGCACCGACTGAATAATATTCTGAACAGAGACGATTCTTTTCATTATTGATCGATCTGTTGATTATTGAACGGTTTGGTTTCTCAGCTGTTAAAGATTAATGAAGGTGATGTCTGCACATATCTTGTTTTGTCTGACCCATCAGTCCAAAGATACTTTTACGTTCATCCATGACGAGTCAGAGGCCTGAACTGGAGAAGATTTGGCTTTTTGTTTTTGTCATTTCAGATATTGAAACTTATTTGCACACAACCAAAGCAGATGTTTCAGCTCAGGTCACAACATGGCCGACAGAGCGCTGCCTCCAACTGAACGTCTCTGAAACAGTCGGCATGTTTTTCAGACCTGTTACTGATCCTCATGAACCTGTGACAAGTGAACAACTGCAGCTCAGGAGTAAAATCACACGTCTTTCTAACCTTTAGTTTAAGTCACATTTAAAAAGAAACTGTAAAAAGGTCGATTCAGTCCTGCAAAATGTTTAGAAATCACACGTCTACAGAGGCCGCCAATATGGAACGCCGAATGGACCCAAACGTCTAATTTGTCATCCGTCTTAAAACATCAAATTTGTACCTCAGAAGACGACAGAAAATGGCGCGTTAAAACGTCAATTTTTAAAGTCTTAAGATGTTTGGTCCGTTGCTATTGGTTGGCATCAACATATCCACCCCCTTTTGATGTAAGGCTTCCATGCTCCGCCCCCTTTTGATGTGAGCTCCACCCCCTTTTGATGTAAGGCTTCCATGCTCCACCCCCTTTTGATGTGAGCTCCACCTCCTTTTGATGTGAGGCTTCCATGCTCCACCCCCTTTTGATGTGAGCTCCACCTCCTTTTGATGTAAGGCTTCCATGCTCCACCCCCTTTTGATGTGAGCTCCACCCCCTTTTGATGTGAGGCTTCCATGCTCCACCCCCTTTTGATGTAAGGCTTCCATGCTCCACCCCCTTTTGATGTGAGCTCCACCTCCTTTTGATGTGAGGCTTCCATGCTCCACCCCCTTTTGATGTGAGCTCCACCTCCTTTTGATGTAAGGCTTCCATGCTCCACCCCCTTTTGATGTGAGCTCCACCCCCTTTTAATGTGAGGCTTCCATGCTCCACCCCCTTTTGATGTGAGCTCCACCTCCTTTTGATGTGAGGCTTCCATGCTCCACCCCCTTTTGATGTAAGGCTTCCATACTCCACACCCTTTTGATGTGAGCTCCACCTCCTTTTGATGTGAGGCTTCCATGCTCCACCCCCTTTTGATGTAAGGCTTCCATGCTCCACCCCCTTTTGATGTGAGCTCCACCCCCTTTTGATGTGAGGCTTCCATGCTCCACCCCCTTTTGATATGAGGCTTCCATGCTCCACCCCCTTTTGATGTGAGCTCCACCTCCTTTTGATGTGAGGCTTCCATGCTCCACCCCCTTTTGATGTGAGCTCCACCTCCTTTTGATGTGAGGCTTCCATGCTCCACCTCCTTTTGATGTGAGGCTTCCATACTCCACCCCCTTTTGATGTAAGGCTTCCATACTCCACCCCCTTTTGATGTAAGGCTTCCATACTCCACCCCCTTTTGATGTGAGGCTTCCATACTCCACCCCCTTTTGATGTGAGCTCCACCCCCTTTTGATGTGAGGCTTCCATGCTCCACCCCCTTTTGATGTGAGCTCCACCTCCTTTTGATGTGAGGCTTCCATGCTCCACCTCCTTTTGATGTGAGGCTTCCATACTCCACCCCCTTTTGATGTAAGGCTTCCATACTCCACCCCCTTTTGATGTGAGGCTTCCATACTCCACCCCCTTTTGATGTGAGGCTTCCATACTCCACCCCCTTTTGATGTGAGCTCCACCCCCTTTTGATGTAAGGCTTCCATGCTCCACCCCCTTTTGATGTGAGCTCCACCTCCTTTTGATGTGAGGCTTCCATGCTCCACCCCCTTTTGATGTGAGCTCCACCTCCTTTTGATGTGAGGCTTCCATGCTCCACCCCCTTTTGACGTAAGGCTTCCATGCTCCACCCCCTTTTGACGTAAGGCTTCCATGCTCCACCCCCTTTTGACGTAAGGCTTCCATGCTCCACCCCCTTTTGATGTGAGCTCCACACCCTTTTGACGTAAGGCTTCATGCTCCACCTCCTTTTGACGTAGCGGCTGCGTTGGGCTGCACGTATGCCTTCGTTGTGGTCATGTGGTCTCTAGGTAGAGGGTACGTTTTGCCTATGTACCTGTGACGTGTCTTATGATCAGTATTTGGGACAGTCCATTTCTATGAAGGGGGTGTGCTGGTAATTTTGAACTCTGGTGGCTGAGGAGAGCGAGGAATGGCGTTCAGAAACTTTGCGTCCAGTTTTAAAATTAGGAGAAGAGAATGGGAGGATGATGCTGGCAGAGTGAACTGTCACTGTAGCCTAAACGCTGATAAGTAGGCCTAATATTATTTCTTATCAACCTCAGTTCAAAGGCTGCAAGGTAGGTTGAGAGGGAATTGTTTTCTCCGTTGCAAAGATTCTTGTATTTAGGCCCTCAGAAATAGACGAGGTGTTAGCACCTAGGGAAGAGCAAACGATCAAAATTCATTATCATCAAAAAAATTAACGATCAGTTATTGATTAATTGATAAGCAAGTATTTCAAAAGAGAGAAAACAGAAGAGTTCAGTGCAGACTGTCATTGCAAGACAGCGCAGCTGTTCCAGTTTTGAGCTTCAACCCCCCCCCAGGCCAAAGAGGAAGAATGACGCACATGCACAGTTCACCCCTGCGTGTTTACAACCGTTGCCAGCCAGAGTTACAGGCTTCAGTTTTCAGCAAAACCTCCGTCTGTCAATGGCGTAGTGTTTTCAGAGGCCTCAAGGGAAGCTGCCCAGGCTTTGGAGAGCGATGAGAGCCTCCGTCTGTTTCTGATTTTCTGCCTGGTATAGGTCCGGCGGGGGGTCTCAGCATTGTAGGGGAAACACTGCGACTATCGAGCACAATTATTTGTGATCGATCAAAATCCTTAACAATCGATCATTGATGATCGAAAATTGATGCCCATCTCTAGTAGCACCCAATTAAATTGACGTGTTAACACGACATTTTCTGTAGTCTAAAGAAGTACAAATTTGACGTCTTAAGACGGACGTTGAATTAGAAGTTTTGGTCCATTTGGTGTTCCATACGCCAACATGTTTCTACACTCATCTGAATTACTGTGTAACGAGCTGGTCACAGGCCGACAGCTGCCTGACCACAGCGGGCTGAAACCACTGGAGTCATTACAGTCAGGCACAACTCTAAAAACCAAAGCTCCTCCATCACGTTAAAGATGATCAGATTTTAAGTTGAGACGACTTCATGCTAGGGCTGCTCGATTAATCAAATTAGAATCTAGATTACGATTTGGGCTTCCAATGATTATGAAAACAAAATAATCGGCATAAAACGATTATGCACTTCTTGTCAGTTTAGTCGGAAGCAGCGCATGCGCAATACTTCCCCCTCCCCTCCTCTCCTCTGTTCACTCCAAGAGCCAGTGACGTAGGTGAACTACGAATAACATGAGGGACAGGTGATCGCCGAAGATTTCAACAACAGCGTGCTAAAATGGCAGAGCAAGAGAGGTTGGTTTGTGTGTGTGTGTGTGTGTGTGTGTGTGTGTGTATGCATGCGCGCATCGGGGCCGAACTCCGCCATGTGCAATACAGAGAGCAGAGGAGAATTGTAAACGCGTGACCATGTAGAGACGGAAATGACATGCCGTCGTGTAAACAATAAAGTCATCACGTGCGCGGCACAGGAGTGTAAATCACCAGCTTCATCACGATACGATATTATATTGATTTGTTTGGATGACCATAGGATGTTTGCCAATATCACAAAGTCTGTCACGATACGATTTTGATACGATTCGATTCAGGAGCCTGCGATCGATGTGACGTGATATCATATGCCCATCTAACACAATCATTTACATCAGCTCACAAAAACAACTAGAACATGATTTGACCATTTTATTTCTGAGCTCTGTTTGTTGTTTGAGTGGAGGCGCACTTGTAAATGTGTGTCTTTAAGATGACGATATGCATCGATATCATCGGATCGTTAATCAATGAATCGATGCATCGTTACACCCCTTGTAAATAACAAATTCAAGCACTTGAATAGGCCGTTTATTCTTTATTCCACTGAGTTAGACACATTTTGTTGGTCAGTCGTTAAAGCGGGAGCAAGTTTTACACACATCACACGTGTGCATCCCAATGACGATGCTTTAAAGATTTATCGTTAAGGCCGAGTTCCGTCTTTCTGCTTCGTAAAATATTTTAGATCAAACACATTTGTTTTCCTCACACTGACTTCACAGTCTCAAACAAACTCACACAATGTTTGGTGTCAAAAGATAAAACTCTCCACGTCCACACGCTCAAATGAAGTCAAACTGTATAAACGTGTCCTCGTCCTGTTCTCGTGACTTTTAAAGAAATATAATTCCATGTTCTCAGGGACAGAAGAAGAAACAAAGCAGTTAATCAGTTTCCACATTACAAATGAGTCTCCACAGTAAAAAGAGGAACGAGGAGGGATGGGAGTTAGAGCCCAGATTAATGAATGAAGTTCATCTATGGATGAGTGAACTGTGAACAAGTTAATGACTGTGATGACGCTGCACTGTCACGCTTATCTGACTTATTCCAGTTTATTTTTCATTGAACTCATTTTAATTCATATTTGAATATTTCTTGCTCCTCTTATCCTGAGAGACAGGACAGCGGCGCAAGCAAAGCGTCTGTCGGTATCCATGGTTACACCTGCTTCCTTCCTCCTGTAGCGTGGCGAGGGCGTCCCATGCTTTGCCTTCTCTTCCAGACACTTAATCAGGAGTGCCCTCCGCAGCTGCCAGTTTAACTTGACTTGGAGTGACACTCGGTAGTGAAGTGGTGGTGGGCAGGGACTGGTTTGGGATTGGGCCCTGGAGTCTGAGGTGTTATCTACCCTGTGTATCAGTGTCCCATGATCCTCTCTGTCTCCTCCCCCTCAGGCCCCGTGGAGGTGGCGGCGGCGGCTCCGGAGGCCCCCGGAGGCAGAAAGAGCTGCCGACAGAGCCGCCGTTCACGGCGTATGTGGGAAACCTGCCGTTCAACACGGTGCAGGGCGACATCGACATCATCTTCAAAGAGCTCAACATCCGCAGCATCCGATTGGTCCGAGACAAAGACACAGACAAGTTCAAAGGTCAGCAGCCCATTGGAGGATGTCCCACTGTGTGTCCTCACTGTGTCTCCTCACTGTGTGTCCTCACAGTGTGTCCTCACAGTGTCCCCACACTTTGTCTCCTCACTGTGTGTCCTCACTGTGTGTCCTCACAGTGTGTCCTCACAGTGTCCCCACACTTTGTCTCCTCACTGTGTCTCCTCACTGTGTCTCCTCACTGTGTGTCCTCACAGTGTCCCCACACTTTGTCTCCTCACTGTGTGTCCTCACAGTGTCCCCACACTTTGTCTCCTCACTGTGTGTCCTCACAGTGTCCCCACACTTTGTCTCCTCACTGTGTGTCCTCACAGTGTCCCCACACTTTGTCTCCTCACTGTGTGTCCTCACTGTGTCTCCTCACTGTGTCTCCTCACTGTGTGTCCTCACAGTGTCCCCACACTTTGTCTCCTCACTGTGTGTCCTCACTGTGTGTCCTCACTGTGTCTCCTCACTGTGTCTCCTCACTGTGTGTCCTCACTGTGTCTCCTCACTGTGTGTCCTCACTGTGTCTCCTCACTGTGTCTCCTCACTGTGTCTCCTCACTGTGTCTCCTCACTGTGTGTCCTCACTGTGTCTCCTCACTGTGTCTCCTCACTGTGTGTCCTCACTGTGTCTCTTCACTGTGTGTCCTCACTGTGTGTCCTCACTGTGTCTCCTCACTGTGTGTCCTCACAGTGTCCCCTCACTGTGTCTCCTCACTGTGTCTCCTCACTGTGTGTCCTCACTGTGTGTCCTCACTGTGTCTCCTCACTGTGTCTCCTCACTGTGTCTCTTCACTGTGTGTCCTCACTGTGTCTCTTCACTGTGTGTCCTCACTGCGTCTCCTCACTGTGTGTCCTCACAGTGTCTCTTCACTGTGTGTCCTCACTGTGTCTCTTCACTGTGTGTCCTCACTGCGTCTCCTCACTGTCTCTCCTCACTGTGTCCCCTCACTGTGTCTCTTCACTGTGTGTCCTCACTGCGTCTCCTCACTGTGTGTCCTCACTGCGTCTCCTCACTGTGTCTCCTCACTGTGTCTCTTCACTGTGTCTCCTCACTGTGTCTCCTCACTGTGTGTCCTCACTGTGTCTCCTCACTGTGTCTCTTCACTGCGTCCCCTCACTGTGTCCCCTCACTGTGTCTCCTCACTGTGTCTCCTCACTGTGTCCCCTCACTGTGTCTCCTCACTGTGTCTCCTCACTGTGTCTCCTCACTGTGTCTCTTCACTGTGTCTCCTCATTGTGTCTCCTCACTGTGTGTCCTCACTGTGTCTCCTCACTGTGTCTCTTCACTGTGTCCCCTCACTGTGTCCCCTCACTGTGTCTCCTCACTGTGTCTCCTCACTGTGTGCCCTCACAGTGTCTCTTCACTGTGTGTCCTCACTGTGTGTCCTCACTGCGTCTCCTCACTGTGTGTCCTCACTGTGTCTCCTCACTGTGTCTCCTCACTGTGTGCCCTCACAGTGTCTCTTCACTGTGTGTCCTCACTGTGTGTCCTCACTGCGTCTCCTCACTGTGTGTCCTCACTGTGTCTCCTCACTGTGTCCCCTCACTGTGTGCCCTCACAGTGTCTCTTCACTGTGTGCCCTCACAGTGTCTCTTCACTGTGTGTCCTCACTGTGTGTCCTCACTGCGTCTCCTCACTGTGTGTCCTCACTGTGTCTCCTCACTGTGTCTCCTCACTGTGTGTCCTCACTGTGTCTCTTCACTGTGTGTCCTCACTGTGTCTCTTCACTGTGTGTCCTCACTGTGTCTCTTCACTGTGTGTCCTCACTGTGTCTCTTCACTGTGTGTCCTCACTGTGTCTCTTCACTGTGTGTCTTCCCTGCGTCTCCTCACTGTGTGTCCTCATTGTGTCTCCTCACAGTGTCTCTTCACTGTGTGTCCTCACTGTGTGTCCTCACTGTGTGTCCTCACTGCGTCTCCTCACTGTGTCTCCTCATTATGTCTCTTCACTGTGTGTCCTCACTGCGTCTCCTCACTGTGTCTCCTCACTGTGTCTCTTCACTGTGTGTCCTCACAGTGTCTCTTCACTGTGTCTCCTCACTGTGTCTCCTCACTGTGTGTCTTCCCTGTGTCTCTTCCCTGTGTCTCCTCACTGTGTGTCTTCACTGTGTCTCCTCACTGTGTGTCTTCACTGTGTCTCCTCACTGTGTGTCTTCCCTGTTTCTCTTCCCTGTGTCTCCTCACTGTGTCTCTTCACTGTGTGTCTTCACTGTGTCTCCTCACTGTGTCTCTTCACTGTGTGTCTTCCCTGTGTCTCTTCACTGTGTCTCCTCACTGTGTCTCTTCACTGTGTGTCTTCACTGTGTCTCCTCACTGTGTGTCCTCACCGTGTCTCCTCACTGCGTCTTCTCACTGTGTGTCCTCACTGTGTCTCCTCACTGTGTGTCCTCACTGTGTGTCCTCACTGTGTGTCCTCACTGTGTCTCCTCACTGTGTCTCCTCACTGTGTGTCCTCACTGTGTCTCCTCACTGTGTCTCTTCACTGTGTCTCCTCACTGTGTGTCCTCACTGTGTCTCCTCACTGTGTCTCCTCACTGTGTCTCTTCACTGTGTCTCCTCATTGTGTCTCCTCACTGTGTCTCTTCACTGTGTGTCCTCATTGTGTCTCCTCACTGTGTGTCTTCCCTGTGTCTCTTCACTGTGTGTCCTCACTGTGTCTCTTCACTGTGTGTCCTCACTGTGTCTCTTCACTGTGTGTCCTCACTGCGTCTCCTCACTGTGTCTCCTCACTGTGTGTCCTCACTGTGTCTCCTTACTGTGTCTCCTCACTGTGTCTCTTCACTGTGTCTCCTCATTGTGTCTCTTCACTGTGTCTCTTCACTGTGTCTCCTCACTGTGTCTCCTCACTGTGTCTCCTCACTGTGTCTCTTCACTGTGTGTCCTCATTGTGTCTCCTCACTGTGTGTCCTCACTGTGTCTCTTCACTGTGTCTCCTCATTGTGTCTCCTCACTGTGTCTCCTCACTGTGTCTCCTCACTGTGTCTCCTCACTGTGTCTCTTCACTGTGTGTCCTCATTGTGTCTCCTCACTGTGTGTCCTCACTGTGTCTCCTCACTGTGTCTCCTCACTGTGTCTCTTCACTGTGTCTCCTCACTGTGTCTCCTCACTGTGTCTCCTCACTGTCCTCTCTGTCTCTTTCAGGGTTTTGTTATGTGGAGTTTGAAGATTTGGAGTCTCTAAAAGAAGCGTTGACGTATGACGGAGCTGTGAGTATCTGAGTCTTCACTACTTGTGTGACGGCGGTAGCTGTGGTTGGTGACATTCCATTTTTGGGTTGTCACTCAGTCCGTACGTACGTCTTATTCTCATGTGCGTGGTCTCTAAGTGAAGTTCTTCAAATTTGGCACAGCTGTCATTTTGAGTAAAGGATGAACTGATTAGAATTTGGTGGTCAAAGATCACTGTGATGTTTTGTTTGTCTAAGTCTTGTGAACGCAATATCTAAAAAAAAATCCATGAGGGAATTTCTCCAATTTGCATATACAAATATGAGACAAATATGCAAACTGTTTCCTTTGAGTTAACAATGAACTAGGGCTGTCAAAAGTGTTGATACTCTGAAAAGTATTGATGCTCAAACGCTGTATCCGGATACAATACTAATTTACAAAAGTATCGATACTAACAGTGCACGCCACCTCAGCGCCTGTCGGGTGCAGTGACGGGTCCGACGAACATGCGCTGTGCATGGCACAGATCCCTCGCTGCAACCCGGCTTGTTGTCGTCGCTGTGCATGCATGCACACATTTGTGTTGCTGTAATATGGCCAGCGCGGCTGCAGGAGGATCAGAGCAGCCAGTTTTGGTCAAAAATGATAAAGGAAAAAGCGCTCTTTGGAAATATTTAGTGAAGTGAACACAGCACGCTGCAGACGGCAGGTACAGCCCCTCCCCTCACTAGCAGCTGAGCAGCTGGTGTCGCCAGCATCAAACTAAAATATAACTTCTAACGTTAATGTGGGAGCTAAGCAGAAAACTTTATCAATCGTGCCCGTCTGTAACATTAATAGACAGTGTTAGTTTAACAGGACAACATAATTATGTGTGTCTGAAAGTTATGTTAACTGTAAAGTCACAGATTGAAGCTGAAAAAAACGTTTGGTTTCTCCCGTAACGCCTGGTTCTCTGACCACATAGTGAGGTAGAACCAGGAGCATCCTGAGCCTAAACTACCAACTCTGTTTGATCAGCAACGAAAATATGGTGCCAATTCACCAGAAGCACAGAAAATAAACAGAGCTGTAGATAAATACATTTGTATGGACAGATCTTGCTTCCTGTTGTTATTTATTTTGGGGGGATTTTTTGTTGTTATCATTGATGTTACTGTTCTGATCTTTATTTAAAAAATGACATGCCTCTTAATTTTTTGCTGCTGTATCGAAAATGGTATCAAGTATTGAATATTTTCCTGGGTATCGATATCGAGTTTGAAATTTTAGTATCGTGACAGCCCTACAATGAACTGATTAGAAATGGTGGTCAAAAGTCACTGTGATCCTGTTTTGTTTAATTTTGTGAACACGATCACTCAAGAATGCCACCAGGCAAGTTGTGACCTTGCATCTGTCTTATGTACATGAATGCAATATCAAGAACATCATTAGCACAATTCCTATTGTCATGAACGCGGTATCTACAGAACAAGTGAAGTTCTTCTAATTTGGCACAAATGTTCACTTTGAGCAAAGGATGAACTGATTAGAATTTGGTGGTCAAAGGTCACTTTGACCTTGTGTTTGTCTCATTCTCATGAACGCATTATCTCAAGACCTTCAGGGAATTTCCTCCTCTTTGGCACAAAAGTTCACTTTGAGCAAAGGAGGAACTGATTAGATCGTGGTGGTCAAAGGTCACTGTGACCTTGTTTTGTCTAATTTTGTGAACATGATTTCTCAAGAACATCATGACTGTGAGTGCCGTGTGACCTCTGCCCCCTGCAGCTTTTAGATCAGAGGTCACTGAGGGTGGACATCGCAGAGGGACGGAGACAAGAGCGAGGAGGAGGAGGCTTCGGCTTCAGGAAAGATGATGCCAGAGGTAGGAACACCAAAAACACAGCGACAGGATGTAGGTCACTAACCTGGTGCCTGTGTCAGAGAGCAGTTTCAACAAACTAGTCTTACCCTGAACTCTGAGTCCAAACCCTGAACTCTGAGTCTGACCATGTGTGTGTGTGTGTTTTAGTGTAACTGACGTTCTGTTGTTTCTCCTCCAAGTCTGAACGCTCCACACGGTTTACATCATACATTTGATTTAAATAAAGTTTGATTGACTGGATCTATAAATGTAGCTGTTGGTATTTGACTTGGAGGAGGAGGAGGACTCTTATCTTTCACTTTCCATCCTGTCATGTCCTCATCCTCACCTGCACCTCCCTCTGTCTGTAGCTGCTCCTCACACGCAGACAGGTAACACTCACCTCCTTCTCTCTAACGTCTGCTCTCTGATTGGCTGATGGACCACTAACAAGCTCCGCCTCTTCAGTGCTGTTCTTCCAGCTCCTTCCAGAAGGAGACGCCGCCTCGCCCTCCTCTGTTTCCTCCTCTCTCCTCTGTTCCTCCCCCTATTCCTCTTTTTCTCCTCCCCTCTCTCTCTCTCTCTGCTTTTCCTCTCTTCTTCTTCTCCTTCTTCTGTCTTCTTTTTTCCTCCCTTCTCCTCTTCTTCCTTTACCTCCTCTCCTCCTTTTCCTTCTCCTCTCTTTTTCTCCTCCCATATCTTTCCTCCTCTATCCTCTCTCTATTCCCTCTCCTTCCTCCTCTCCCCTCTTTCCTCCTCCACCTACTCCCCTTTCTTCCCCCATCCCCTCTCCTTCCTCCTCCTTTCCTCTGCTCCTCCTCATTTCTCTTTTTCTCCTACCCTCTCTCTTCTCTGCTTTTCTTCTCTTCCTCTCCTCCTCCTCCTCTTTCCTTCTCCTCCTCTCTTTTTCTCCTCCCCTCTCCCTCCTCCTCCCTCTGTCCTTCTTCACCTCCTCTTCCTGTCCTCTTCTCCTCCCCCCTCCCCCCTCTCTGTCGGTGTTAAACTCCCCCTGTCCTCTGCAGGACGAGGAGGTCCTCGAGGAGCGTCCAGAGGAGGACGGGACAGCCGTGAGGACTTCGAACATCAAGGAGGAGGAGGAGGAGGTGCGGTCAGAGAGTTCAGCAGCTCAGGTTGGACAGCGGCAGATCCCAGCCGACCAATCAGACGGCAGGACAGTGTCCCAGAGTCTAATGTTAATAATGGTCCTGCAGGTGGCGCCATTTGTTAAACAATCACCTGAACCAGCTCAGTTAAAGTACAGTGATTGGTTGTCGTTAAACTGCGGCACCACCTGCAGGTGAACCTTCTTCAGGAGTACGACGTCCTTTAAATCTGGTGATGTGTTTCAGTGTTGTGTTCAGGGCCATCGAAATATTTCAGTAAATATCGCATCAGTTTGTAGGACGGTCAAAATATTTAAAATGTCTATGTTACGTATCGATCCAGGACGTCCAATCACAGCGAGGCGTCCAGGTAAGAGCTTAGACGGCTCGTTAGCCTCCACCTCGTTAGCTAAAACAAACCAGACTGACACTAAAGCACAATAGAAACTCATGCTTAGCTAATGTTAGGCGCTGTTGACCTTTGACCCCATAGCCTGGCTCCACCTCCCGAAGCTGCTGGACCACAACCTGTTTGTTTGTTCCCATCATGCCGTTCACCTCAGCCATCTCATACTCACAGGTCACCTTACAGGTTCCAGGCGCTACAGGACACCTGACAGCAACTGTCTGTCGACTCACCTGTCGGTCTGTCCGCCCGTCTGTCTGTGCAGGTTATAGAGATGACGACTACATTGGAGGGCGGAGTCGAGGCGGTGGTGGTGGCAGCGGTCGCCCTGGTGAAAGAAGGGGAGGAGGTGGAGGACCCGGAGGTGCAGGACAGGGTCGATACAGAGAGGGAGCCCCCCGTGGAGGAACGACAGACTTCAGGGAACCGTCTGAAGGTGAAGCAACTTCCTGTCCGTCAGTCAGAGTTTGAGGCGTTAATTTATACATTCATGACGTTATTCTGTTGTATAATTCATGTTTGTTTAGTCGTCGTGTAAATCTAAAATCAGCACTATCATTACATACTATTCATGTGATTCTTGATTTAGTGATTTTGTCACGTGATTGTTAGATCAGTGATTTAGTCAGGTGGTTTTTTAAGTCTGCGATTTGGCCTGGTGATTCCTAAATCAGTTATTCATGTGGCTTTTAAATAGACGATTCTTAGATCAGTGATTTAGTCACACGATTCATAGATCAGTGATTTAGTCACATGGATCTTAGATCAGTGATTTAGTCACACGATTCATAGATCAGTGATTTAGTCACACGATTCATAGATCAGTGATTTAGTCACATGGATCTTAGATCAGTGATTTAGTCACACAATCCTTAGATCAGTGATTTAGTCACACGATTCATAGATCAGTGATTTAGTCACATGGATCTTAGATCAGTGATTTAGTCACACAATCCTTAGATCAGTGATTTAGTCACACAATCCTTAGATCAGTGATTTAGTCACACAATCCTTAGATCAGTGATTTAGTCATACGATTCTTAGATCGGTGATTTAGTCATACGATTCTTAGATCGGTGATTTAGTCACACGATTCTTAGATCGGTGATTTAGTCACACGATTCTTAGATCAGTGATTTAGTCACATGGTTCTTAGATCGGTGATTTAGTCACATGATTCTTAGATCAGTGTTTTCGTCACATGATTCTTAGGTTGGTGATTTAGCCACGTGATTCTTAGATCAGTGATTTAGTCACATGGATCTCAAATCAGTGATTTGGCCAGGTGATTGTTAAATCACAAAGGCAATTGCTAATTTGATGTTTAGGGTGAGAGATTGTTAAATTAGGGAATAAATCACGCAATTCTTTAATAATTGATAACAATAATTTAATAATTGATTCACCTGATTTTTTAATCTGATTTAGTCCAGTTAATTTTTAAATTAGTGATTTCGTCAGGTGAACATGAATTTAGTCTGGCGATTCTCAAACAAATTGGTGATTTTGTTGGGTGAATCTTAAAACAGTGATTTGTGACTCTTGATTTTTATTAGTTAATTTTTGTAAGTCAGCTCAGTTGTTGACAGTTGGGGCTCTTTGGCTAACATGACGACTTTAATCCTTTCAGTGGGTAAAAACTTCTTTTGTTTGTTTGTTTACAGAGGAGCGTGCACAGCGGCCTCGGCTGCAGCTGAAGCCTCGGACCGTAACTGAGCCGCTCAACCAGGTCGCCAACCCAAACTCTGCCATCTTCGGCGGAGCCAGGCCGCGAGAGGAGGTGATCCCCAGAGACAAACCTTAAGAGACTGAAGGCCATGAGGGCCAGAGGGAGGGGGGAGGGGGGGAGGGAGGAGGGGGAGGGATTAGGGAGGAGAGAGGGGGGGCGGGGGGCGGGGGGGTGAACAGATAGAGAACTTTAACAAAGATAAAGAAACGCCAACGGGATGAGTTTAAACGCCACAGTTAGCATTCCTTCCTGACAGACAGCGAGTGGACGCCGCCCTCCTCTTCTTCCCCTTCTTCTTCTTCTTGTTCTTCTTGTTCTTTTTCTTCTTCCTCTTCTTCCTCCTCTTCTTCTTCTTCCTGTTTGAGTTCAGTTTGAGCAGAATATTTATTCTTAGTCGGAATAAAGACGAACACACTCTGACACTGACGAATAATAACCCTGTAAACACAAACACAACGAGCAGCTTGTGAATGCATGTCCGATCTTTGGGTTTCTCTGCCCCCCCCCCCCCAAACATGTCAGCTTACTGTGATGTCATAGCTGCGTTGTCCTGTTGCCCCGCCCTCTGCTCCTCTGCCGCCAGGTCAAAGATCGCACGCCATTTACCCCAAGAGAAAGGCCCAGAGCTTAAAACCTGTCAAGTCATTTTGTTTGTGTTTTGTAGTCATCCAGCTGAAGCCACGCCCCCTCACCCTGATTGGTTAAATTGGACAAACTTTTTTTTTCGTTCTGTCTTTGTCATCGCTTGTTGCTTTGGTGACTCATCAGTCAGATTTTACAGCTTTTGATCAAAAGTCACGTTTCATATTTTTGCCCCGCTTTTTGCCCCGCTTTGTGTTTGTTGGTTTTATTCTGCATGTCCTTGTGTGTGGGCGGGGTTTCATCTGCGTTAGGACAGATTTACAGCTCTCTACAAGCTCCGCCCCCCACCAATACCTGCAGCACCTGATGGAAAAGTTTTTAAAGATAAAAAACGCTGATGTTGAGATTTCTGTTCCCATGATGCACTGCTGCTCGACGCCTCCGTAGGTGAAAACTGCGTTCACTGCGTTCAGGTCACGTGAAGAAAAAGGGAGAAAGTGATTTCCTAACAGAATACTGACTCTGCTGGAAACGATTTATTGTCGATAATCAAACATTTACCAAAAACACAAACAACAGAATCTGTTTTCATCGTTTCTGCTCCTGGAAACAGAAGCAAACTACAATCAGGGAATTGTGTCCCACAACCTGAACGCAACACGAGAGGGGCGTGGCCTACAGTTAAGGCTCCTCTGATTGGTTGTCTTGGGCCAAAGCAGAGTATGTTAGATGTTTCCTGATGATGCGATGGCGCATTTGTCGTTTTCCCACCCAATCAGATTAAAACATAAGACAATATCTGATTGGTCCGTTGATCCACACTGAAAACTTCACCTGAACTAGAGCTCCTTCTTTTCTTTTTCTCTTTCATCTCTGACTTCATTGTCTGTCTTACTCTATAAACTACTTTTTTAAAAAATGTTTCTACGATGAAGACAAATGTTTGATGACCGAACAGAAATTAAAAAATCTAAGAAAGAAAAATTAGCAAAGGAAAAAGAAAATAGGGGATAAAATGGTACTTTTCCTTTTCATCCGTTTCCTTTTTCTTCCTTCTTCTTTAAACTCCTGATTTTATCTGTACGATGAAGACAAGTGTTTGACGACTGAACAGAAATGTTGAGAAAAAAAATTGGGTTTATGGAAGCAAAGAAGAAATGATAAGAAAACAAGGGAAAAAGAAAACAGTAAAAAATGTTATCTTCCATCCCCAATATTATTTTGTTTCTTCTTCTTTCAATTAATGTTTTTGTCTTTTTTACGATAAAGGTAAGTGTTTGACGACCAAACAGAAATTCAAAATAATTTAGGAAAGAAAATCATGCATGGAAGGAAAGAAGAGTAAATACTAATTTAACAAGAAAAAAAGAAAAATCAGGCAAAAATGGTTCTTTTTCTCTTCATTGTAGAGACAAAAACAAGAGTTTAAAGAAGAAGAAAGAAGATGAAATCAGGGATGAAGACAAGTGTTTGATGACCGAACAGAAATTCATAAAACATTTAGGAAAGAAAATCAAGGTTCAAGGGAGGAAAGAAGAAACAGGGACAAAGAAAACAGGGAACCAGCATTTCTTTCTTACATTTTTTGTTTTTTATTCTGAAATAACTTTTCGATCTCTTTTCTTTGCCCTTTTTTTCCATTCTTATATTTCTGATCTCACTAACAGATGGTGGCGCTAACACTTTAGAAACACATTTTAAAGACAACACATGAAAGAGGTGAAGAAACCAGAAATAAAGAAAAGAAAGAAAAACATTTCATTTTCTTTTCTGTGTTTCCCCATCCCGATAGAAAAACAGTGTTCATGGAAGGAAGGAATGAAAGAACGTGGCAGAACAAGTCATAAAATATTAAACGACAAGTCATAGAAATGTTTTCTTTTTCCCTGTTATCCTTAATTTTATTTTTCCCTCCCTTTTGTTCCCTTTTTTCTTCATCTCCCCCCCTTGTTCCTCTTCCTCTGTCTTTGATTGCAGCACTGACTCATTTAACTCAGCAGCCCCATACACCCCCTGCCCCCCTCCCCGACCAGAAGGTGGCGCTAACACGTCGTCACCAGCAGGACAGAAGAAGTTTAAAGGTGTTTCGTGCTGTTGTTGTTGTTTCAGTGTACGTCTCTTGAAGCCGACCGCCACCGATAAAGTTTTGTAAAAAAAAAATAAAAATAAAAAATTGATAAAGTCCAAACGATTAGATCGAGCTTCGGTTTGTAGTTAAAACTTTTTTTTTTTTTTTTTTTTTTTTTTGCATTCCTTAATTTTCCTGTCTCGAAGCTGCTGCCACAGATGGAGGCGGAGACAGCAGACGTGGTCCAGGTGAATGTTTTCAGGTGCGTGTGGATCAGGCTGGATATCAGGTGAACAGGATTTAACCCTTCACTCGGTGGTCGGTTTCCGTCTGCGTCGCTTTGACAAAGTTTGTGTCGCTGATGAAACACTTTGTTTGTTCTCCCTGACATTTGCTTTACTGTATCATAGAATAAAAAACGGCTGTTTAACTTTTTCTTTTTGTTCATTTTTTTTTTCCTACACTGTTTATGGCAATAAAACTCTCATCACCGTACTTCAACTAGAATGTGTTTAATTTCAGGGTGGTGGGGGGGTCGAGTCAAGTCGGTTTGATTTTTATTTTTTCTTCCAAATGAAAAAATAAAGAATAAAGCTCGTTCTGTTTCTGCCTCTTTGTCTGTGTTGAACAAACTTTATGTCTCCTTCAGTATTTAACGTCACTGAATAACTCTGAGAAATGTTCGCTGACAGAACCACAACAAAGAGCTTTTTGTTTAGTTCTTTAAATCACATTTATTCCCTTCTGACAATCACATCTCCGTCCTCAAAGCTTCCCCCGATTCATGTTCTCATAACAAACAGAACCCCCAGATTATTACAGAACAGATTATATTATTATTTTTATTATTATTATTATTACATTATTAGTAGCAGATATCTTGAAAATGTTTGAACAATGGTTAACGTGTTTAAGTTTATGCACAAGAAAGGCAGGAGCTTAAAGCACTATCTTGACAGGAAACGCAGTGATGACATGATTAAAGACAACCACTTGTCGTGACACTATCCCGACAGGAAATGCAGCAACAACGTGATTAAAGACAACCACTTGTCGTGGCACTATCCCGACAGGAAACGCAGCGACAACGTGATTAAAGACAACCACTTGTCGTGGCACTATCCCGACAGGAAATGCAGCGACAACGTGATTAAAAACAACCACTTTCCGTGATACTCGCAAAAGGAAACGCAGCGACAACGTGATTAAAAACAACCACTTTCCATGATACTCGCAAAAGGAAACGCAGCGACAACGTGATTAAAAACAACCACTTTTCGTGACACTCGCAAAAGGAAACGCAGCGACAAGGTGATTAAAAACAACCACTTTTCGTGACACTATCGCGACAGGAAACGCAGCGACAACGTGATTAAAGACAACAATTTTAAGTGACACTATCGCGACAGGAAACGCAGAGACAACGTGATTAAAAACAACCACTTTTCGTGACACTATCGCAACAGGAAACGCAGCGACAACGTGATTAAAGACAACAATTTTAAGTGACACTATCGCGACAGGAAACGCAGCGACAACGTGATTAAAAACAACTACTTTTTGTGACACTATCCCGACAGGAAACGCAGCGACAATGTGATTAAAGACAACCACATGGCGTGGCGCTATCCCGACAGGAAACACAGCGACAACGTGATTAAAGACAACAATTTTAAGTGACACTATCGCGACAGGAAACGCAGCGACAATGTGATTAAAGACAACCACGTGGCGTGACACTATCCCGACAGGAAACGCAGCGACAACGTGATTAAAAACAACCACTTTTCGTGACACTATCGCGACAGGAAACGCAGCGACAATGTGATTAAAGACAACCACGTGGCGTGGCACTATCCCGACAGGAAACACAGCGACAACGTGATTAAAGACAACAATTTTAAGTGACACTATCGCGACAGGAAACGCAGCGACAACGTGATTAAAAACAACCACTTTTCGTGACACTATCGCGACAGGAAACGCAGCGACAACGTGATTAAAAACAACCACTTTTCGTGACACTATCGCGACAGGAAACGCAGAGACAACGTGATTAAAAACAACCACTTTTCGTGACACTATCGCGACAGGAAACGCAGCGACAACGTGATTAAAGACAACAATTTTAAGTGACACTATCGCGACAGGAAACGCAGCGACAACGTGATTAAAAACAACCACTTTTCGTGACACTATCGCGACAGGAAACGCAGCGACAACGTGATTAAAAACAACCACTTTTCGTGACACTATCGCGACAGGAAACGCAGCGACAACGTGATTAAAAACAACCACTTTTCGTGACACTATCGCGACAGGAAACGCAGCGACAATGTGATTAAAGACAACAATTTTAAGTGACACTATCGCGACAGGAAACGCAGCGACAACGTGATTAAAAACAACCACTTTTTAGTGACACTATCGCGACAGGAAACGATGGCGACAATGTGATTAAAAACAACCACTTTTCGTGACACTATCGCAACAGGAAACGCAGCGACAACGTGATTAAAAACAACCACTTTTCGTGACACTATCGCGACAGGAAACGCAGCGACAACGTGATTAAAGACAACAATTTTAAGTGACACTATCGCGACAGGAAACGCAGCGACAATGTGATTAAAGACAACCACGTGGCGTGACACTATCCCGACAGGAAACGCAGCGACAACGTGATTAAAAACAACAACAAAACTAGACACTATCGCGACAGGAAACGCAGCGACAACGTGATTAAAGACAACAATTTTAAGTGACACTATCCCGACAGGAAACACAGCGACAACGTGACTAAAAACAACCACTTTTCGTGACACTATCGCGACAGGAAACGCAGCGACAATGTGATTAAAGACAACCACGTGGCGTGGCACTATCCCGACAGGAAACACAGCGACAACGTGATTAAAGACAACAATTTTAAGTGACACTATCGCGACAGGAAACGCAGAGACAACGTGATTAAAAACAACCACTTTTCGTGACACTATCGCGACAGGAAACGCAGCGACAACGTGATTAAAAACAACCACTTTTCGTGACACTATCGCGACAGGAAACGCAGCGACAATGTGATTAAAGACAACCACGTGGCGTGGCACTATCCCGACAGGAAACGCAGCGACAACGTGACAAAAAACAACCATTTTAAGTGGCGCTATCCCATTATCCTGAACATCTGAGCTGCTGGTGATAATCAACCTCATTGATCGGACTTTTGTTGTTGAAGAAGCTCTGACTGTGAACAAAGTTTATAATTTTAGTTTTGACACTATCGCGACAGGAAACGAGAGACGCGTGATTAAAAACAACCACTTTTCGTGACACTATCGCGACGGGCAGCGACAGCGTGATTAAAAACAACCACTTTGTGACACTATCGCGACAGAGCTGGCGACAACGTGATTAAAAACAACCACTTTTCGTGACACTATCGCGACAGGAAACGCAGCAACAATGTGATTAAAGACAACCACGTGGCGTGGCACTATCCCGACAGGAAACGCAGCGACAATGTGATTAAAGACAACCACGTGGCGTGGCACTATCCCGACAGGAAACGCAGCGACAACGTGACTAAAAACAACCACTTTTCGTGACACTATCGCGACAGGAAACGCAGCGACAACGTGACTAAAAACAACCACTTTTCGTGACACTATCCCGACAGGAAACGCAGCGACAATGTGATTAAAGACAACCACGTGGCGTGGCACTATCCCGACAGGAAACGCAGCGACAACGTGATTAAAAACAACCACTTTTCGTGACACTATCGCGACAGGAAATGCAGCGACAACGTGATTAAAAACAACCACTTTTCGTGACACTATCGCGTTTGAGGACGCTGGGACAGTCTGTGATTAAAGACAACCACGTGGCGTGACACTATCCCGACAGGAATCGCGGCGACGCGTGATTAAAAACAACCACTTTTCGTGACACTATCGCGACAGGACGCAGCGACAATGTGATTGACAACCACGTGGCGTGGCACTATCCCGACAGGAAACACAGCGACAACGTGATTAAAGACAACAATTTTAAGTGACACTATCGCGACAGGAAACGCAGAGACAACGTGATTAAAAACAACCACTTTTCGTGACACTATCGCAACAGGAAACGCAGCGACAACGTGATTAAAAACAACCACTTTTCGTGACACTATCGCGACAGGAAACGTAGCGACAATGTGATTAAAGACAACCACATGGTGTGGCACTATCCCGACAGGAAACACAGCGACAACGTGACTAAAAACAACCATTTTAAGTGGCGCTATCCCGACAGGAAACGCAGCGACAACGTGACGAAAAACAACCATTTTAAGTGGCGTTATCCCATTATCCTGAACATCTGAGCTGCTGGTGATAATCAACCTCATTGATCGGACTTTTGTTGTTGAAGAAGCTCTGACTGTGAACAAAGTTTATAATTTTAGTTTTAAAGAATTCAAATAAGTTTTCAAGGTAAAATATGAAATATGAAGTGTTCAGATATATTTCACACTTTATTTACTCTCCTGTGAGTCCTCATGATGACGTCACATTTTGTGTCTTCTGCTCCCAAAACTTTATTCTGCTTCACTCATACCCGTTGTCCATCATTTGTGCACACTTTCTGTCCCATCCAGTGGCAGTGAGACCACATTACACTGACCATGTAAAAACAAGATGGCCGCTAGCTCAACCAGTCTGCAACTGATCCCGAGACAAAAGTGGACAAAGCCCAAAACCTGATTATACTTTATGGTTCAAAAGTTTTATGGGTAATATTTATTATCGTATCTTGTGAAGACATTAGAACTTTATTATCGTCTGGTCTGAGGACGTTGGGACTTTATTGTCGTCTGGTTTGAGGACGTTGGGACTTTATTGTCGTCTGGTTTGAGGACGTTGGGACTTTATTGTCATCTGGTTTGAGGACGTTGGGACTTTTTCCCATCATATAAAATGCAGTTTGTCCACACTGTAACCTTTGACCCCACGTGTCCTCACATGAGGACTGTAGAGTCTTTCCAATAAAAACGAATATATTCATGAGTCGCTGAGGGGTGAACGGGGACAACTTTCTTGGACATGTGTTCTGGGCAAAAACAATAAACCATTGTCCAATACTGAGTTGTGTTTGAGTGCAGTGACCCATTTATTTGCTCTCTTTTTATGCTGACCTTAGCACAGGTAAAACTCAGGTAAGTTTCATTCATCAATTTGTTTGTTGAGACGCCGCCACTCTGATGCTGACACGGTCAAAAACTGAATGCTTCCCCTTCCACACCTGCTGCTCATCACCTGCAGCCTTTTCTGAGCTAATGCTCCACCCAGTGTTCAAACAGGAAACTACATACAACAATGCAGATGGTCACCTGTGATGTAAACATAAAAAATAAACAAAAAGTACGTTTTTATTTGTAAAAACTACTTCCTGTTTCCTGTTTCCTGTTCAGAGATGTTTATTTTATAGGTTTCATAGGTGACAAACAAAAACTGAGGCGCGCGCGCGCGCGCGCGTGTGTGTGTGTGTGTGTGTGTGGTTGAACTCTTCCTGGTTCAGTTCTCTGTTATTATCTCACTCTTCACTTGTTGTAGTTGTAGTTGTTGTTGTTGTTGTTGTTGTTTATTCCTCCAGTCTGACGTCACAGCAGCCCGCAGATCGTCACCATGTTGACAAACTAACAGCTGGAGCTTTGAAGCAGCTCGTGAGCGTCAGTTTAGCAGCAGCTCGGTCACAACTCGGTCAGTTAGCTTCCTGCTAGCTGTAGCAGCCCCGTCGCTTCCAGGTAAGACGCTTCAGTGAGTCCATAATCCTGCTGGTTAGCTCCTGTTCACACTGTAACCCGGGTTAGTTTAACCCGCTCTGTCTGACGTCATCTCTCTCCCTTTGTGTTTGTTTGACTCGTTAGTTTCTGTAAACTTCACTAACTAGCGTCATGTTAGCCTAGCCGTTAGCCTGTTAGCAGCCGGGGTACTTTCCAGACTCCGTTTACAGTCTGTTGAATTTAACGGAGCCCGACTCACCGGTAACGGATCATCCTGTTAAATCGTTATCTTGTGTTTTGTCCCGTTAAATCAAGAGACATTGAATCATTCGGCTCAGCGTTAGCGCCACAGTTACCTCCATGAAACCGAAACTTCACTTTGTTGTTTGTCTTGAAGTTTGTTTCTATGAGTTTCGTATGGCAACAACGCAGATCTGTCTCACACATCTCTGGACCGGACTATTTGTTAAATAAGAGTTTAACATCACGAAATATGACGCCGGATTTATCAGAAGATTTTCCTCCTGTGCACTGGTTCATTGTGTTGAGTCAGTTACGCCAGTGATGTCTGAAAACTGGAAAGAAACACAAACAAGCTGGTTTTTACTATGTAGTTTGGCTAAAGCTCGTCTGCGTGCGCTCAGTAGTGGTGGAAAAATAATCCAGTCACGTTTTTAGTGGTTGAAGTACTTTAGAGTCAAAATTCTGCGCAATAACGTGGTTAAACATTTTCACATAAAGTCCCGGTAGGTTGACAACGGGTCCTTCGTGTCATGGGGCAAACCTCCATTAACATGTTGCTAAATTTAACGCACCGCTTAAAGTTTGCCTTTGCTGCCCAGTGTATGTATTTTACTAAGTGATTGTTCAGGATGTCAGATTTTACTTCGTGAAATATGACGCCGAACTTATCAGAAAACCTTCCTAAATACGAGTCTGTCTAAAAAGTATTAAAGGATACACGTGTCTGAGGAGGAACACAGAATTAGCAGATATTAATATGTGGTCTGGTCTCAGCTCAGAGGACAGTGGTGGGAAAGTATTCAGATTCCTTACTTAAAGGAGGGTAATTGAACTACAAATCCCAGACCTGGATCAGGGCATCAGTGAACTCCTGGACAGTCTGTGGTAGGACTTGGAGGCATCGGATGCACCAGTACATCAATACAACGTCCCATAGCTGCTGCTGGTTTAGGTCAGGGGAACGAGGCAGCCAGGCAGTGGCATCAATGCCTTCATCATCCAGGAACTGTCTACACTCTGGACACACAGAGGACCAGGAGGAACCCAGGACCCTCTGCACCAGGAGGATCCCAGGGCCCTCTGCACCAGGAGGAACCCAGGGCCCTCTGCACCAGGAGGAACCCAGGGCCCTCTGCACCAGGAGGAACCCAGGGCCCCCTGCACCAGGAGGAACCCAGGGCCCTCTGCACCAGGAGGAACCCAGGGCCCCCTGCACCAGGAGGAACCCAGGGCCCCCTGCACCAGGAGGAACCCAGGGCCCCCTGCACCAGGAGGAACCCAGGGCCCTCTGCACCAGGAGGAACCCAGGGCCCTCTGCACCAGGAGGAACCCAGGGCCCTCTGCACCAGGAGGAACCCAGGGCCCTCTGCACCAGGAGGAACCCAGGGCCCTCTGCACCAGGAGGAACCCAGGGCCCTCTGCACCAGGAGGAACCCAGGGCCCTCTGCACCAGGAGGAACCCAGGGCCCCCTGCACCAGGAGGAACCCAGGGCCCACTGCACCAGGAGGAACCCAGGGCCCTCGGCACCAGGAGGATCCCAGGGCCCTCTGCACCAGGAGGAACCCAGGGCCCTCTGCACCAGGAAGAACCCAGGGCCCTCTGCACCAGGAGGAACCCAGGGCCCACTGCACCAGGAGGAACCCAGGGCCCTCTGCACCAGGAGGAACCCAGGGCCCACTGCACCAGGAGGAACCCAGGGCCCACTGCACCAGGAGGAACCCAGGGCCCTCTGCACCAGGAGGAACCCAGGGCATGACATGCAGTCTGTTTCTGACAGTGTGGTCAGAAACATGCACACCAGTAGCCTGCTGGAGGTCATGTTGTAGGGCTCTGGCAGTGCTCCTCCTGTTCCTCCTCACACAAAGGAGCAGATAGCGGTCCTGCTGCTGGGTTGATGCCCTTCTACGGCCCTGTGCAGCTCTCCTGGTGTAACGGCCAGTACGGTATCAACCTGATTGGGCTGCAGGTACGGCCTCATGCTACCAGTAGTGCCAAGGACACTAGCAGAAGACCAAACTAGAGAAGAATCAGTGAGGAAGGATAAGGAGAGAGCAACTGTCTGTGGAGCAGCTGAAACTGATTCACAATCACTGGATTGATCTCCCTGAAGTTTAACTGACTCCCTGTTAGACTGTGACCTTTAATTGTTCCATTCAGTTCTTTGAACAGTGTTGTTGTTGTTATTGTTGTTTGTATAATGATTTGTCTTGTGTCTTTTGTCTCCTCCATTTGTATTCTATCTGTTTATGTATTCGGGACTACAGATGCAAATTAGCAGCTTTGCTACAATCCGGCATGTTTACAGAGATGTCTGATCAGTGTTCATTAATGTGCACTGTCCCCATCCAGATAAACTAAACTAAACTACAGTGTGTGTCTCTGTGTGTATACGCAGGTATGTTTGCGTCCTGCTGTAACTGGTTGTGCATGGACGCTGGTGATGACACTGAGCAGTCTGCTGGAGCCGAGCGACGTCATCAGTCCTACACTAACTCGGGCTTCAACAGTCAGCCGTCTCCTCCTGCACCTGAACACACCTGTAAGGCATGTGGGGGGCACTTGGACACACCTGCAAAGAAGGTAACCCCGCCCACCTGCTGCAGTCTGTTGGGTCAGAGTCAGTCCACAGTGATGTGTTACAGGGTCTTTCTGTCTGTCCGTCTGTCTGTCAGCATGTGTGCGTGGACTGTAAGAAGGACTACTGCAGCCGCTGCTCCGCACAGCTGGAGCCCCGCCCCCGTCTCTGTCACACCTGTCAGCGTTTCTACGGCAACCTGCTGGAGCGGGCGGAGCTCATGAAGCTGAAAGTGAAGGAGCTCCGGGACTACCTGCACCTGCACGAGGTCTCCACCCACCTGTGCAGAGAGAAGGTGGGAAATGATGTCATAGTTAGTGAATAGATTCATGAGCTATGGTCAAACGCATGTGGCGTGAGGTCACAGTGAACTTTGACCTTCAACCACCAGGCTGTCTCCTGGCGAGCGTAAACAGTTTACTTAAAAACAAATGTCTCCTACCTGTCACTTTTAAGCCCCGCCCCCCAGTTAAACCATTGTTTCCTGTTCTTCAGGAGGAACTGGTGGAGCTGGTCCTCAGTCAGCAGTCTTCACCATCCAGTGACTCCGCCCCTGAGACCTTGACCCCCGACCCTGTGTCCATGACCTTTGACTCACCTGACTTGACCCCTCACAGCTCGACTCCTGCCCCCCCTACCCCGACCCCTGAACCCCCGGCTGCACAGCCTGAAGCCCCACCCACAGAGACCGCCCCCACTGAGCCCGATGTTCAGGACGAAGACCAGGTAAGACCAGACCAGGGATCCTGGACCTGGAACTGATCCTGTAAATGTACAGTACCTTTACAGTCATGGTCTCTTGAGTCGGGACCTTGTCCTTGTGTCTGGGTTCCTGAGACTGATTCAGTCTCTTGTCCTTCTGGTTCAGACCTGGGACCTGGAGGAGGCCCCGGTTTCGGGTCGCAGGGCATCTCTGTCTGACCTGAGCTGTGTGGAAGACATTGAGGCTCTCAGCGTCCGGCAGCTGAAGGAAATCCTCGCCAGGAACTTTGTCAACTACAAAGGCTGCTGTGAGAAGTGGGAGCTGATGGAGAGGGTGACCCGGCTGTACCAGGACCAGCAGAACCTACTGGGTGAGTTGAGGGTCAGTCCCAGGACCAGCAGAACCTACTGGGTGAGTTTAGGGTCAGTCCCAGGACCAGCAGAACATATTATTGGGCATAAAAAGTTGAACATTGAGCAGAAAGTTTGTTTTATCGAAATCAAATGAAAACATGTCACTTCCTGTTTGTCCTCCAGCTGCCAACACTGTGAACGCTGCAGGTGAGTTTCCTGTTTCCTGTTTTTAGTCTTTTCTGACATTCTGAAGTCCAAACGGTTCATTGATGAAACATGTTTTAGATTAATTAGACATAAAGTTAGTTCTTTATGAGCTGTTGTTTCTCACAGTGCCTCCCCGTACGTCTCTGTGTCTCCTTCCAGAGTCTGGCGGCGGCGGTGGCCGTCCTGCAGGTTTGGAGGAGAACCTCTGTAAGATATGTATGGACTCGCCGATCGACTGCGTCCTGTTGGAGTGTGGTCACATGATCACCTGCACCAAGTGCGGCAAGAGGATGAGCGAATGTCCCATCTGCCGCCAGTACGTCGTCCGAGCTGTCCACGTCTTCCGGTCCTGAACCTGGGTAAACCACACCACCGCCACACACCTGTGTCTGATTCCAGTCCAACCAAAACAACTCACTTCCTGTTTTAAATGTTCTTTTGGAGATCAGCTCGTTTTCTTCTGAACTATTCACAGTAAACGAAGTGTTGACTAGGGGGCACGAACTTTTGAATGACACTGTAAATATCAGCGGCTTACAGCTGTGTTAATGCTCTGAATGTCACAGCCATGACTCTTCTTCTTCTTCTTCTTCTTCTGCAGGACCGACTGTCTCCAAAGCAATAAAGTGCAAACTGAAGGGACCTTCTCCACAGATGTGTTTATTTTTCTAGTGTAAATAAGATGAAGAATGTAAGAAGTGACCTTCTGTGAGCGTCGGCCTGCAGAGCTGCTGTTTGAACACAAACACTGAACGTACAGACCGACTCCACATCTCTGAATCATCCACCAGGAATCCTCTGTGCCTTCAGCAGCTCGTCCCCTGGACGCCGCCTCAGCGGTGAAACACTGAAGGGGCGGGGGGCGGGAACCTACCAAAGAGAAACGTTACCTCGACAGGTGAGGCGGGTCCAAGATCATTACATCACCACGTTGCCTTAAACTCAGTGTAAAGCCCACAGACTGTGTTCTGGTCACAGTCGGCTCTGTTTACAGTCCGCAGTGAGCTCACACTGTAAAAATATCTCAGTGATGTCATAACCTGTGCAGCCGTCTGCGTCCCAGCGGCGTCGCTGTATTAAATCTAAACTAAAGCTGCTTTAGACCAGCAGCCAATCAGAAACAGGACATCAGCATGGTCATTAAACTGCCTTCAGATCAGATTATCAGCAGGATAATAACACACACACACACACACACACACACACACACACACACACACTGAGCCCCGCCCCCAGCCTCAGGTGATTGGTGCTCCACCTGTCAGTCACGCCTTTACCTTAAGATGCCTGATGGATCTGAACGCTGCTGTTTCCCCTCAGATCCTCTGCGTTACACCGACATCCATTAAAAACTCTTCAAATACTGGAGCGACACATTTTACATTTTCCAAACTGTTTCAGATTGTTTCTGTCGTCTCTGCTCCGACTGTGTCCTCAGGAGACGCACACCGTCTCATCAGTCACTGATTCCAGAAAGAAACACAATTTTTAACGAATTTTAATATTTAAAAAAAGCTCAGACAGTCTTCAGATACATTCTCAGATGGATATGAATGGAAACCAAGCGGCCGCCTCAAACAGCAGAATAACCAAACGCCTCTGTCTAACACAAAACGACTCGACGTTTCTTCTTCTTTCTTTTGACCACTTAAGCCCCAAAACCAGCAGCTGAGACGTTGACTGCTGGTTCTGATGTCAAGGACAAAAAGTTTAACACAGTTTGGAAAATGTTGAGTGATAATGTGAAGTACTTTGATTTAGGGATGCACGATAAAATCAGTACGTCATCGGTGACGGCTTTAAAATGAACTACAAGAACCAGGGCTGAGCGATATAACGACTGTGTACAATATATTGATTTGTTATCAAGCAGGGTATTAATTAAGACACTGTTTATATCGACAGAGGGTCAGGCTGCATTACATAACGCATACCAGTGAGCACACTAGTTCTAGAACACATTAAACACACATTAAACACACAGTAAACATACAGTAAACATACAGTAAACACACATTAAACACACAGTAAACATACAGTAAACATACAGTAAACACACATTAAACACACAGTAAACACACAGTAAACACACATTAAACACACAGTAAACGCACATTAAACGCACATTAAACACACATTAAATGCACATTAAACACACAGTAAACACATTAAACACACATTAAATGCACATTAAACACACAGTAAACGCACATTAAACACACATTAAACATACAGTAAACACACATTAAACACACATTAAACATACAGTAAACACACATTAAACACACATTAAATGCACAGTAAACACAGTAAACACACATTAAACACAGTAAACATACAGTAAACACACATTAAACATACAGTAAACGCACATTAAACATACAGTAAACGCACAGTACATGCACAGTAAACGCATATTAAACACACATTAAACACACATTAAACATACAGTAAACACACAGTAAATGCACAGTAAACACACATTAAACACACAGTAAACACACATTAAACATACAGTAAACGCACAGTAAACACACATTAAACATACAGTAAATGCACAGTAAACACACATTAAACATACAGTAAACGCACATTAAACACACATTAAACATGGCTTAATAGAGACAGTCTCAAACACAAATCAGCTTCACTATAACTCGCAGCATTCACAGACAAACACTTGTCTTTATCTGGACACATTTTCCCCACAAATACAACATGCTAACGTTATTAGCACAAGCCTATGGCATTTTACATTGTATAAATTAGCCTAGCAGCTAGCAGACTTTTCCTCTGCTCATATGACCCCAGGGACAACAGCAAACCTCTGCAGCTCCAGTGCTGTGTGCAGAAAGTTAACGTACAGCCCTGCAGTTTATGTGATATAATTTTTCATGAACATGTTGTGCAGCTGTTTATTTTCAAACAGGAAAATAATCCCTGTCTTTGTATTTTATTTTCATCACAATCTGTTTTTATTAAAGTAACTGAAGTCTCAGATGTGGCTCTGACCTGCAGCTAAAAACATGTAGAAAATACAGAGATATATATCATGTGTCGCTGGTCAGCCTAAAAAAATACAGAGATATGAATATTTGTCCGTAGGGCCCAGCCCTGATGAGAATCAGCCAACATTTTTCTTATTATGCACAATGAATGAATATTACATACACTGAGCAGTAGATAAAGAGAGATGACTGGCTGCTCTGTTTATACAAAAATGCATAATCTTGTGTCGGGTGTTTGTGGAGAACAGGAAATATTAAAAAGCCTTTATTATGGTGGCTAAATCATGAAAAGAGCCGACATGTTTGGACCACTGCAGACCTTCATCAGGAGTTTACAAACTGTTTTGGATCGCCTTCCTGCTGATACTTTGAAAAGTATTTCATGTCTCCATCTGCTGGTGGGCCGTCACAATAAGGATCTGCATGTATAATATTTAATTCCAATACAGAAGAAACTTGATCACTAACATTAGGTGGGGAAAAAAGGATTTATCACTTATCACTTAAAAGTCAAATTAGTTGTTATATGTTGGATATCAGCAAAAAACTCCAGTATCGTGCATCCTTACTTTGATTTACACGCCTGTCGTTTCCTGATGAATCTCAAAACGCTTTCCTGATTTAGTCATAATGGTGGTATCACATTTAGACACTCAGATTAATCCATACTAAATAACAAAAATCAGCTCAATGTGAAAAATGTGAAATGTGACTACACACAAACACAGTTTAACCTGTGGAGAATAAAATGTCTGATAGTATTTTTTTTTCCTACAGTTCGCTCAATGGCTGCGGCTGACAGGTCGATTCGTTATCAGTAAATCTGAAGTTTATTTTTTCAGTCAAGTAATTTGGTCTGAAAAAAGAATCTGAGGTGACGCCGTCAAAGTTTAAATTCAAAACCCTGAAAATATTGAGTTTATTACTGGAGAACAAAATCAGCAAGCATGCACAGTTTTGATCCAAAAGTTATTTATCAGAATTAATTTCCTGTTGATCGATTAACTGACTTATCATTTTGAGTTCTAACTGGCACCAGATTACTTCCTGAAAGTCACTGAGAACTTATTTATAAATTACAGGCACACGTATAAAGGATTTAAACTGCCGCTGAGCATCTTAAATTTACAGAGTTTAAGGGTTTAAATCCCATCTCACATATCAAAGATGACATCCTGACACATACCATATTCTAGAGTCAGCTGTCTGCTGGCGCTAACCTCCCCTTGTACGTCAAACTGACTGCCACCAGGGGGCAGCAGAGACAGGAAGTGCTCACCATCATGTACGGCACTGGACCCAAACCTGCTGGACAAGGATCAATGACATGGCAAGGACCAAACAGCCTCAACAACCATACATAGATGTTTTTACTTTGTGCTAAGCTAGGCTAGCATTTTCCCACTGCTCACAGTCTTGATTAGCTAAGCTAACCCGGGACCAGCTTGACTGTAGCTTCCTGTGAGGTAATTTCTTCTCTATTTTCTCTGGGAATTTAAGGTGTTTAGGGACCATGAGGGATTTTATATTTGTAGTTTAAAAGGTAAAAAGGCACTGTTTATCAGAAATGATTCAGGTGTTAGTAGACTCAGCAATGCAACTAAATTTAGGGCAATAAAGTACAAAGGGAGACAAGTTGCATAAAAGCAATGGGTCTGTCACTGCACTGGATCTCTATCTTCTCACCTGAGTCTCGAAAAGACAAAGAACAAGATGTTTTAGTAAACGTTGGATTGTTTTTTTAAAGTAGATTTAATAGAAACAACAGCGGCCCCAGGATACTTCCCTGAGGAACGCTGGATGTCATCAAAGACAAAGAACAAGATGATTAACTAAATGTGGGACTGTCCCTTTAAATCAGATTTAATAGAAACAAAAAAGGCCCCAGGACACGTCCCTGAAGGACTCTTTTATATTATTCCTATTTAAGACAACAGCTGTGTCTCAGTTCAGGGGCTGCAGCCTTCGAAGGCTACATTTGAAGACTGATTGTGTCACATCGGCGCAACCAAGGCCGTCCCATTTCCAAAGCTCCTTCAAGCGTGGCCGAGAAATGCAGCCTTTTTTCCCAGAATTTGGAGGATGCAACGGTTGAATCCTTCGTGGCCCAGCCTATCCCGAGATGCATTGTGTGCTGGTGACAATTACATATTAAGTTAAGCTAACAGTTGTTAACTAGCTAACGGTTAACGGTTGTTAACATTACTGTTAGCTAAAAGCACACAGCTTAAACAATTTGAACTTAATAAGTTAAAACGCTCCATCAGCCTGAAATATATCAGATGTCAGTGTTTCCAGTGGTGAATCATCTCCTCAAGGACTGAATGAAATAATATGTATAATAACAAGATTTAGGGCTAACTAACCTACTAGCTTATTCCTTCTTTCGTCAAGTGCAGCTGGTTGCTAGCTAACAGTAATGCCAATTGGTCGGGACGAGAACAACTGGTGATGCAACCGGGAAATCCTCCGCAGACCAGACTGTCCCATTTCGGAGACTGTTTGGTTTGGCTGATGCGGTCTTCAAAGGACATCCTTCAAAGGTTGCAGTGTCTGAACTGAGACACAGCTATAGAACGAGATGGTTTAGTAGATATTGGATTGTTCCTTTAAATCTTATTTAATAGAAACAACAGAGACCCCAGGACACCTTCCTGAGTAACTCCACATTATTAAAGACAGAAAACAAGATGATTTAAAATGTTTTTTAAATCAGATTTATTAGAAACATCAGAGGCCCCAGGACACGTCCCTGAGGAACTCCACGTTATTGAAGAACAAGTTGATTGATGAATTCTTACCAGCAGACTCTCTGTGTGTTTGTGGTTGAACAGAAGCTTCAGCAGTTGAACTCTTTGGTTTGAAGTTGACTTTGTGTCTTGTTGTTGACTCTGATTGCACTAATCTGTTGACGCTGAAACATTTTGAACTTCGTCTTTAGTTAATTTGTTTTGGTTGAAGAGGAAGTTGTTCTGGAGAGAGAATTGTCCTTCTTTGTTGTTGCTCTCCTGAGGTCATTTAGGATGATTTTTTTTTCTTTGTGAATTTTTTAGATTTTCGAATGATGGTTGGTTTATACAGCCATTCTGGGATCACATTTATTTCATATATAACCATTGCCTTCTGCTCGTACAGCGGCATCATGGCAACTCAGCTGTGGTACATGAAGCTACGCTGCACTTTGATTCCTCTGCTACAATAAAAATGAATGACGTCATAATCACTGCGCTGTCAGAGTTTTATGTGTCTGAACTGATCCTGTTCTCTTCTTCAGGTATCTGTTAGCATTGTTAGCTTCCTCCACTGAGACCAGCTGGAAGCTAACGTGCTAGCATCAGTTGTGTTTGTTTCTGTAGTGCAGTGGTGTTCAGGCTTATTACGAGTTTTAACTTTAATCACAGCTCAGATACTTTGTGAAGTGATTTTTTTTTCAGTATCACATAAACATATCCATAAACCAACGCTCTGTTCACTGATGACGGTGTAATGTACGCAGAAGTGTGGACAGGAGTAACATGACTCGGACTACAGTCAGATTCCTGTCACAAATTTGCCGACTTTAGATCCGACAAAATAAAAAAAAACTCAGCTAGAACTTTAACACCAATGACTCAGTTGGACTTGAGGCTTTTGATTTCCAAACAGTATGTTATTTAAACAGTACGTTATTTAAAAAGTGTGTCACAGATGAAGTGATTTAATTTAATTTCCTGAACCAGCTAACATCAACACAATTGATTTCCATCAAGTCGACACTATTAGATACAGAGAACAAGATTATGTACTAAATGTTGGACTGTTCCTTTAAATCAGATTTATTAGAAACAAAAACGCCCCAGGACGTGTCCCTGAAGAACTCCATGTTTTTTTTTTAAGATATTTTTTTGGGACCATTTTGCCTTTAATGGACAGGACAGGTAAGCGTGAAGGGGGGGAGAGAGAGAGGGAGTGACATGCAGCAAAGGGCCACAGGCTGGATTCGAACCCGATGCGGCAACAGCCTTGTACATGGGGCGCCTGCTCTACCACTAAGCCACCGACGCCCCGAAGAACTCCATGTTATTGAATGATTCTCCATGTTGAACCAATCAGACAGCAGCAGACTGTAAAACGTGCAGGTCGAAGGTTACAGATGGAGACGCAACAAATAAATGTAAGTTTTTAAAATGCCTCATGATTTTTGTAAATTTCATATATTATTATTTGGTTGTGAAAATGTTTTTAAAGCAAGCGAAGAGCGTCATTATGACTTATTAAGGACTTGACACTCTTGACTTGGGACTTGAGTAAAAACGTACTTGTGACTTAGAAGACAATGACTTGGTCTCACCTCTGAACGTACCTGGTGACCTTGGAGTGTTTGCACGTAGCCGCCCAGAGCTCATTCATTCATTCATTCATTCATCTTCTAACCGCTTCATCCTCTTGAGGGTCGCGCGGGGGTGGAGCCTATCCCAGCTGACACTGGGTGAGAGGCAGGGTTCACCCTGGACAGGTCACCAGACTATCACAGGGCTGACACATAGAGACAGACAACCATTCACACTCACATTCACACCTACGGACAATTTAGAGTCACCAATTAACCTGCATGTCTTTGGACTGTGGGAGGAAGCTGGAGCACCTGGAGGAAACCCACGCTGACACAGGGAGAACATGTCAGAGCACCTGGAGGAAACCCACGCTGACACAGGGAGAACATGTCAGAGCACCTGGAGGAAACCCACGCTGACACGGGGAGAACATGACAGAGCACCTGGAGGAAACCCACGCTGACACAGGGAGAACATGTCAGAGCTCCTGGAGGAAACCCACGCTGACACGGGGAGAACATGACAGAGCACCTGGAGGAAACCCACGCTGACACAGGGAGAACATGACAGAGCACCTGGAGGAAACCCACGCTGACACAGGGAGAACATGACAGAGCACCTGGGGGAAACCCACGCTGACACAGGGAGAACATGTCAGAGCACCTGGGGGAAACCCACGCTGACACAGGGAGAACATGCAAACTCCGCACAGAGGGGCTCCCACACCCGGGATCGAACCGGCAACCCTCTTGCTGTGAGGCGAGAGTGCTAACCACCACACACCGTGCCGCCCCCGCCCAGAGCTGTTTGTATTAAACATGCAAATACTTAATATTTAGTGCAGCAGATTTAGTATCTGTCCTAACGTCCACGGTCTCTGCTCAGGAAACTAGACATGATTTTAAAGCCTTCAGTTCATCAAAGAAGACGAGGTGTAAAGCAGGATACAATAAAAGTACATAAGTAAAGTACCTTAAAACTGTTCCTGTCTGTCTGTGTCAGGATAATATCTCTGTCCTGTGACTGCAATTCATCAGTTAACAGTTTAAAATTATTTCCTAGAAGCTGATATTAATGGAGCCACTTCTTTTATTTTTTTTCTAATTTCTTTTCCAGTTGTATCTGTCTTGACTTTTTTCATTGTTTTTATATGGTGTCACTATGATATTACTATGTAACAAATAATAATAATGATATTTATGTTCTTAAAAAGATTTTTTTTTTAAATACAGCATCTATGGTAAATACAGTATTTGAGTAAATGTACTTAGTTACAGTCCATCATTGATTATTGATAATATTTTACATGAGACATTTGTCTGTTATTATTATTATAAATAAAGCTTATATAGTTAATAAGATGAATATTAACTATGTAAGGTTTATTCTTTTAAAGAAATGATATCATTGTTTATTATTATTATTATTATTATTACACAAATACCTTATTTGCCATAAATGATGTATTTTTTTATATTTTTAAGAAATTAATATAAATTATTATGATATTTTTTTAGTTACATTATTGATGTTATATTTTTTATTTTACTAATATCAATAATACAAATACCGTTTGAAACACTGGGTCACAGAGAGTCACTGATACGGAAACTGATTGGTTGGTTAGCGGACAGTGGGCGGGTTATTTTTTCTTCTCGTCTGCTCATTGGTTGTTTTGGGGCAGAGGGCGGGCCCTCGGCTGTTCATTGGTTGGTTGATGAGTAGTAGGCGGGGCTGAGTTTGAACCAGAATCCCGCCGTATATAAGTCAGGTGTCAGGTTTCCTTTAGTTAGTTAACTTAGCATGAAGCTAAGCTAATCGTCCATCATCATCATCATCATCAACAACAACAACAACAGCGGCGGGGAGTTGTTGACCTCAGTGACGGGCTCCTTGTTCACTTCTGCGGGCTCTGATGCGCCCACACCGCGGTGTGTAGCCTGTATCTCTCCGGTGTTACGGTGAAAGTGAGGCGGGTGTCAGCATGGCGGAGGGAGCTGACGCCGCGAAGAGGAAGCCAGCGGCGGGGACGAAGAGCCGACAGAGCCAGCCGAAGAGGAGCTGCAGCAGCCGGGTAACGACAGTCTGAGCTAACCGTGAGCTAACAGTTAGCTTCACGGAGCCGTTAGCTAAAGTTTCGAGACAAGTTTAAAGACGAACTGAGACCAAAGTGTGAGAATGTAAAAACTCAAAGAGTTAATAAAACTCAGCTGTGCAGATGTTTCCATTTTTAAATAAAAACCGTTATGACGTTAGTTTGTGAGCTAACTTTTTATAGCAACGTGCTAACGGTACTGTTGGGACACTGAGGCAGGAGGCCACCGGTGTGTCACCGAAAACTGTTACCGAGCAATTTAATGACACGTTTAAAATCACATCTTCAGTAAAAATATAAAGACACAATAAATGTTTCTGCTCTTTTCTCATCAGTGTGAAGGATCCACAATGATGAGAAAAGCTCGTAGATACACTAAGTTACATCACTTTGTGTTTATTAAATACACGATTATTTAATAAACACTTTAAAATCCTTTTTGTTGATTAATGAAAATGTTATAATGCTGCTCACTCACACTTTGTGAATCAGACATACTTCAGTGATAGTTTGATGATGTAAAGAGTACTGAATCATATGTATGGAAAAAATAAAGTACCCAGAATCTCCCAAAGGTGCTCCGTACCTGTGGTGCTCAAACTTGTCTCCGACGCTCACCTGTATTTATATCTGTGCACAATAACGTGTCATCAGTCTCAGAAAAACATGAGACAATAAAGATAAGACAAAATCAGACAGGTAGCTTCATGACTTTGTCTCCTGACAGTTTGTCTTTGTCTCTCAGAGGGAGCTCATCATCTTGGTGTTTTGCTTCGTACAGTAACTGAATGCACCGTCCTGCTCACGGCTTTCTGCTTTTAAACGAATCATCCCTCACACTGGACACAATCTCATCTACCCGAGTTTGCCTCTTTATTAGGAAATGTGTGCACAACATACTGATACAGTAAATTCACTCATAACTTTGTACAGGCCCAGTCAAATATGGTAATAATAGTAATGTGTGGTTATCACAAAATCCCACGGCACACTGTTTGAGAACCACTGATCTATTGGACTGAGATCTGGTGACTGTGGAGGCTGTTGGAGTACAGTGAACTCATCGTCATGTTTGTAATGTGTCGTATATTCTAACTCTGTACACGTTTTTATATTTCTGTCTTACACACAACACTGTTGTAGCCCAAGGCACATTAAACACGTTTCATATTTTTAATATTTAACACACTACTGTTAACATTGTGGCACATTACACATACATTCACGGGCCACTTTACTAGGTACACCTGTCCAACTGCTCGTTTATACAGATATCTAATCAGCCAATCAGGTGTCAGCAGCTCATTAACATTTAGTCATGTAGACATGATGAAGACGAGCTGCTGAAGTTCAAACAGAGCATCAGAATGATGAAGAAAGGTGATTGAAGTGACTTTGAACGTGGCATGGTTGTTGGTGCCAGACGGGCTGCTCTGAGTATTTACTGGGATGTTCAGCACAACCATCTCTAGGGTTTACAGAGGATGGTCCCAAAAAGAGAAAATATCCAGTGAGCCAAAATGCCTTGTTGATGCCAGAGGTCAGAGGAGAATGGCCAGACTGGTTCAAGATGATAGAAAGGCAACAGGAAGTCAAATAAGCACTGGTTCCAACCAAGGTGTGCAGAAGAGCATCTCTGAAGCAACAACACCTTGTCCAACCTTGAAGCAGATGGGCTACAGCAGCAGAAGACCACACCAGGTGCCACTCCTGTCAGCTAACAACAGGAAACTGAGGCTACAATTCACACGGGTTTTCTCACCAAAACTGGACAATAGAAGATTGGAAAAACCACATTCAGATGGAAGCATGGATCCATCCTGCCTTGTATCAACGCTTCAGGCTGCTGCTGCTGGTGGTGGTGTAATGGTGTGGGGGAGATTTTCTTAGTACCAACTGAGCATGGTTTAAACACCACAGCCTACCTGAGTATTGTTGCTGAGCGTGTCCATCCCTTTATGACCACAGTGTACCCATCTTCTGATGGCTACTTCCAGCAGGATAACGCACCATGTCACAAAGCTCACATCATCTCAAACATGACAATGAGTTCACTGTACTCCAAACAGAAGACTGGACTCTGAACGTCGACGTTTGATGATGTCACCTGTTTGTTGTTGACAGATCTGTCTGATAAATGAACCGTGTCAGTTCAGCGTCTGTTACAGTGTCAGGTCTGTGTCTGATGTTTCAGGTGAGTCTGGAGAAGGTTCTGGGGATCAGCACAGCCAGCAGCAGCGGCCTGACCTCTGACCCCAGGTCTGGGCTCATCGCATATCCTGCAGGGTAAGCCCCGCCCCCTCTGACTCACCTGGACGGAACATAAAGAACGTAACGGTGCTATGACCTGAATGGACTGTTTGTGTCTCAGGTGTGTCATCGTCCTGCTTCACCCGAAGACCAACAAACAGAGACACATCGTCAACACGTCCAGGTGAGTCTGTCAGTAAGGAGACACTGCAGAGGACAGTAAGGAGACACAGTAGACGTACTGGTGTTACTGGGACATGCAGACTGGTCCTCAAACGGTGTCTGTCTGTCTTCCAGGAAGCCCTTCAGCGCTCTGTCCTTCTCTCATGACGGGAAACACCTGGTCACTGGTGAGGTAAGAGACACCTGTGTCTGTTGTGTCTGTGTGGACACCAGGTGATGGACAGGTGAAGGACAGGTGTGTGTGTGTGTGTGTGTGTGTGTGTGTGTGTGTGTGTGTGTGTGTTTGTGTTTCAGAGTGGTCACATGCCCTGTGTGCGGGTGTGGGAGGTGGACGGGGGTCAGGTGGCCGAGGTTCAGTCTCATAAATACGGCGTTTCCTGCGTGGCGTTCTCTGCCAACAGCAGCTACATCGTCTCCGTGGGATACCAACACGACATGACCGTCAGCGTGTGGGACTGGAGGGTGAGGACGCACAGATTTAAAGTGCCTGAACTTGTCCACGTGTCCTCTGGGTAAATAACTAAAACGTCCTGATGGCGTTTTGTCCGTCTTGTCTCTGTGTCTCCGTGTCTTTGAGCAGAAAGGTTCCATCATCGCGTTCAACAAAGTGTCCAGCAGAGTCTTGGCTGTCTCCCTCTCTCAGGACAACAGCTACTTCGTCACCGCAGGAAACAGACATGTCAAGTTCTGGTACCTGGACGCCTCCAAAGAACGACGGGTACCACCCTGACCTCCTATCAGCCAATCACAGCTCAGTTTACTGTTGTCTGAGTTTAATCATTTTCTCCCTGTGTCCAGGTGAACAGCACGGTGCCACTGATTGGACGGTCAGCATTATTAGGCGACTTTAAAGACAACTTGTTCAGCGGGGTGGCGTGTGGGCGTGGCCCCATGGCGTCTAACACCTACTGCATCACCAGCTCAGGTGTGCTGTGTCGGTTCAACAGCCGCCGGGAGCTGGAGGCCTGGGTCGACCTCAAGGTACGTGAGGAACGTACACCTGCACCATGTGAAATACACCTGTACCAAACACACACCTGTACCAAATATACTTCTTTACCAAACACACACCTGTATCAAATGTACACCTGTACAGTTTAAAACACACCTGCACGATCAAAATGCACCCCTGAATAATTAAAATGCACCTGTACGATTTAAAATGCGCCTGCACGATAAAAATGCACCTGTATGATAGAAAATAGATTTGTACTTTTGAAAATACACCTGTATGATTTAAAAATATACCTGTATTTAAATTGTATTGGTACGATTTTTAAGTACTAACGTAAGAAAACAAAAACACCTGCACAGTTAAAGATCACCAGTCCGATATAAATCACATGTAAGGTTAAAGATGCACCTGTATGATTAAAATAGACAGGCAATAAATGAAACATCTGTGACATGTGAAATACATGTATGATTTAAAGCACAACTGTGTGACTAAAATTCAGGTGTAGGGTTAAAAAACACACCAAAAACTGTAAGGTAAGGTAAATACACACGATGTACAGTGAATACAGGATTTTAATTTTCCCTGTTGCTTTTCAAAATAAGAACTGTGTTATTTAATGATGATAATAATAATAATAATAATAATAATAAATTTTTTAATTTGTAACGCACTTTACATAAAACCAAATCTCAAAGCTACAGAGGGCAGTGTAGATGCTATGCTAAGAATTAAAAACAGACAACATGATAAAATACATCAGAAGGCTTTAGTAAGTCTTAAGTTGTGTTTAAAAGCGTCCACAGTCTGCGGTGCTCTCAGGTGGTCAGGGAGAGCATTCCACAGCCTGGGAGCAGCCGAGCAGAAGGCCTGGTCTACCATGGTGTGGAGTCTGGTCCTGGGGAGGGTTGAGGAGGTTGGCAGTGCGGCAGGTGCGTGAGGAAGTCTGAGGAGTGAGGAGCTCTTTAAGGTGGAGTGGAGCATGTCCATGAATGCACTGATGTGTGAGGAGGGAGACCTTGTATTGAATTCTGAGTTCAATGGGCAGCCAGTGGAGTGATTTGAGGATGGGTGTGATATGGTCATGCTTGCGTGCCCTCATCAGGATCCTAGCAGCGCTGTTCTGGACGTATTGAAGCCTCTGATGTTTTTACTAGGGATCCTGATGAGGAGTGCATTACAGTGGTCCGGCCTGGAGGAGACAAAGGCGTGGACGAGCTTTTCAGCATCTGCCAGGTTGAGTGATGGACGGAGTTTTGCAATGATCCTGAGGTGGTAAAAGGAAGTCTTGCACAGGTGTTTGATTTGGATTTTGAATGTAAGGTGGGGGTCCATTTTAATGCCGAGGTTGGTGAGTGATGTAGACGCGGATGTTCTCACCGGAGAAAGAGATGCTGGGGAGGTGGATGATCTGACCTGGTGTAGGGTGCCATCAAGGATGGCTTCGGTCTTGGAGCTGTTAAGTTGTAAGAAATTTAGCTTCATCCACGCCTTTATCTCCTCGAGGCAGGAAGTGAGTGAGGCAGATGGCAGGAGTGCAGAAGGGGTGGGATCTGTCCGGAGGTAGAGTTGTGTGTCGTCAGCATAACAATGGAATGATATGCCATGCCTGCTGGTAACATGGCCAATATATGTTGATCTGTTGATCTAAAACTAACACACCAAATGTTGTTGTTGTTGTTGTTGTTGTTGTCAGACGTCCTCAGCGAGCTGTCTGGCGGTCAGTGAGGACTTGATGTTCTGTGGTTGTGCTGACGGAGCCGTCAGAGTGTTCAGTCCGTCTAAGATGTTGTACATCACCACGCTGTACTGCCCGCACCGCCTGGGCGTCGACCTCACCCAGAGTGTACAGCACAGGTACAGTCCTGCAAACACACTGCTGACAGAACACCTGCTGAGTAATCTGATTACTTACTGTGTCTGTTTCCACCTGCAGTCCAGGTGCTCAGTACCCCAACACGCTGGCTCTGACCTTTGACCCCATCGCCAGACACCTGACCTGTGTGTACAATGACCACAGTTTGTACGTGTGGGACGTCGGAGACGTGAGGAACGCCGGGAAGCTGTACTCTGCTCTGTACCACAGCAGCTGTGTGTGGAGCGTTGAAGTAAGTCCATAATACAAATACTACCAGGAATACTTCTTATACTGCCAGATATATTTTTGATACTACATATTGGTTTATATACTGGAGTATATATAGTAGTGTATATAAAGTGGTGTGTCTGTCTGTGTGTGTGTGTGTGTGTGTGTGTGTGTGTGTGTGTGTTGTGTTCAGGTGTATCCCGAGCTGTCAGATGTCTCTCAGGCCTGTCTGCCTCCATCCTCCTTCCTCACCTGTTCATCTGATAACACCATCAGGATGTGGAACACTGACCCCCCCACTGCACACAGGAACCTCTACAGCAATGTAACACCAGCATGAGTACACAAGAGTACAAGTACGCCAGTAGAGGACAGACAGTGTGTTTTAATGATGTGTGTGTGTGTGTGTGTGTGTGTGTGTGTGTGTGTGTGTTTCAGGACCTGTTGAGGATTCTGTATGTGGAGGAGGACGTGCAGGCCGAGGGGGAGAGGGGGGAGAGGGGGAAGGCAGCAGGGGCTGATGGGAAGTCAGGGATCAGAGTGCTGGGTGTCAGTCCTGATGGACAACACCTGGCAGCTGGAGACCGCTGTGGAAATGTGCGGTAAGAGACACACGGCGCTAGATGACACTGAAACACAACACAGCTCCTCACAAAGTGTCTCACTTGTGTCTCTGTCTCGCCATCTGTCTGTTTGTCATTTGTCCATCCGTCCGTCCCTCTATCTGTCCATCCCTCTGTGTTAAGGATCTTTGGTTTGGAGTTTCTGGATGAGCTGGTGAAGATTGAGGCTCATGACTCTGAGGTGTTGTGTCTTGAGTTCTCCCCGGCATCCACAGGTGAGACAACAGGTCAGAGGTCATCAGCTGGACGCGTCTTTTGTTTTTCCAAGCCACTGTAGATGAAGCCATGTCCATTTCTGCGTGATGAAAGCAGGCTGTTAGACGTAAGGGCCCAGTTGTTGGCTCCCTGCTGACTGCTTACCAGTGTTGTTTAAAGAGATCACTGCTAACTAGCTAGCGCACCCATGGATTTAGCACGTGGCCCCTTTGATTCAGTCCACGCAGAAAGTTAGGTGATCTGGCGAGGAGTCGGAGTCGATCCAAACACTGAAGGTTCGTCTTCGCCAAATTTGACAGAAGCGTGGAAAATACTGACTTGGATAGATAAAGAACAGATTTTCAACCAGCTGTGTGTCATCATAGGGTCGGCAGGCAAAAGTCAAATGGACCTCCAGTGCAAGCTTTTTAATAATGACATAAATACTCTGAATACCACCAGGAACACCATTATATAAATACTGCCAGGAACACTTAACTCATTATATAAATACTGCAAATACTTCTCATTCTACCTTAAATACTTCTTCTGATATTACCAGAAATGCTTTGAATATCAACAGAAATTCTTCTAATACTAGCAGAAATACATCCAGTATTGCCGGAAATACTATTAATACTGCTGAAAAAGGGAAGGCAGGTGGCATTTCTGTGCGCTTTGACACTGTGATGCCACAGAGCTGGTTGAAAATTATCGGCCTTCGATATCTGGCAGTTTTGGTGTTGCACAAGTGGGCATGGTTTCATCTAAAGTGGGCTGGAACAACAACAGACGGTACCTGGACTGAACTCTGACCTCTGACCACAGCCTGTAAATCAGGAGTTGTAAGTGGGCTCAGTCCACTCTTAATGACATCCTGCTCAGTTTGAGGTTTATATGAGTCAGACATGAAATATTTGTTTACCTGGTTTGTGTTCTTTCAGGTGTGAAGCTGTTGGCATCAGCCAGCAAGGATCGACTAATCCACGTCTTCAACCTGGAGAAGAACTACAGTCTGGAACAGACTCTGAACGACCACTCAGCCTCCATCACTGCTGTCAAGTTCACCGGTAAACACACCAGAGCTGTTTGTTCATAACATAAGTCTGAGATCAATATGTGACGATGTCATCTGTGCATTTGTCACCATCTGTCACAGAAGTAGCTGACGCTTCTTTGTTTTTTACTTCATAAAGAAACAACACATGAATAATTGTAGTTGGTGATCAGCAGTAAATTGAATTAAATAAATTAGAAGCTGATATCAAACATTCTTATTATTTCTACACACAGGTTTAAAATATTCTATTAAAAATGCCTCTGCACCGGCGATAGCCGTGGCTCGAGTTATTTGGGTTGTCAGTCCGTCTGTCTGTTCATCCCCTTCTTGAGAACACGATATCTCAAGAACTCTTCAAGGGTATTTCTGCAGATTTCGCACAAATGTCCTCTTGGACTCAACGGTGAACTTAGATTTTGGTGGTCATAGGTTAAAGGTCAAAGTCACTGTGACCTTGTCCATCTCAATTTCTTCAAATTTGGCACAAATGTCCTCTTGGACTGAAGAATAAACTGATAATAATTTTGTGGTTGAAGGTCAAAGGTAAAGGTCATTGTGACCTGGTTCATCACATTGTCATTAATGTGATCCATCAATCAATTTTATTTAGAGAGAGAGAGACAGACAGACAGACAGACAGACGCTTACAACAACATTAATGAAAGTAATAATATTGTAATTCTGGCTGTTGTGGTACAATATGTTGAAAGTATATATTAATATCTGATAGTGTAGTGATAGAGCCTGACCATTTAGAGCTTTATAAGTTAACAGTAGGATTTTAAATTCAATTCTGGATTTTACAGGGAGCCAGTGCAGAGAAGCTAAAACAGGAGAGATATGATCTCGTTTCTTAGTTCCTGTTAGTACACGTGCTGCTGCATTCTGAATTAGCTGGAGAGTTTTTAAGGACTTACTAGAGCTACCTGATAATAGAGAGTTACAGTAATCCAGCCTTGAGGTAACAAAAGCGTGGACCAATTTTTCTGCATCTTTTCGGGTCAGGATAGGCCTAATTTTCACAATATTACGCAGATGAAAAAATGCAGTCCGTGAGGTTTGTTTTAAATGAGAATTAAAAGACAAATCTTGATCAAATATCACTCCGAGGTTTCTTACGGTAGTGCTAGAGGCCAGAGCAATGCCATCTAGAGAAACTATGTCATCAGATAAAGAGTCTCTGAGTTGTTTGGGGCCAAGAACAATAACTTCAGTTTTGTCTGAATTTAACATCAGGAAATTGGTGCTCATCCAAGTTTTTATGTCTTTAAGGCAGTTATGGAGTTTAGTTAATTGATTACTTTCTTCTGGCTTCATCGATAAATACAACTGAGTATCATCCGCATAACAATGGAAATTTATAGAGTGATCACTCAAGAAGTTCCTGGGAGAATTTCCTCAAATTTGGCACAAACCTTTACTTGGACTCGAGGATGAACTGATAACAGTTTGGTGGTCAGAGGTCACTGTGACCTTGTGTCCATCTCATTCTTTAAACGTGATATCTCAAGAAGACCCTGAGGGAAATTGGTTAAATTTGGCACAAACATCCACTTGGATTAACAGTAAGCTTATTAGAAGTCTTATCTTATGAGTCTTAAATAAAGGTGATGAAGAGGAATTTGGGGGTCAAAGGGCACTGTGACCTCTCAAAACATATTTTTGGCCGTAATTCAAGAATTCATACACTGATTACGACAATCTCACACACAAGTCTAACAGCATAAATATAATTCTGGTTTTAAATTTGAAACTCAAATTACTGGTTGGATAACAGACACACGTCATTCTGACAGGGTCTCACCGTCACTTCCTGTAAAGTCTTACCTGTGTGTGTGTTCCAGGTGAGAGTCCAGAGGTCCGAATGGTGAGCTGTGGAGCCGACAAAAGCATCTACTTCCAGACAGCTGAGCAGGTCTGAACACGCTAATATGTACAGTCATATGGACGGCGTTCTGTCGGGGCGTCTCGGGTTGTTTTATTCATTCAGCTACAAACTGCTGATGGTAAAACTCCTCTGTGTTATGATGTCACGTCCAGACGGCGGAGGGTCTGGAGTTCTCCAGGAGTCACCACGTGGTGGAGAAGACGATGCTGTACGACATGGACCTGGACTCATCAAGGACGCACGTCGCCATCGCCTGTCAGGACCGAAATGTCAGGTAAGACATCAGTAAGAAAACAAGACGGAGTAACATCGTGTAACGATGGGCTGAGGACTGAAGCGGATTTGTTTTCAGGGTTTACAGCGTGGAAATGGGGAAACTGAAGAAGTGTTTGAAAGGCTCGTCCAATGACAAAGGAGCTCTGCTGAAGGTCAGGACACGTATTGATTATTGATGTTTATCAACCAGCCTATCAGATGAGTTCTGGTCTCATGTTGCAGAGTTATAACATATGACCCTCTGCCGATGCGTCTTCATTCTGTCATGTGATTGGCCGATGCTCTGCAGCTTCAGATGGATCCGTCAGGGTCGTTCTTCGCCACGAGCTGCTCTGATAAAAGCATCACCATCTTTGACTACGAGTCAGGAGAGTGTGTCTCCACACTGTCTGGACACTCTGGTGAGTAAATCCAACAACATGTTTGTTTTTAAAGCAGCAGACACTGTGTGATGTCCACGGCTGGAGGACGTGTGTTTTCACGTTGTCCGTTTGTCCCTCCATCTCATTCTTGTCAACACGATATCTCAAGAAGGCCCTGAGGGAGTTTCCTCAAATTTGGCGCAAGTGTCCTGTCAGAGTCAAGAACAAACTGATTATAATTTGGTGGTCAGAGGTCAAGGTCATTGTGACCTTGTGTTGGTCTCAGTTGTGTGAATGCAATATTTTAGGACAGACTTGAGGAAACTTCCTCAAATTTTGCAGTGTCCCCTTGGATTCAAGGATTGACTGATTAGAATTTGGTGGTCAGCGGTCACTGTGACCATGTACCCATCTCATTGTTTGAACGTGATATCTCAAAAAGACCTAATGGAAAATTCCTTAAATTTGGCATATTGGTGGTCAAAGGTCACCATCTTTGTGACCTGGTTCATCTCATTCTCGTTAATGCAATGTCTCAAAAAGGTCCCGAGGGAATTTCCTCAAATTTGGCACCAATGTCCGATCTGACTCTATGATAATCTGATCAGATTTTTGGGTCAAAGGTCAAGAATGGCGTCAAGATGGCGCCACGGAAGGCTTCTTCTGTGTTTTGGTGCGTATGGTTTTGCTTTGTTTATAAACCCTGTTTTTTGCGCCAGTTCCCGATTCTCTTTCACCAGAGAAGAGCTTATGAACATCAAGGGAACAACTCCAGCGTTTTCCCCCCACTTTTCTCAAGCTTTCAGTGGATTTATTGGGCTTCTTGGCCCTCACCTTTGCTCGTGCAGTGAAACGCCGGAGGAGGGGAAAACGTGCCGGTGTGCTCGTGTGTCTCTGCCATCGTGGACACCACACATCGCTGCCAGGTATATTTCTTTCCAACGTGCGTTCGCTTGCTAACAAACGGGATGAACTTCAGCTACTGATGGTGAAAAACAGAGACCTCTCTACATCTGCAGTTTTGTGCTTCACGGAGACGTGGCTGTGTGGATCGATACCGGACTCTGTGCTGCAGCTGGCAGGCTTCCAACTCTTAAGAGCGGACCGTAACACGGAACTCTCCGGCTAAACTAAAGGTGGAGGTATCTGTTTTTACACTAACAGCGGCTGGTGTAATGACGTGACAGTGATCCAGCAGCACTGCTCTCCTGATCTGGAATCTTTTTTCATCAACTGCAGACCTTTTCACTCCCCCCGTGAGTTTGCTCCATTCATTCTGGTCGGTGTTTACATCCCATCGCAGGCCAACGTGCAGGAGGCACAGCGCACGCTCGCTGACCAGATTCTGTGTGTGGAGCGGATTTACCCAGACTCCTTAGTTATTGTCCCTGGCGACTTTAACAAAGGTAACCTCACACATGAACTCCCCAAATACAAACAGTTTATAAAACGTCTGACCAGCGAGAAGAATATCCTGGATCACTGTTACACAACTGTTAACAAAGCCTGTCACGCCGTCCCCCACGCCACACTGGGCCACTCTGACCACGCCACCGTCCACCTGATTCCCTCATACAGGCAGAAGTTAAAGCTCTGTAAACCTGTTGTGAGGTCATCTAAGAAGTGGAGCAGTGATGCTGTGGAGGATCTTCAGGCGTGTTTGGGCACCACTGACTGGGATGTTTTCAGGACCGCCACCAGTTGTCTGGATGAGTACACAGAGGCTGTGACATCATACATCAGCTTCTGTGAGGACTGCTGTATACCATCACGCATCATGGTGAGGTATAACAATGACAAACCCTGGTTTAGTCCTAAACTCAGACAGCTGAGGTGGCTGAAGGAAGAGGCGTTCAGGAGTCGGGACAAGGAGAGGTTTAAAGAGTCAAAGCACAGGTTTGGTGTATTATGCAATATCTCAAGAAGGTCATAAAAGATGTCCTTGAAGGAGTTTCCTCAAACGTGGCACAGACGTCCACTTAGAGTCAAGAACAAACTGATTTTAATTTGGAAGTTAAAAGTCAAGGTCACTGTGACCTTGCGGTTGTCTCATGTCTGTGAACACAATATTTCAGTCCCTCAAATTTGGCACAAACATCCACTAGGACTCAACGATAAACTGATAAGGATTTGGTCAAAGATTCTCTCAGGTCCTTCTCTTTCCTCTTCAGATGTTGATTCACCTATTTGTTTGTTTGTTTTTTTGTGTCCTCAGAGATCGTCACCTGCATGAGGTTCACTCAGGACTGCAGACACCTCATCACCGTGTCCGGAGACAGGTAAACTGTACAGGTGTCAGAATTGCAGCTCTTCTTCAGATCAGTCCGTGTTTTACTGCTGCAGAGATAAAGATGGTGTCGTCATCAAACTGTGCAGCACAAAGTGTCACATGACCACAGGAAACAGGAAAAATACTGTGATCGTCACTGTTCCTGAAGAGGTAGAAAACCTACAACTCCCAGAATGCACTGTGTGACACCGAACCAATAAACACACCTATTTTCCCGAATGTGATATTTTAAGGACACCTCAAAAACACCTTTGAGGAAATTTCTTCATATTTAGCACAAATGTCCACTTGGAGTCAAGAATGAACCAATTAAATTGTGGTGGTCAAAGCTCAAGGTCGCTGTGACCTTGCATCCATCTCATGCTCGTCAACTCAATATCTCAAGAACAGCTTGAAGAAATTTCTTCAAATTTGGCACAAATGTCCACCTCAAAGAATAAACATAAGAAATTGATGGTTGAAGGTCAAAGTAAGTAGTTTTTTATGCCTCAGACAATATGTTTTTGGGTTGTCCGTACTTAAGTACATGTACGTATGTATGTACATCCATCCTATTCTTGTGAACACAATATCTCAATTAGGGATGCACCGAATTGAAAATTTGTGGCCGAAGCCGAATAATATTAAACGCTTGGCCGAATACCGAATATCATTGTTTAGTTTTTCATTAGTTTTTGCAGATGAACCTTCCAGATTAGTGTTGTCACGGTACCAAAATTGGGACCCACGGTACGATACCAGTGAAAGTATCACGGTTCTGAGTAGTATCACGATACCACAGCAAAAATGAGGCAGATGTGCCTTTTGTCATTTATAAAAAGATAAATCACTTTTCTATAATACATCAATGATATTTCAATGGAATAAATTACTTATTGACTTATTCATACTTCAAAAACAGCATCAATAAGTGATGAACATAGGGGGGATCAAAATAAAATAAATAAATAAAATAAGAATCAACCAGCCACCCTCCTCCCCTGACAAGTAAAGAACAGTCCATAAAGTGCGGTGAGGTTTGTGGACCGTGAACGGCTCGTTTCTCCTCTGACACGTCACATACCTGTGTTCGGCTGGCCCGGCTGTTCAGGTACTTCTGGGCAGTCATGACGCCAAGAAGAGGATATTATTGGAGCCAACTTATCCGTCGCCGGTAAGCCGATGGCCGCCGTATTTGACAGGAATACATTAACATTACTGTCTGTGTCTGTGACCCCCGTTCAACCCACAATCGGTGGGATTCGCCTTTCGTTTCTGCTGCTGGTTGAAATCTGTAGGCTGCTCGCACAGCGTGCTGAATGATTTAAGCCTATTTTGCTCGCTCAAAACTATTTTTAGTCGCAAATGCTAGTGCCGTGACGGGTGGATTGCCACACTGCCGACATTTTAATCCGCCGGTCACGGCACGCTGTTTGATTGCATTATCAAAACACGCCGCTATTATTCGGCCTTGCTTTTAACTTATTCCACCGAATACCAAATGTGTGTTTTTTTGCAATATTCGGCCGAATATATTCGGTTACCGAATATTCGGTGCATCCCTAATCTCAAGAACACCTTGAGGGAATTTCTTCTAATTTAGCCCAAACGTTCACCTGGACTTGACAATGAACTGACTAGATTTTTCTTGACAAAGATCAAAGTCAATATGACCATGCTGTCTAGCGATAAGATATCTCGAGAACACTTACAGGGAATTTCTTTAAGTTTGGCACAAATGTCTCCTTGGAATTTAATTCAGCGATAAATTGACAAAGATTTTGGTAGTCAAAGGTCAACGTCACTGTGACCTTGGCCTGTCTTAGTTTTATTAATGAGATTTCTTGAACACCTGATGGATTTTTTTTATTTCTTTCAAATTTGGCACAAATGGCACTTGGAATCAGGGATGAACTGATTTGATTTTGGTTGTCAAGGGTCAAAGCTCAAGGTTGCTGTGACCTTGTATCCATCTCATTCTTGTGAAAGCAATATCTTAAGAACAGCTTGAGGGAATTTCTTCAGATTTGGCACAAACGTCCACTTGGACTGACGAATAAAGTGATTAGAAATTTCAACGGTCAGTGTGACATTACAAAACATGTTTTTGTCCTCAACGGAAGAATTTATACTCTAATAAATTACATTCTATAATTCTGACAAACGTGACAAATGTCTAACAGGATAAAATAATAGAGGTCAAAAGGTCAAAGGTCAGCTTGACTGTGACATTGTGTCTATAATTAATATTATAATAATTGTAGTTAATGGTGTGTGTGTGTGTGTGTGTGTGTGTGTAGTTGTGTGTTTGTGTGGAGGTTGGACTCTCAGATGACCAGCACCATGAGGAAGAGGCGGGGCCTCAGACTGACCACCGCACCTGAAACCTGCAGCCTCAGACCGCAGAACATCAGGTGAGTGCGAGGAGGAGCTAGAGGAGGAGGAGCTAGAGGAGGAGGAGCTGGAGGAGGAGCTGATGTGTCTGTTGTTTCAGGAGGGAGACCTTCATCACTGGACCCTCGTCTCAGCTGCCTGAGGAGGAGGAGGAGGAGGAGGAGGAGGAGGAGGGGGTCCAGGGGAGTCCAGACAGACTAGACTCTGCTCTATGTGAGGAGGAGGAGGAGGAGGAGGGGGACCTGGGGAGTCCAGACAGACTGGACTCTGCTCTATGTGAGGAGGAGGAGGAGGAGGAGGAGGAGGAGGTCTGGGGTCAGATTACATGTCTGTGATGTTCTTGTGGTTGAGTCCTGTTGTTGTTGTTTCAGATGCTCCGCCTCTTCAGAGCAACGGGAAACTTCCCATGTGGTTCAGAAAGCTGGTCAGTTCCATCTGATCATTCCTGATCAGTATTCAGATAATCAATCAGCCTACACATTGATTTTAATGTAGTGTGTGTGTGTGTGTGTGTGTGTGTGTGTGTGTGTTCAGCAGGGTCAGGGCGGAGCCTCTTCTGCCATCCAATCAGGAACTGAGCCTCGCCAGGTGCGGAGTCGGTGGGCGGAGCACCCAAGCCCCCTGATCATCTGCTCCAACTTCTCCCCGAGTCCCACCAAGAGTCAGGAGGAAGAGGAGGAGGAGGAGCAGAGGGAGGAGGAGGAGGAAGACTTCCACCCTCAGAGGCTGGAGAATCTGCTGGGAGAGGAGGAGCAGGTACAAAGCTAGTGGGCGGAGCAGCTGAACCCTCTGACCATCTGCTCCTAGAGTCCTACTAAGAGTCAGGAGGAGGAGAAGGAGGAGGAGGAGGAGGAAGATGAGGAGGAGCAGAGAGAGGACGAAGAGGAGGAGGAGGAAGAAGTGATGTTTGGGATTATAAAGAGATTGAACAAATTAGAGGAAGCTGCTTCTGGGAAGTTCAGCTCAGTTATTTTGATGACGGAAAATTGTTCCAGGTTTCCAGGCTGTGGTTATGTTCTTGCTGACTCTTGCAGTCGGCCTCCAGTGGTCATTAGAGGAAGTGCAATTTTTGGCAGGTTGCTGATTGGCTGTGAGCAGACACTTGACGTCTCTCTGACTGTGTGTGATGTTCAGGTGCTGCAGAATCCAGGTGAGAACAGGAGCAGCTACATCATCTACCCCAGCACCACCGACACCAACAGCACCACCGACACCTCGGCTGACAGGTGAGCGTCACACTCAGGAAGCTCAAACAAACAAACAAACATCTTCGTCATGGACTCTGTGTGTTTTCAGGGAGTTTGATGTGGAGCTCGTGGCCGAGCGCTCTCTGACCCAGCTGGAGGTCAAAGGTCAGAGGGTGGAGCCAGTGTGGAGCACTCAGCTGGGTCCAGACTCCGCCTGCTCTGAAGACTCAGCAGGAAGTCTGGAGCAGCAGCACGACACCGGTGAGAGCCGTAGCGTGAAACTGGACGTACGCTATTTTCACGCCTCTATGACGGCAACAGCTGAGGATGGAGGAGATAGGTTTCAGGTTGTCCGTCTGTCCGTCCGTCTGATTCTCACGAAAGTGATATCTCAACAATGCCTTTAGGGAATTTCTTAAAACTTGGCACAAACGTCCACAAAGCGATTAGATTTTGGTGGTCAGAGGTCACTGTGACCTTGTGTCTGTCTCTTTTTCATGATCGTGGTATCAATAACGTCTTGAGGGAACGTCCTCAAATCTGACACAGACATTCACTTGGTATCACCGATGAATTGATAAGATTGTAGCAGTTAAATTTCAAGGTAACTGTGACCTTGCAGATGTCTCATTCTCGTGAACTTGATATTTCAAGAACACCTTGAGGGGAATTTTTTCTAATTTGGCACAAACGTCCACCTGGAATCACAGATGAACTGATTTAATTTTGGTGGTCAAATGTCAATGCTCACTGTGACTCTGCATCTGTCTCTGTTTTGTGAATGTGATATCTTAAGAACACCTTGACAGACACTTAGAGTAACAAATGAACGGATTAGTTTTTGGTGGTCAAAGGTCAACGCTCACTGTGACCTAGCATCTGTCTTATTCTCGTGAACTTGATTTTTCAAGAACATCTTGAGGGAATTTTTGGCACAAATGTCCACTTGGACTCAAGAATGAACTCATTAGATTTTTGTGATTAAAAGTCAAGGTAACTGTGACCTTAGTTCTGTCACATTCATGTGAATTTGATTCACTCAAAAACACCTTGAAGGAATTTTTTCAAATTTGGCACAAATGTCCACTTGAATCACTGATTAGAGTTTGGTGGTCAAAGGTCAACGCTCACTGTGACCTTGTGTCCATCTCTTTTTCATGAACACAACATTGAAAAGACACTTTGAGTAATTTTTTTTTGTGACCTCACAAAACATGTGTTTGACTATACCTAACATCATTACTGTGGGACAGAGGGGTCAGATGGTGAACTGGTGACACTAATCTTTGGTGCCGACCTTGACGCCATGCTGAGTTCGGTTTTGGTGATGTCACTGTTGTGAGATCAGACTTGTGATGCTCGTCTTTCCTGTCAGACACAGACTCTCTGAGTCAGGCCAGCTCTGTGGGCAGTTTGGGTCTGGAGGATGACGAGGACAGAAACTCTGTGAAGAACCACTTTGACACTCTGGCGTCCAGTCTGACTGACGGTACCAAACGCTCTCCATCATCATCATCATCATCATCATCAGTGTTCCGGTGCTGTCTCCTCACACTGTGGCGTTTGTGACCTTTCAGAGAAGTTCGAGGCCGACCTGAGGACGCTGCAGCCATCAGAGGACAAACACTACCTGAACCCTCGACTCAGCATCTCCACCCGCTTCCTGTCTCGCTTCCAGGACAGAATCAGGCCAGTCTACCCACAATCCTCAGGGACTCTGACAGACAGGTATGACACAACTGTTTTCTTGAGAGGCCCTGCCCACACACATGCGTACAGGTGCACGATCACATTCCAACACTCCCAGTATCTGTCACTTCATTCTCCACTCAAACAACTCCTCCAATAAATCCTGAGGAACCGCCAAAAAACTCGCCTTCGTACATCAACAACTGCAGACTCTGTCTTACCTTTGTTGTTTATGTGGTTGCGAAAAGCTGCCTGAAATTATTCATCCAAAGCGACCGCCTCTTCGAGTCTGATCCATCGGTAAACGCTGTCTCTGAAGTGCAGCGGGACACCTCCATAAATGTGTTCCTCACACTCCACCATCCAGAGGCTGCGTTAGCCACTGCACGCCAAGCTAACACTAAAAATCAACCAATACTGGACACACTGAGCTCGGCACAACTACCATCAGAAAATAACATAGTCAGTCACCTACTTCTGTGCAAAGATCTGCGTCCATACAGTACTGTCGAAAACCAAGGCTTTTGTTACATGCTAAAAACACGTGAACCCGTTTATTCACCGACACAGCCGTACCCAAGCTCTACTGTGACCCAGGTATCATGATATCAAATTTAGGGCTGTAGTCTCCTGGTCGACTAGTCGATTATTTGGTCGCTATGCTCTCGTCCGACCAAATTCTCATTGGTCCAATAATCGCCGTGTTACTTTCATGAGGAGAAAAGTGCCACATCAACAGCTTTCCAGGATTAATCCATTATTTCCTGCGGCGGGGGGACAGGCTAAGTTACCTGTGAAAATGGGGGTGTTTTCAAAACACCCCCATTGTTGACAGAAAGTTGAACTCGCCCACCCTCACGCTCAGTGTCACAGTGACGCAGACCTCCTGTCTGTCTCTGTAAGCTGACACCATTTCCCTCAGTGGAAACAAAGCTTGTATTTACTTTAATTTCACAGATAAGAAACAATAAATTGTGAAGACAATAAAGCCTCCACTAAAATAGCATTTTAAGTCTTGTGTGTGATTTATCCTGGCTTCATATGAGCAGAGGAAATGTCCGCTCGTTGCTAGACTAATGTATACAATGTAAAATGCCATAGGCTGGCGCTACTAACGTTAGCATGTTGTTGTTTGGAAAACGTGTTTAGTATCAGACAGTTGTTTTGTCAGTGAGTCTTGTGAGTTGTAATGGAGCCGAATTATGTGCTGTTACCTTTGTTACATGTTGCTGTTGTCCCTGGTTTTATATGAGAAGAGGAAAAGATCGCTAGACGCTAGGCTAATTTATACAATGTAAAATGCCATAGGCTTGTGCTAATAACGTTAGCATGTTGTATTTGTGGGGAAAATGTGTCCAGATAAAGACAAGTGTTTGTCTGTGAATGCTGCGAGTTATAGTGAAGCTGATTTGTGTTTGAGACTGTCTCTATTAAGCCATGTTTAATGTGTGTTTAATATGTGTTTAATGTGTTTAATATGTGTTTACTGTGTTTAATATGTGTTTACTGTGTGTTTAATGTGTGTTTACTGTGTGTTTACTGTGTGTTTTGAATCAACTATATAAATAAAGTTTGATTTGAACTAAACTTTACAGCTCTTAACACAGTCCTCCACCGCCGACTAGTGTTTTGGAGGTGTAACTGCAGAGTGACACAGACACACCACCACACAAGTAAAAATAACGTGCAGATTTTTTTTTTCCCCACGACTAATCGATTAGTTGAAGATTATGTGCGACCAAGATTTTTTTTTTTGGTTGACTACAGCCCTAGTCGTATCGTGAAAAAATCACATTGCGACCCAAGCAACTTCTCCCCTCCCCCCCCCCCAAGACATTTTTGGAGCATTTTAGCCTTTAATGTACAGGACAGACGAGCGTGAAAAGAGAGAGAGGGAGTGACATGCAGCAAAGGGCCACAGCCTGGAGTCGAACCCGGGCCGCTGTGGCAACAGCCTTGTACATGGGACGCCTGCTCTACCACTAAGCCACCGACACCCAGCGACCAAAGTATCTTGATATCGAATTGTGACCAGAATATCGTGATATCATATCATATCATCATATCATATCGTCATACCGTAACGTGATATCGAATTGTGACCTAAGTATCACAAAGGAACATTCCCTCAAAAAGTAAAAACATTTTTTCAGGCGGAGATGAAATCTTTAATATATTCTGTTTTATTCTTAATGTATCTGACACAGCGCTGAAGCTTCCACCTCCTCAGTGTCACCTTTTATCTCAGACCAGATTGTCCACACAGACCTCGTTGCTGCAGATAAATACTCCTTTAATTTTTTGGACATAATTTCGGAGCAGAGACCTGAATCAGAAGCCTGGTGAAGACGAGGTTTGAACTGTTGGTCGTCACAGTGATAACACTCTGTTCCTGCTTCGATTTCAGGGCGTGGCCCAGCCAGGCTCCGCCTCCTGTGTCAATCCCAGCGAGCATCTCAGAGGAGAGTAACGTCAGCAGCACGTCGGTACAAACACACCTGACTCTGAACGCATCACCTGACAGCCTGACACGTTATACACAACAACATGGTGACTGTTAGTGAAGTGTGGTGACGGAAAGTCGCTGACTAAACGTTTGTTTCCAGGTGAGCTCTGAGTTGAGTTGTGACGTCGCCTCGTCCCAGGATGAAAACAGCAGTGGTGGTGAGTCATGTCTCAAATTTTAACACACACGTGGTTACGTTTAGCCAACACACACACACACACACACACACACACACACACACACACACACACACACACACACACACGTGGTTACATTTAGCCCACACACACAGATCCGTCCTGCAGCGCCACCCGCAGGTGTTCAGACTCTAACAGGAGATAAATGATCAGGATGTTTTGTTGTTGCAGGTTCAGGTGATGGGAAAGAGACGCTCGGTCTGCAGCACTGTCAGCAGGTCGCCAACGAGCTGAGAGAGGCGGCGAGACGAGCCGTAGATCTCTACCAACAGGTGAACTTCCTGTCTGTCTGAACGAGGGTCTGCTGTTGATCTCGGGTGGTGTTTCAGAGCGGCCTCAGAGTTTGAATTAAATCTTGAATTGTGATATTTCAAAGACTTTGTAAATTTCAAGATATTTATCGCTTCGAAGGCTTTTCGAGTAAAAAAAACCCATTATTTACGAAAACAAAATGTTTCCAGGAAAATTTTTAACAAGGTAAAAAAAAATTAAGTTACACTAAGTAACACTGATGAAGAAAAGTTGGTGTTGAGAGACGATTAAAAGAAAGTTTCAACGTTTTGAGATAAATTTGTAAATTCTAGAAACCTGTGATGTTATAAAAAAAAAGATGTGTGTTTTGAGAAAAAAAAAGTGAAATGTTTTGGGATTTTTTTATTTTTGATATTTTGAGGAAAAAGTTTTAGAATTTCAAGATGAGATGTAGTAGGAATAATTTCCTAAATTTTTTAACAGATTGATGAAAAATTTTGAAAGATTTCAAGAGTTTGTTTAAAAAAATGCGTGCGGGGAAATTCAAGCGTCAACACAATAATTAAAACCGATGCATCAACAAGTGACTTTCAAAAACTAAAATGTAAACGATAAACTTAAATGAAAGGTCCTGAATAAGAGATAAACCAACACAAATAATAATGCTTTTTTTTTAAAAAATTACGTTTGATTCAAATTAAATAGAACGTAAACGCAGTTGTAATTTCAGCTTTTTAAATCTAAATATGATTCTGTGTCCCTCCTGCAGCTCAGCGTGTCGGCCGGTGCTTCGGAGCAGCATCTTCAGATGTCGTCCATCCTGCAGGGAGCGTTTGATGTTGTTCACTCCGAGCTGCAGGCGGTGCTGCCGGGAGGAGACGGGTGGGGCAGCAGCGCCCCCTCTGGTTGACTGGAGGATGAGGTGTCTGCTGAGGGAATACCCTGATCTGCCGGTCCAGTTTGCCCAGAACAAACTGAACCGGATCTGAACCAGGACCAGTCACTCCGCTGCTGTCGGTACGGAGGCTGAAAGGGGACAAATTTCACTTCACCATCAGCCCCAGTGACTTTATCAACATCAGTATTAAATTTAATGCACCTTATGTTTGTTTATGTGGCAGCAAAATGTGTTTTTGACCACGATCACTGTTTGTACATAAAGTGTAATTTTATGTTTCTATATAATAAATGTTTGTGTTTTACAGAGCTTAATATTTTTTATTTCTATTTATTTTTTCAGCTGAAAATAGAACCGAGTGATTTAATTCCACTCAAAAACAACCTAAATTCAACACTGTCAGGAAGTCAAATATCTCAAGTACAGAACGTGATGAGAAAAGCTGGAAGATTACTAGAAATAAAAGAAAAAAAACAATCTTTTTCAGGAAAAAAGTTGGTATATCCCACAAAACACAAGGAATAAAAGAGGGAATATTACAAGAAAAACAGTCAAAATATTTTGAGAACAATAGTCTGAACGTTATCAGGATAAAAGTTGAAGAAATTTCAAAAAGTCCAAATATTTTTAAGGAAGTCAGAATATTACGAAGATAAAGAGTTAACATTTTGAGATTTAAAAAAAATCAGATTCAGTTAACAGACAATTCATTTTTTCTGAGGAGACGAATACTAAAGAGAAAATATTTACCTCCTGATTTTGACTCTAAACATTTATATTTGAGTTCAGAGCTTCTTGTTTCTGCGACACGCTGAGTTATAACAAGAGACATTTTGTGTTTCTGAGATGTTTTTAAATGACGGCAGCACGGACTGTAAAAATCACAGTATGTTTGTTTTATTAATAATAAGAAAATATGTCACAACTACAGTCTTTACAGTGACGTCATGTTTCAGGACTCCTGTCCAACGTCACATAAAGAGAAACATTTTAACAGGTGAGTCCTGGTGGGGGGCGTGTCCGGTGGGGGGCGTGTCCTGTGGGGGGCGTGTCCTGTGGGGGGCGTTTGTTCTTTGTGTCTCGAGTCAAAACAGGAAGAGCAGAGGGCGGGCGGTGATTGGCTGAGAGGACCGGCAGCAGGCTCCTCGGCCCCGCCCCCTTCACGGTGACGAATCTTTTGAGGAAAAAAAGTTCAAAACAACGGAACAAACAAGAACACCACAGAAGAAGAACCGACAACATCCGGAGCTTCATCACGGAGCCGTCTGTGACTCCGGGCCGGCCTGGGAGCGTCTGTCCGCGGGGACACAGCGTGAGGCAGCCCGGGTTGTGAGCAGCATCATGGCCGCTGTCACCGTCATCACGGATCCAGCCGCGGTGTCGCAGCGCGGCGGTCGGGTCGCGGCTCCGGGACGCGGCGGCAGATCGGCGGAGACCTGGAAGAGACACATCATGGGTCAGCTGAAGAGCCGAGACCTGAGCCAGCACGACAAGTTCCAGGACCTGATCCGCTTCTGTACGACCGACAAGTACCGATTTATGTGTCTTTGAAGCGGCTGCAGAGGGTTAGTGTTGCTGCACCAGACTCCATTTAGAAATCTGTCGACTTCAGAGCTGTGCAGCCTCAGTGCTGACGAAGGCTCAACCATCCAACTAAAATCTGCTGTTTTCTAAATGGAGTTTGGTCCAGAGGGACCTGTCCTGAGTCAGAGCTGGTAAACAGACCGACATGTCCCAGAGTTGTTTCAGGGAGCTAAAGACAGGAGTTAAATCTGTTTATTGAATCAAACTCGCGAGGTTAAAGTGTTTAAAAGTCCCGTCTGACGTCACAGCTGTGAGAGACACACTCAGATGATGAGACAGAGTCTGTCCCGAGCTGAGACACAGCTGACGAGTCTCTTGTTCCTTTATTGTGTCGGACAGGAAGGTGTCAGAGCAACTGAACCACATGTTGTTCCACTTCCTCCGCTCACTGACTCATCTGTGACAGGTCGTCATGCTCACAGTGTTCATGATGAACACATTAGATTCATTCTGTTGTTGTCAGTGTGGAAAATGTCCCTGATGTTCCCACAGACGCAGGACACAGAAATAAAATCCACAAAGAAGCTAAAATAATCTTTCTCACTTTGGTTTTATTTATGTCTGTGTGACAAAACCGTGGACAGAAAGAATTACAGCTCTGTATTTTCTGTTTTATTATTTAATGTCATGTAATGCCAAATGTCACCGTATTTCTCGGAAACAGTCGCAATACTTTGAGAAAAGAACAGGAATAACGTGAGGAAAAAAGTTTGAATATCACATGAAAAATAGAAAAGTTTTTGGAAAAGGAATTTAAATGAATATTTAAAGAAGAAAGAAGGACTATACGGCAGAAGTCAAATATCAGCAGGAAAAAATCGGAATACTTTGAGAAAAGAATGGGAATATCACGAGGAGTGAGTTTTTGTATTTGAGGTTTCTTTCATTAGCGCTGTAGCTAAGCTGACATGTAAAATAAGGACCCTGCTGGTTGTTTAGCTCCTCCCCTCTCCAGGTGTTTAGCCCCTCCCCTCTCCAGGTGTTTAGCCCTTCCCCTCTCCAGGTGTTTAGCCCCTCCCCTCTCCAGGTGTTTAGCCCTTCCCCTCTCCAGGTGTTTAGCCCCTCCCCTCTCCAGGTGTTTAGCCCTTCCCCTCTCCAGGTGTTTAGCTCCTCCCCTCTCCAGGTGTTTAGCCCCTCCCCTCTCCAGGTGTTTAGCCCTTCCCCTCTCCAGGTGTTTAGCCCCTCCCCTCTCCAGGTGTTTAGCCCTTCCCCTCTCCAGGTGTTTAGCCCCTCCCCTCTCCAGGTGTTTAGCCCTTCCCCTGTCCAGGTGTTTAGCCCTTCCCCTCTCCAGGTGTTTAGCCCTTCCCCTGTCCAGGTGTTTAGCCCCTCCCCTCTCCAGGTGTTTAGCCCTTCCCCTCTCCAGGTGTTTAGCCCCTCCCCTCTCCAGGTGTTTAGCCCCTCCCCTCTCCAGGTGTTTAGCCCTTCCCCTCTCCTTGTGTTTAGCCCCTCCCCTCTCCAGGTGTTTAGCCCTTCCCCTCTCCAGGTGTTTAGCCCCTCCCCTCTCCAGGTGTTTAGCCCTTCCCCTCTCCAGGTGTTTAGCCCCTCCCCTCTCCAGGTGTTTAGCCCTTCCCCTGTCCAGGTGTTTAGCCCTTCCCCTCTCCAGGTGTTTAGCTCCTCCCCTCTCCCGGTGTTTAGCTCTTCCCCTGTCCAGGTGTTTAGCTCCTCCCCTGTCCCGGTGTTTAGCTCCTCCCCTCTCCAGGTGTTTAGCCCCTCCCCTCTCCAGGTGTTTAGCCCTTCCCCTCTCCAGGTGTTTAGCCCCTCCCCTCTCCAGGTGTTTAGCCCCTCCCCTCTCCAGGTGTTTAGCTCCTCCCCTCTCCAGGTGTTGTTACCTGTGACTGTTTCCTCCTGACTCTTTCAGACACGCAGCTGTTGGAGAAAACCAGTCTGGCCAAAGGAATGCTGAGCTGCTCCGTCAGGTAACTCACCTGCTGTCACACCTGGAGACACCTGACCTCTGACACAGACAGATCCACTGTGTGTGGGTGTGATGATGACGATGATGATGATGATGATGATGAGGGTGTGTTTGTTTTGTGCACCCAGACGTCCCTCCCCTGGTAGCGGCTCCATCTCCGCTCTGCTTCACCAGAACAACCAGCTGAAGAAGACGACAGGAGAGGTAACACACACACACACACACACACACACACACACACACACACACACAGTCGTATCAGAGTCACGTGGACATGTTTCTACTTCCTGTTTCAGCTGGCCTATCAGGTGGTGGAGCTGCAGCAGCAGATTAAAATCAAAGAATGTGTTCTGGAGCAGCAACATGCCAGGTGAGTCACCGTGGATCCTCGCAGCTGATTGGTCCAAACTCAGCAGGTGAACGTGTGAAGTGTTCCTTTTACTCGGCTCCACATCAGACTCTGACGGAACAGATTTCATTCATGGAAAATTACCCTAAAATATTCCAGCTCTTCTCAGTGACAGTCGCACACAGAGTTTGAAGCCAAAGTTCACAGCAGCATCCCAAATATTCCTAAATTGTTTTACACATAATTTTTCTTTTGTTTCTCAAAAAGTTACAACCTCCTTTTCTCACATAATTCCTCAGTATTCCAACTTTTTTTTAAAAAAAAAACAATATTCTGATGATTTTAAGTATCCGTTTATATTCCCAAATATTCCAACCACTTTTTCTGTCAAAAATGTTTTCTTCTCTAAATATTCCAAGTTTTTAATTATAAGACTTTTTTCCATGAAATATTCTGGACGTTTCTGTGAAAATGTCTCAGCTTTTTGTTTTTATTTTTCTAAAACATATGTTGGGGTTTTATTTCTGAAATATTCAGACTGTTCCTTCTGGAAATATTCCAGTTTTTTTATGACTATTTTTTAAAATATTTCAACTCTTGTTTCAAATTATTCCCAAATATTCCAACCCATTTTTTCAGAATACCTCTTTATTTAAATGTTCCGACCTTTTTTTCTGAAAACATTCCAAACTTTTGTTCTTAAAATGTTTGTACTTTTCATTTTACACTTAACATTCATTCCAGTCTCTTTGCCAAATATTCCAACTTCTTTTTGAAAAATATAATTTTTTCTCCCCCCAAAAAAGAAAGACTTTGTTTCCCGAAATATTCTATGTTTTCTGGAAATATTCAGTATTATTACTTACTTTTTATTAAAATATTTCAACTCTTGTTTCAAAGTATTCCTAAATATTCCAACATTTTTGTTTATAATATTCCATACCTTCTCTTCAGATCTTTTCTGTCAAAATAGTCCCAAATATTCCGACCCTCTCTCAAGGTATTGTCTTATTTCCACAGTACAATCCTAAATATTAAGACTTTTTTTTCTCAATAATTTTTCTGACTTTCTTCCTCCAGATTTTGCATCTTCAGAATTTTTTCAAATATTTTGACCTTTTCTTTTTCTTCTTTTTTTCCACCAAATATTTCAATCTTTTCTCAAAATATTCCCACTTTTTGAAATTAAGATAATAAGACTTTGGTTTCCCTGAAATATTCCAGCCATTTTTCTTTTTTCTAAAGATATTTAGACCTTTTATTCCAGAAATATTCCGACTGGTTTTTTTTATAAAAAATATTTTAAGCTCGTTTCTGTGTATTTCAACTTTTGTTTCAAAGTATTCCCACATATTCCAATCTGTTTCTGGAAATATTCCAACTTCTTAAGACGATTTCATCAAATATTCAGATGATTATCGTTACAAAATATTTCAATGTGGTCCTCAGAATATTCCGACTTGTTTTTGTAGAAACAGCTGTTTAATCGGAATATTGGGAGCGTTCTCTCTGACAGGGAGTCTTTTCTTCACGTCCTGATTTTTTCCCTGTGCTAGATTCTGAAACATGTTTTAAACGTTGTGTTTCATGAGCAGAGACAGTGTGAGTGTCATTAATGTGAACTGGCCCTTTAACACTGTTGATGATTACATCACTGTAATCAGACTGTTGGCGGAGGAGCGTCGGCTGGCAGGTGCGTTGGATGCCCGTCAGGAGCTGCAGGTGCGGGTGGAGCAGGTTCAGGAGGAGAACGGGGCGTTGAAGACGGCGTACGACGCCTTGCTGCAGCGACAGAGAGGGGCGGAGCAGAGACTCCGAGAGGAGAAGGTCAGAGGGGGACACCTGCTGGAGGACATGATCCACCTGAAACAACAAGCTGCTGCCCGCATGAACAGCCGCAACGAACGCAGGTCCAGGTACCTGAACGCACCTCACACACCTGAACGCACCTCACACACCTGAGAACACCTCACACACCTGAGGACACCTCACACACCTGAACGCACCTCACACACCTCACACACCTGAACGCACCTCACACACCTGAACGCACCTCACACACCTGAGAACACCTCACACACCTGAGAACACCTCACACACCTGAGAGCACCTCACACACCTGAACGCACCTCACACACCTCACACACCTGAACGCACCTCACACACCTGAACGCACCTCACACTCCTGAACGCACCTCACACACTTGAGGACATCTCACACACCTGAATGCACCTCACACAGCTGAGAACACCTCACACACCTGAGAACACCTCACACACCTGAACGCACCTCACACACCTGAGAACACCTCACACACCTGAACGCACCTTACACACCTGAGAGCACCTCACACACCTGAGAGCACCTCACGCACCTGAGAACACCTCACGCACCTGAGAACACCTCACACACCTGAACGCACCTCACACACCTGAGAACACCTCACACACCTGAGAACACCTCACACAGCTGAACGCACCTTACACACCTGAGAGCACCTCACGCACCTGAGAACACCTCACACACCTGAGAACACCTTACACACCTGAACGCACCTCACACAGCTGAACGCACCTTACACACCTGAGAACACCTCACACACCTGAGAACACCTTACACACCTGAGAACACCTCACACACCTGAACGCACCTCACACACCTGAACGCACCTCACACACCTGAGAACACCTTACACACCTGAACGCACCTCACACACCTGAGAACACCTCACACACCTGAACGCACCATGTCATTCTTTTAAAGTGTAACATGATGTTTATGTTTGTTTGTTTACTGTTTGTCTGTTTTTCATGTGTATGATGAGACGAGGACAAACTTGCACTCTGACAGTAAAGTTGTGTTCTCTTCTGTTTCAGAGCTCGAGAAGCGAACCTGCAGAAGGAGCTGCAGAATGCTGCGAGGTCAAAGGTCACGGTGGACAGGTCAGACTCACCTCTACCTGCCCAAAATCTCAAACATCTGCTGTTTACAACAAACTGAAAACATGTTTTAGAAAACAGAATTTTTAAATTTTTTTTTATTGAATATTAGACGGGGAAAAAGACAGGTGGAATATTTTTAGGAAAAAGTTGAAATCTTTTGACGGGAAAACTTCTGAATATTTCACAAGAAAAAGGTCAGGATATCGTAAAGTAAATAATATATAAATAATAATAATAGGAGTTAAGAGAAGAGGCAGGATGAGAATTTGTCACAATATTTCAGCAGCTTCACTGAATTGAAATGTAAAGTTTTTTTATCACAGATTTTTCTGACCCGTGTGTCGCCTCGTACTCGAGTCGTTTGTCAACCAAAAGACTTTTGTTTTGTGTTTCAGTTGTTTGAGCGCTCCGACCTCCAGATCCACGTCTCCAAAGACTGAAAACCACCACGAGTCCACAGACAGAGGACACACCCGACTCTTCAGGTCCGTCTGGCCTCACACACCTTTTCTTTTATCAGATGTTACAACAGACTTATTTATTAATTAATTATTGTTATTATTGTGGTTTTTGATGCGTCTGAGAATCAGCTCGCCGCCTTTGTCTGTCTCAGGTCGGCGTCGGCGACGTCTCCGAGGATCCTGACCTCCATCAGAGAGCTGTTTGAGTGAGTCTCAGCTTCTGTTGGTCGTCCTGTCGCCAACTATCTGTTTATTTTACAGTGTGTGAAAGTCATGTGACATGTGTGATGTCAGCAGGAAGAGGCGGGGCCACTCTGTCTGCAGTCTGGAGGAGGATCTGATGTGTCCCGTGGGAATCTGTCTGTCGGCCAGAGTCCCCGCCAGAGCGCTGCAAGTACTGGTAATACTACACACACCTAGTACACACCTAGTACACACCCAGTACAACACCTAGTACAACACCTAGTACACACCAAGTACAACACCTAGTACAACACCTAGTACACACCTAGTACAACACCTAGTACACACCAAGTACAACACCTAGTACAACACCTAGTACACACCAAGTACAACACCAAGTACACACCAAGTACAACACCTAGTACAACACCTAGTACACACCAAGTACAACACCTAGTACACACCTAGTACACACCCAATACACACCCAGTACAACACCAAGTACAACACCTAGTACAACACCTAGTACACACCAAGTACAACACCTAGTACAACACCTAGTACACACCAAGTACAACACCAAGTACACACCAAGTACAACACCTAGTACAACACCTAGTACACACCAAGTACAACACCTAGTACACACCTAGTACACACCCAATACACACCCAGTACAACACCAAGTACACACCTAGTACACACCTAGTACACACCCAATACACACCCAGTACAACACCTAGTACGCACCAAGTACAACACCTAGTACACACCAAGTACAACACCTAGTACAACACCTAGTACACACCAAGTACAACACCTAGTACACACCTAGTACACACCCAATACACACCCAGTACAACACCAAGTACACACCTAGTACACACCCAGTACACACCCAATACACACCCAGTACAACACCTAGTACACACCAAGTACAACACCAAGTACACACCAAGTACACACCTAGTACACACCAAGTACAACACCTAGTACAACACCAAGTACAACACCTAGTACAACACCTAGTACACACCAAGTACAACACCTAGTACAACACCAAGTACACACCAAGTACAACACCAAGTACAACACCAAGTACAACACCTAGTACAACACCTAGTACACACCAAGTACAACACCTAGTACAACACCTAGTACAACACCTAGTACACACCTAGTACAACACCTAGTACACACCAAGTACAACACCTAGTACAACACCTAGTACACACCAAGTACAACACCAAGTACACACCAAGTACAACACCTAGTACAACACCTAGTACACACCAAGTACAACACCTAGTACACACCTAGTACACACCCAATACACACCCAGTACAACACCAAGTACAACACCTAGTACAACACCTAGTACACACCAAGTACAACACCTAGTACACACCAAGTACAACACCAAGTACACACCAAGTACAACACCTAGTACAACACCTAGTACACACCAAGTACAACACCAAGTACACACCTAGTACACACCTAGTACACACCCAATACACACCCAGTACAACACCTAGTACGCACCAAGTACAACACCTAGTACACACCAAGTACAACACCTAGTACAACACCTAGTACACACCAAGTACAACACCAAGTACACACCTAGTACACACCCAATACACACCCAGTACAACACCAAGTACACACCTAGTACACACCCAGTACACACCCAATACACACCCAGTACAACACCTAGTACACACCAAGTACAACACCAAGTACACACCTAGTACACACCAAGTACAACACCTAGTACAACACCAAGTACAACACCTAGTACAACACCTAGTACACACCAAGTACACACCAAGTACAACACCAAGTACAACACCAAGTACAACACCTAGTACAACACCTAGTACACACCAAGTACAACACCTAGTACAACACCTAGTACAACACCTAGTACACACCTAGTACAACACCTAGTACACACCAAGTACAACACCTAGTACAACACCTAGTACACACCAAGTACAACACCAAGTACAACACCTAGTACAACACCTAGTACACACCAAGTACAACACCTAGTACACACCTAGTACACACCCAATACACACCCAGTACAACACCAAGTACAACACCTAGTACAACACCTAGTACACACCAAGTACAACACCTAGTACAACACCTAGTACACACCAAGTACAACACCAAGTACACACCAAGTACAACACCTAGTACAACACCTAGTACACCCCAAGTACAACACCTAGTACACACCTAGTACACACCCAATACACACCCAGTACAACACCAAGTACACACCTAGTACACACCTAGTACACACCCAATACACACCCAGTACAACACCTAGTACACACCAAGTACAACACCCAGTACACACCAAGTACAACACCTAGTACAACACCTAGTACACACCAAGTACAACACCTAGTACACACCTAGTACACACCCAATACACACCCAGTACAACACCAAGTACACACCTAGTACACACCTAGTACACACCCAATACACACCCAGTACAACACCAAGTACACACCTAGTACACACCTAGTACACACCCAATACACACCCAGTACAACACCTAGTACACACCAAGTACAACACCAAGTACACACCAAGTACACACCTAGTACACACCAAGTACAACACCTAGTACACACCAAGTACAACACCTAGTACAACACCTAGTACACACCAAGTACAACACCTAGTACACACCAAGTACAACACCTAGTACAACACCTAGTACACACCAAGTACAACACCTAGTACACACCAAGTACACACCAAGTACAACACCAAGTACAACACCTATTACACACCAAGTACAACACCTAGTACACACCTATTACACACCAAGTACAACACCAAGTACACACCTAGTACACACCTAGTACAACACCTAGTACACACCAAGTACAACACCTATTACATACCAAGTACAACACCAAGTACACACCTAGTACAACACCTAGTACACACCAAGTACAACACCAAGTACACACCTAGTACACACCTAGTACAACACCTAGTACACACCAAGTACACACCCAGTACACACCTAGTACACACCCAGTACACACCCAGTACACACCTAGTACACACCCAGTACACACCTAGTACACACCCAGTACAACACCTAGTACACACCAAGTACACACCCAGTACACACCTAGTACACACCCAGTACAACACCAAGTACACACCAAGTACACACCTAGTACACACCCAGTACACACCTAGTACACACCAAGTACAAAACCAAGTACACACCAGGTACACCCCAATACACACCCAGTACAACACCTAGTACACACCAAGTACAACACCCAGTACACACCAAGTACAACACCTAGTACAACACCTAGTACACACCAAGTACAACACCTAGTACACACCTAGTACACACCCAATACACACCCAGTACACACCTAGTACACACCAAGTACACACCCAGTACACACCCAATACACACCCAGTACAACACCTAGTACACACCAAGTACAACACCCAGTACACACCAAGTACAACACCTAGTACACACCCAATACACACCCAGTACACACCTAGTACACACCAAGTACACACCCAATACACACCCAGTACACACCCAATACACACCCAGTACAACACCTAGTACACACCAAGTACAACACCCAGTACACACCAAGTACAACACCTAGTACAACACCTAGTACACACCAAGTACAACACCTAGTACACACCTAGTACACACCCAATACACACCCAGTACAACACCAAGTACACACCTAGTACACACCTAGTACACACCCAATACACACCCAGTACAACACCTAGTACACACCAAGTACAACACCAAGTACACACCAAGTACACACCTAGTACACACCAAGTACAACACCTAGTACACACCAAGTACAACACCTAGTACAACACCTAGTACACACCAAGTACAACACCTAGTACACACCAAGTACAACACCTAGTACACACCAAGTACAACACCTAGTACACACCAAGTACAACACCTAGTACACACCAAGTACACACCAAGTACAACACCAAGTACAACACCTATTACACACCAAGTACAACACCTAGTACACACCTATTACACACCAAGTACAACACCAAGTACACACCTAGTACACACCTAGTACAACACCTAGTACACACCAAGTACAACACCTATTACATACCAAGTACAACACCAAGTACACACCTAGTACAACACCTAGTACACACCAAGTACAACACCAAGTACACACCTAGTACACACCTAGTACAACACCTAGTACACACCAAGTACACACCCAGTACACACCTAGTACACACCCAGTACACACCTAGTACACACCCAGTACAACACCTAGTACACACCAAGTACACACCCAGTACACACCTAGTACACACCCAGTACAACACCTAGTACACACCAAGTACACACCTAGTACACACCCAGTACACACCTAGTACACACCCAGTACACACCCAGTACACACCTAGTACACACCCAGTACACACCTAGTACACACCCAGTACACACCCAGTACACACCTAGTACACACCCAGTACACACCTAGTACACACCCAGTACAACACCTAGTACACACCAAGTACACACCCAGTACACACCTAGTACACACCCAGTACAACACCAAGTACACACCAAGTACACACCTAGTACACACCCAGTACACACCTAGTACACACCAAGTACACACCCAATACACACCCAGTACACACCCAATACACACCCAGTACAACACCTAGTACACACCAAGTACAACACCCAGTACACACCAAGTACAACACCTAGTACAACACCTAGTACACACCAAGTACAACACCTAGTACACACCTAGTACACACCCAATACACACCCAGTACACACCTAGTACACACCAAGTACACACCCAATACACACCCAGTACACACCCAATACACACCCAGTACAACACCTAGTACACACCAAGTACAACACCCAGTACACACCAAGTACAACACCTAGTACACACCCAATACACACCCAGTACACACCTAGTACACACCTAGTACAACACCTAGTACACACCAAGTACAACACCCAGTACACACCAAGTACAACACCTAGTACAACACCTAGTACACACCAAGTACAACACCTAGTACACACCTAGTACACACCCAATACACACCCAGTACAACACCAAGTACACACCTAGTACACACCTAGTACACACCCAATACACACCCAGTACAACACCTAGTACACACCAAGTACAACACCAAGTACACACCAAGTACACACCTAGTACACACCAAGTACAACACCTAGTACACACCAAGTACAACACCTAGTACAACACCTAGTACACACCAAGTACAACACCTAGTACACACCAAGTACAACACCTAGTACACACCAAGTACAACACCTAGTACAACACCTAGTACACACCAAGTACAACACCTAGTACACACCAAGTACACACCAAGTACAACACCAAGTACAACACCTATTACACACCAAGTACAACACCTAGTACACACCTATTACACACCAAGTACAACACCAAGTACACACCTAGTACACACCTAGTACAACACCTAGTACACACCAAGTACAACACCTATTACATACCAAGTACAACACCAAGTACACACCTAGTACAACACCTAGTACACACCAAGTACAACACCAAGTACACACCTAGTACACACCTAGTACAACACCTAGTACACACCAAGTACACACCCAGTACACACCTAGTACACACCCAGTACACACCCAGTACACACCTAGTACACACCCAGTACACACCTAGTACACACCCAGTACAACACCTAGTACACACCAAGTACACACCCAGTACACACCTAGTACACACCCAGTACAACACCTAGTACACACCAAGTACACACCTAGTACACACCCAGTACACACCTAGTACACACCAAGTACACACCCAATACACACCCAGTACACACCTAGTACACACCAAGTACACACTCAGTACACACCCAGTACACACCCAGTACACACCTAGTACACACCTAGTACACACAAAGTACACACCTAGTACACACCTAGTACAACACCTAGTACACACCAAGTACAACACCAAGTACACACCTAGTACACACCTAGTACAACACCAAGTACAACACCTAGTACACACCAAGTACACACCCAGTACACACCTAGTATACACCTAGTACACACCTAGTACACACCAAGTACACACCCAATACACACCCAGTACACACCTAGTACACACCAAGTACACACCCAATACACACCCAGTACACACCTAGTATACACCTAGTATACACCCAGTACAACACCAAGTACACACCTAGTACACACCAAGTACAACACCAAGTACACACCCAATACACACCCAGTACAACACCTAGTACACACCTAGTACACACCCAGTACACACCCAGTACATACCTAGTACACACCTAGTACACACCCAGTACACACCTAGTACACACCCAGTACACACCTAGTACACACCTAGTACACACCTAGTACAACACCTAGTACACACCCAGTACACACCCAGTACACACCCAGTACATACCTAGTACACACCCAGTACACACCTAGTACACACCCAGTACAACACCTAGTACACACCCAGTACACACCTAGTACACACCCAGTACACACCTAGTACACACTCAGTACAACACCTAGTACACACCAAATACACACCCAGTACAACACCTAGTACACACCAAGTACACACCAAGTACACACCCAGTACAACACCTAGTACACACCAAGTACACACCTAGTACACACCCAGTACACACCTAGTACACACCAAGTACACACCTAGTACACACCAAGTACACACTCAGTACACACCCAGTACACACCCAGTACACACCAAGTACAACACCAAGTACACACCCAGTACACACCTAGTACACACCCAGTACACACCTAGTACACACCAAGTACACACTCAGTACACACCCAGTACACACCTAGTACACACCCAGTACACACCTAGTACACACTCAGTACACACCAAGTACAACACCAAGTACACACCCAGTACACACCTAGTACACACCTAGTACAACACCAAGTACACACCTAGTACACACCTAGTACACACCCAGTACACACCTAGTACACACCTAGTACACACCCAGTACACACCCAGTACACACCTAGTACACACTCAGTACACACCAAGTACAACACCAAGTACACACCCAGTACACACCCAGTACACACCTAGTACACACTCAGTAAACACCTAGTACACACCTAGTACACACCCAGTACACACCTAGTACACACCTAGTACACACCCAGTACACACCAAGTACAACACCAAGTACACACCCAGTACACACCTAGTACACACCTAGTACACACCCAGTACACACCTAGTACACACTCAGTAAACACCTAGTACACACCCAGTACACACTCAGTACACACCTGCTCTGATTGTTTGAACTACAGCTCCCATCATGCTTTGGGGATCATCATTATATTTACATGTCTCCTTTTTAACTGAAATATCACAGGAGTTTTTCCGAGTATAAACTTTTCTCCCATAATCGTCCCAGTTTTTCTGATCTTGTCTCGAAGTATTCACAGTACAAATATTCATGTTTCCTCAGAATATTCTCAAAGATTTCTCCCTAAAATATTCCAAAATCTTTTCATTCATAATGTTCTGGATTTTGTCTTTAATTTTTTTGGCCTTTTCTGCAGAATGTTTTCTGCAATATTTCCTTGGAATATTCTGGCCTCTATTTTATAAAAAATAACTTCTTGTGTGGACGTGTGAGGAACGTCGTGTGAAACAAACAAATAATATTTTTCATCCATTAGTTTTTTTAGTTTGTGTCTTTTTGATCTCAGACTGAATTAACTGAAAGAAAACAGTTGATAAAATAAAATAAAATGAGTTATTGTGCTCATGTAGATGGAACTCAACAGTCTCTGACACTCTGTCGCCCCCCTGTGGACAAAAGACACACTGCACCAACACACACACACACACACACACACACACACACACACACACATACACACATAGGGAGTTCCTTTGTGTTTGACAAAGACTTCCTCTGTGTGCGTCTCATTACCCATCATGCCTCAGTGTCCTGTACCTGGTTTGTCTCCGTCAGCATCACTGAGTCCTGGTTCTGCTCAGATCCTCCTTTGTTTTCTGACGGACTCCAGGTTCTGCTTTTATCAGAACTCATTGTGTCTCTGCTGAAATGAAACTGCACAGAAAGTGTCCACACGCGTGTTATTTAGTGTCGCACTGAGACTGATCGGTCAGCTGTGTGAGACTGACGCTGTGTTTTAAAGTGTTCATACAGGAGAAGCCGTCATTAGACCTCAGACGGGCCTCCAACAGTGCTCGTTAAATATGGAGAAAATACAAAATCATGCAAATAAATAAAATAGATTCTACGACATGAAATGATGCAGAAGTTAAAATAAAGCATGTTAAATATGAAGTACAGTAATAAATGTTTGTGGTCGACAGTAACTGGAAAAAGGATTGAGGTCAATGTATCTGGAATGATTTTCTTTTTCTTAACATATTTCATCTTTGAGATATTCTGACTGTTTTTTCTGAAAACTTCTTCATTAAAATAATATTCAAAACATTATTTTTCCTTGAAATATTTTAAGTATTTTTTTGTACTGTCTCTACATAGTAGTTATTCTGTGTGTGTGTGTGTGTGTGTGTGTGTGTGTGTGTGTGTGTTAATGAACAAACCTTTTTAATGACCATAGTAAAATATTTGGAGGGATGAAGGTATGACGTTGTGTAAAATGGAAACCCTCAGGTAACGCAGTCAGAGTCGTACTGACGTACAGGAAGCTAAATTAAACGCCCTCGTGTTGGTTCTGACGGTTTCCTGTCGTCTCTGTCAGGACGCTCATGAGCAAGGCATCAACGCTGTGAGGTTCAGCTGCAGCTCTGACCTGCTGGCCACCGGAGGAACTGACCGGGTCATCAAACTGTGGGAGGTCCGAGCAGGTACGCACTTCCTGTTATTATTATTATTATTATTATTATTATTATTATTATTATTATTATGTTTTCCATGTTCGTGACCTCACTGATGATGTCACCAGGTTCACTGACTCACAGAGCGACCCTTGACGGCAGCACCGAGGGAATCACCTGCGTGGAGTTCGACCCCACGGTGAGTACATGACTCACCTGACGGAGTTAAAGGAGCCGTTCGCTGTTTCTCACTCTCACCTGTGCACTCGTCAGGGTCAGAGGATCCTCGCCGCCTCGTATGACAAGTCGGCCCTGCTGTGGCGCCTGGACGACTCCGTTCCCAAGGTAACCAACGTTTACCCCTTCACAGCGCCTCCTGCTGGTCAGGCTGAGAGCTGAAGAGCCTCTGTTGTCGAGACTCTGAAGAGACCTGTCTCACCTGTCTGTCTCACCTGTCTCAGCTGACTCTAACAGGTCACAGCAGGAAGGTGACGGCGGCGAGGTTCAGCGGGTGTCTCCATCAGGTGGTGACGGGCAGCGCGGACAGAACCATCAGACTGTGGGACCTGCAGAGAGCAGCCTGTGAGTCTGATCAATAACTGATCACTGATCAGTGCCTAGTGAACGATTGATGACCGATGAAGGTGTAGTGATGAAGGTGTAGTGATGAAGGTGTAGTGATGAAGGTGGGTTCGTCTCTGCAGGTGTGCAGGAAATTGAAGTGTCGTCGTACTGCAGCGACCTCGTCTGTTCAGAGAACTTTATCATCAGTGGACACTACGACTCCAAGATCAGAGTCTGGGACACGAGGTGACACCTCACTCATACCTTCACTTATTCACACATTTCACTGATTCATTCTCTCATTCATTCATTCATTCCCCTGATGCATTTCACTCATTCATCGCTTCACTTATTCATTGCTTTACTTTTTCAAACACTTCATGAACTCATACCTTCACTTATTCACCACTTCACTCCTCAGTATCACTTCTGTTAGAGGAAACAATAGAAACGGCTCTGATTTTAAACCCTGTGACACCTCTCATCAACCTCTCCGGCTGTCGCCACGGCGACTCCCCGTCTCTCTCCGTTACCTAGCAACAGCTCAGCCCACAGAGAGCCCCCCCACCCCTCCTCCTGCAGAGTCTGAACCAGCTGATGATTGACAGCTCTGTCCTCCAATCACACGCCAGCATCAACCCTCACTGCACCTGATTAGACGATGACATCACTCACTGAGCTCTCATTGGTCAGGATTTATGACGATCATCTTTTTATGTGTTTTGCGGCCTGATGACAGAGGATGTTATGAAATCTGGATGATTTAAGTGATGTCGTTGTTTTTTAAAACTAGAATAAAAAACTAAAATTAAAAAAAACATCAATAACAAAAAACTAAAATAGAGTTTAACCCTGATCCACTCACACCGAGCACACAGGAAATAAAATCATAAATATTAGTGTCATAAAACCAGAGAAAAGATATAAAACTGCTCAACAGAACAACAAAAACTTAAATTAAATGAAACGATTTTCTGCAACATTTTAAAATAATAAACATTTTCTCTGAAACTCCACCGAGGCTTCATTTTATGTTTTTGATCCGACTGTACTGAGATTTCATCTTTTGTTTCAGAGCTGTTAATCATGTTCACGAGAACATTTCACTGTATTGACCTGACAGTGAAACTACAAGTGATCAGGATCAATGATGACATAACACTTTCAACTCTTCACTTGTTCACTACGTCACCGCATTTCAGTTTCACTCCTTCACCACATCACTGCATCACACTTTCACTCCATCACCATGTCACTGCATCACCATTTCACTTTTCACCACATCACTGCTTCACTGCTTCACCGCTTCACTCCCTCACCACATCACTGTGTCACTGCTCCACTTTGTCACTACGCCACTGCATCACTGCTTCATTTCTTCACCACGTCACTGCATCACCATTTCACTCCTACATGTCTTCACCACTGCACCTCCTCACCACCTCGCTCCTTCACTCTCAGGACGATCAGCTGCGTCCAGGAGCTTCCCGCTCAGGGCAAAGTCACCTCGCTGGACATCAGCTCTGACCATCGTCAGCTGCTCAGCTGTTGCCGTGACGACTGCCTCCAGCTGGCCGACCTGAGGAGGCGGAGCAATGACCGCATGTGTTTCAGGTAGAAACAAACAAGGCCCTGTGATGGAGTCGAAGTGTTTGTTTGTTTGTTTCACTGACGCTGTTTGTTTGTTTGTGTGTGTGTGTGTCAGAGCGGAGGGGTTTAAATGTGGCAGCGACAGCACCAAGGCTGTGATCAGGTGAGTTGACCTGCTCGTCCGTCACCAGGTGAGAAACAAAAACATCACAGTGACAAATCATCCTGTCGTGATCAGCTCAGGTCAGATCCTGAACCGGCAGACGAAGGGTGTCACCGCCGCATCTGGGACACCTCGAGACTTCCTGCCAGAGAGATGAGCATATTAGAATCTTTCAGCCGTCTTCGGCACAACTCCCTGACGACTGCGACTCCCTGACGACTGCGACTCCCTGACGGAAGCGACTCCCTGATGGCCGCAACTCCCTGACGACTGCAACTCCCTGACGGCCACGACTCCCTGACGACTGCAACTCCCTGACGGCCGCGACTCCCTGACGACTGCAACTCCCTGACGGCCACGACTCCCTGACGACTGCAACTCCCTGACGGAAGCGACTCCCTGACGACTGCAACTCCCTGACGGAAGCGACTCCCTGACGACTGCAACTCCCTGACGGAAGCGACTCCCTGACGACTGCAACTCCCTGATGGCCGCGACTCCCTGACGACTGCGACTCCCTGACGGAAGCGACTCCCTGACGGCCGCAACTCCCTGATGACTGCAACTCCCTGACGGAAGCGACTCCCTGATGGCCGCGACTCCCTGACGACTGCGACTCCCTGACGACTGCAACTCCCTGACGGAAGCGACTCCCTGATGGCCGCGACTCCCTGACGGAAGCGACTCCCTGACGACTGCGACTCCCTGACGGAAGCGACTCCCTGACGGAAGCGACTCCCTGATGACTGCAACTCCCTGACGACTGCGACTCCCTGATGGCCGCGACTCCCTGACGACTGCAACTCCCTGACGGAAGCGACTCCCTGACGGCCGCGACTGCCTGATAGCTTTGAACTACTAGATTTCTATAAAACTTAAAACTACTGAATAAATAATAATAATAACAATAATAACTTTATTTATATAGCACCTTTAAAAACAAAAGTTTACAAAGTGCTTTGACAAACAAAGCAAACGCAGGATATCTATAGGAAGAGAGTCAAAACACTGAGGGCAAATATGGAGTTTAAATTTTCAGTTTTGTTGCTGGTTGATTAAAACACGATCAAATCCAGCTGCAGCAGATATAAACACTTGATTACTGACGCAACCTGGTTTCTTGTGTTTATGTAAATGTTGTCAGTGAGTGGTGAACCAATGAGAGCAGGGCGCTGTTATTTATCACCACTGTCAGTGCATCATTTATTCATCATCAGGTTTATTGTATTCAGTGATGATCTGATGGAGATCAACGGGTTTCTGATCCAACATTCCAGCAGGAGATGAAAACAGACAGAGAGAGGAACGAGGTGCTGCGTAGCTTATTTTCTGCAGTTTCCATGACAACAACAGGACCAGGATGCTTCGTGTCTGTTCAGCTCTCTGACAGAAACACTAAATATATAAATGTGACTCTACACACAGTCAGACAGTCAGGGCTCCCTGCTGGCTTCTCTCTGAGGCTCCTCACAGAAGCCTGTCATCATCAATCTGCTCAGTCAGATCCAAGAGGTGAAACATCATGCGTTAAAATCACAGGACACGAAGCTAATTCAGTTTAAGTTTCAGGTTACACCAACATATGTCCTGCAGAGAACCTCATGAGAAAACAAAGACGATGTTCTGAGACAGTTTGTCCTCTTATCAGTCTTTCAGGCTGCGTTCACACCTGCTCTGTTCGCTTCAGTTCAGTCAAACTCCTGTGTGTTTGCCCCCTCAGTGCGGTTCATTGTGCAGGTGTGAACACAGCAAAACAACCGGACCGAGACCTTCTTGAAGAGGTGGTCTCAGTCCGGTTCCAAAGGAACTCTGGTGCGGTTGGTTTGTGGTGAGAAGGTGTTGCGACCTGGATGTGAAGCAACTGCAGTCACATGACACATTGTTTGGGTTAAACATGAGCATGTTACAGTCCTGGAGGATTATTAATGTGCACCTCCTCCTGTACTGCCTTAATATGCACATTCAGCACATCCAATGCATCAAAACATTGTTTTCTAGTTGGAGCCGCGTTTGCCTCGTTTTCAAACTGTATGCTTTGACTAAAATGAACAATGACAGCAATATAGTCCACGATGAGCAGCGCTAAAATCAACCTGCGTAGTTGTCCCTCCATTGTGACATTAGAAAGTGTCACATTTATCTTGCAAGTGTACTCTTCTTCAACGTTTGCTTTACTTCCTGGATTTTTCCCACATGGAAATTCTGACCAATCAAGAGCAGCTTTCTCACACAAGGCATTTGATCTGGTCCTCTTGTAAATGCTGCCGTGAGAACACCAACCAACTCTAGGCAATTATACAACTTTGGAACAACATGAGTCCCTGATTCAGACCAGAGGAGACCACTCTAGGGCTGACAGCAGCCTGAGAAAGATCCTGTGATTAAACAGCAGCTCCATGGTTATGTTGTACAAATGTGTAAATGTAGTTGTAAAAATGTATTTTCCCTTCAGTCCAGACGGTTGCTTCCTCGCCGCCGGATCAGCTGACGGTGCTGTTTACATCTGGAATGTCTCCACCGGCAACCTGGAGACCCGCCTACCTGACAAACACAGGTAACCAACCAGAGGTATTGATCAGCTGAACAAAAAAACAAATCAGCAAAGACAGATTTTATTCAGTTTTCTTAATCTCTGTAAGGTTAAATAGGACGCATCCCTGAGGAGCTCATCGTTATTTAAGACGGAGAACAAAATTTACTAAATGTTTTACTGAATGTATGAATGTTAAAGAGTGTCTTTAAATCTGTAAAAGGTTTAATGGGAAAACTTAAAGGTCTGAGGATGATTCCCTGAGGGACTCCCCGTGTTATTGAAGACAGACAAAAAGACGATTTACTACATATTTATCTAATTTAACCCTGTAGAGTCCAAGTAATTTTGGTTATTTCTTAAACTTTCAATGCTTAAATTTCCGTCTGTTTAACACCCACCCTGTAAACTAGTGTTTCCAAACTGGTGGGTCGTGGCCCCAAAGTGGGTCGCAGGTCCACTCTGAATGACCACAAGTGACTTGCGAGTGTGTCAAGTTTGTAAAAAACAAAAAGGACTATTTTGAAGTACAGTGAATATTTGGCACAGAGCTTTTATTTTGTAGTGCTGTTTCCTGTTGTAGAGTGAGTGACTAACAAACAGCTTCTTAACATAGACAGAAAACCAGTTCGACAACGTGGCCAAACACAAGTATTACACCAGATATTTTTGACTTTGAGGACCTTGAACTAGACTAAGGACAAATCTGGACCCTGTGGCTGGACCAGTTGGGAACCGCTGCTCTGACTTGTTGTTACTCCACAGACATGGTTTACTTTTTTCGGCACCAACTGAGCTACAAGTCTTTTTTCACATTTTGTAAAATGAATAAACTGCAAAGCTGTCAGGAACCCAAAATACAAGAGAAGGAGGCAGCTTAACAAATGTACAAATCTAGTACATAAACAGGGCTCTCATTTTAGTGTAGAGCGTCAGACTGAATTTACCAACGCACCATGTCAGGTCACTCACTCTCCGGGACCGCCAGTGTTACTTGAATAAGTAAACACTGACCAACGGGACCAGACTGGCCGACCCGTATGCTCTCACTCAGTGGATGGATGATGTCACAGGAAGCCAATCTTACAAAGGAGGACCACACTTGTTTGTTTTGCTATGGAAGCTAACGTTAGCTAATGTGCTAAAAAGTTAGCGTTGCAGAGAAATCCAATCTTCCTCTTAATCCCTCCCCAGTTTCTGATGAGGTGGACATGATAACCCTTAATACACATAACCTTATTCATCCCTACAACAGGAAATACTTTTTCCCTAACCTGATATGAAGTGTGCGCTGCACATGTGAGCATTTTTGATGATGGCCTCCGTCCAGTCCTTTGGTCTTATCACATTTAACCATAGTTGTCTTTGTTTGTGTTGACGGGCAGTGGCGGCTGGTTTTGAGCCATGACTCCTTCTATTCTGGCTCCCAATAACACAACAAGACAAACACATTTTAACACTCCTATGGAGCCTACAGCCCTGTGGGGGAGAGGCAGCTGCACCTCCAGCTGATAACATGATGTCACTGTGACGTTGGCTCCTCTGTTAGGTTTCATAGAAAATAAAGGGGGCCCCAGGATGCTTCCCTGAGGGACTCCACATGTTGGAGATTTACCCATGGTAAATGTTGTACTGTTCCCTTAAAGCTGCAGTAGGGTTGTTTAGCCATGTAGGCAGCTGTAGCCAATGCTGGAATAGTTATTTCACCTGGTGCACTGTTCGCCAGTGCCGCTTGCTCTCCCCTTCTGCCGGCGGCACAGGAACGCGCATATGCAGTAGAACAGCCAATAGGAACGCAGTGGTCTGAGCTGACCTTTGATTGGTTGATGCACATCGGCACAATACTGATTCTTTAGAGGCTGAACACAGAGCCATGGTGAGATGCAGAAACCCATTGTTTGTCTCAGACCACTTGATTCACATTATGCTGAGAGGACATTATAAAATCTTTACTTAATTATACCAAAACAATGTTGCCTACTGGAGCTTTAATGTCCCCTCTCCTTCTTTTTTTTAGTTCGTCCATCAGTGCTGTGTCCTGGTCTCTGTCTGGTGAATACGTCATCAGTGTGGACAAGAGTAGACGGGCCGTCCTCTGGAGTGACATCTGAAACAGCCAATCCACAGAGAGGTCTCGTTGTCACAGCATCGCCCTACACAACACGCCTCACCTTAAAGAACAAACTGATCTGGGGGCTGTTAAAGGGAACATCTGTGCCTTTATTTTTTATTTTATTTTTTATTAAGCTGTTTGTTGATTGGGCAAAAGGGATGTGAAACTTTTTTCGATGCCTTTTTTGCATTTTCTTACGTAACGGGAGCAACAGTTTAACATGAAGCTTTTGTTAACCGTAAAAACTGAACAAAGGGAAACTTGCAACCAAAACACAATAATATTTCTGTAATGTTTGAAGCAGCGGACACACTGTGCAGAAATTTGTAGACCTTCATTTGAGGAGTTCAGGTTCATCAGGTCGTACTGCAGTAAATAAGCCAGGTTCTCTGGATGCAGTGCAGTCAAAGTGCTCTCACTCTGAAGTCATCGAATACTGGCGCTTGGGCAGTGACGAAAAAAGCTGTTGGCATGATATGCGGCCGGACAGCGCTCCATGGTGTCAAGGGAATTGTGGCGGGACAAAAACAAAAGTTAAGGTGGCAAAAGTCCCAATAGGGTGGGAGGGGTCCAACAACCACAGACTTTCACCCAGGAGGCCGGTGTTTACTTCCTGTAAGATTGTAAATCCAGACCTTGTTCTTTTTTCCTAAACCCAACCACGTGTGTGTGTGAAGGAAGGAAAAGGCAATCTGCAATGTTGCACCGACGTAGTGCTTTTATTTTGAAAGAGACTGTATCAAACTGTACATTTCCTGTGAAAACAGAAGTGTATTTTGAAAACAGACAATGCATGTAACAGGCTGAAGAACGTCAACGACCAACACACCCAGGGTACCTTGGACGTCATATGTGGACGTGGAAAGTCCATGACCAAACGTGGACATGTGATGAGGTCGGAGTGAGGACGAGTTGGTGCAGCAGATTTTACTGCCCTGGTTCCTTCGTTCCTGGATCAAAGTTCCTAAAAGGCTTCGGAGTCGTAGCATCAATCCGCCGCCTGTTTTCTGACGTTTTTTGTCAGTTTATCTCACCATGATGATGAACTCTTTGATCAGCTGGTGATGTCTGAACAGCAGCGTCACAGTTTCCAAATCAAACCTTTTTGTTTTTTCTTGTCCAATGCTGAATAGATTTCAGTCTGGTTCTGGTCCTGAAGCCTGACTGCTCAGCAGCTCAGCAGCTCGGCAGCTCTTGGTGGTGGATTTACATATTAAAGGCGTCTGCAGTAATCCTCTGTTTGGCCTCTCGGCTTTGAAGAGTGGAGTCAGCAGCTTCAAAGGGAGAAGTCGATGTCCGCGGGCTGTGGTGGAGTCTGAACACATCCACATGAAATAGAGTGATTTACATCTTGTCTGATCTGTGTCACTGTTCATGTTCAACTGCCTCAGTGAGTCAAAGGCCTCCAACCAGAACACAGACTGTACATTGGTCGGTTTTATTTCAGCTGATTCATTATATGGCGGATCGTATGAACGCTTTTCCAAAGGATACTTTCTCACGTTTTTGTATTTAAAACAGCTAATAAGCTTCGATAGCTTCTTCCACTTTAGACCCTCCACCTCTGTCCAATCAGAAATCAGCTCCGTCACATAATTCATGTCTTCATGAGCTCAGACGCTGATTGATGAATTCATGCCAAACCTGAATGTCACCGTTTCTAAGTGCTGGTCTGGATGAATCTCAGGTGGAGTCAGATCTGCTCCTGGTCCCTGCTGACAGGTCAGTGCAGGTCCTGGTTGAGTCTAGTTCCTGGTTCAGTCCAGGTCCTGGTTCACAGCTCAGACTGGAGTCACTGATGTTTTTTGTCATAACTAAAAGTCTGCTGCCTGTTCAGAGCAACGAGGGAAAATAAAAACAAACTTTGTGTCTTTTTTGATCTGAACCAGAAAATCTTTGTCCTGATTTGTTATAAAAATCTTTTTTCAGCAGCTTTTATTTGTTTCCTCGTAACAAACTGATTGATTGATCGGCTCCTGACAGTAAAAACAAGTTTTAACACCAACTTCCTGTTCATGTTCTTTTTGATAGCATTTAGTTTTCTGTTATTTATTCAGTGACTTTTATTTTGAACCTTCAGGGTTTTTTTTAAAGGGATTTATTTTTTTGTTTTAAATGAGGGGATGTTTGTGTCTGCGCCCTGAGCTTAGACACAAACTGCTGATTCACATTCTCAGTCTACCTGCTGCTGCGCTCAAATCAGCCTGTCAGTCCAAACTGAGGGCATCATGACAAAATAGAGACAGATCAGACTGTCCAGTGAACATTATGGGATGTAACACAGTCATGTTGCTGTGACACAGTTGTGTTAAAACTGTCTTTATGTTTTATAATGATTTTATTGTATTTATTAGAGATTTTTAAAGCTAATAAGCTGCGCTAACTTTCCTCCGTGTTGGACCATCCATTTAGAGTTTAAATGTCAGGTCTCTTCACAGTTTATCTTTTTACTGATCTTTTAATGTCTAAATTGAAAGAATTCAAATGCTGAGGTGGTAAGAAGTTCCCACTTTTATTGTGGTGATCTGCGATCTATGACGTGATGTCATAGCCTCTTCAGGAGAAACAAAACCAAACAGAGAACTCGACGATGATGAAGGTTCATGAAAAACAGCTCAGATTCAGTCGGCTCAGCATGAACTCCCTGCTGGAGCTGAAAACTTTCTTTTGCTGCTGTTACACTGATTAGGCTCCGCCCCCGGCACCTCATCACCTACGTCCTGCTGTCCTAGTCTATGTTCTGTTCTCATGTCCTGCATTCTGCTGTCATCTCCTACGTCCTGTCATCTCCTACATCTTGTCGTCATTGCCTATGTCCTGTTCTCGTCACTCACGTCCTGTCACCTCCTGTGTCACGCTGTCGTCGCCTACATCCCAGCGTCATCTCCTACGTTTTGTCATTGTCACCTACGTCCTGTTGTCCTCTCCCACATCCTTTTGTTATCTCCCATGCCATTGTTGCCTGCGTTCTGTTGTTGTTTCTTGTGTCCAGTTGTTGTCACCCATGCCCTTTTGTCATCTCCTGCGTCCTGTCGTCATTGCCTGTCCTCTTGTCGTCAGCTGAATCCTGTGTTTTCTACGTCCTGTTATCATCACCTACATCCTGTCATCTCCTACATCATGCTGTCATTGCTTACGTCCTGTCATCCTCATCTACAGTACATCCTGTCGTCTGCACCTACACGAGTTGGATCTCGCAACACGTGACACCGACAGGTTTGTAGATGCTTTCCTGTCCCTCTTTTTTTCCAGCCGACTGTTTGTAGAGCCCTCGGAACAAATGTCAGTTTTGGTCTTCCTGTCAATGATCCGACAGTCTGAACCTTAAAAAAAACATTGCCACACTCCGATCGAACCAACCAACCGTTCAGTCTGATCCCGACCTCCTGTCTGTGTCCTCTCACTGTGATTTTGGTTCCGGTCAAACTGAACAAAGCGTTCCTTCGTCTGCACAGTGACCAGCTGCTGCCGCCATCGACATGAAAACACAGAATATCAAATGTTCCTCTCAAATATTTATAATGTGTGAATTAAATTATTAGGGAGAATCAGCAGTTTGTGTCTGAACAGCTTGGCTGTAACGTGATGTAATAATGACTTCATATTAACCCTGTGACGTGTGGGCGGTGATCAAACGTGTATTAACGTGATGTTTACATTCTGCTGCTGTCAAAAGACCGACAAACTTTATCTCTAATAAACTCTGGTGTCTGACCTTCATCCTGTCGGCTCCTCTTCTTCATTTCTTTCTGTCGATGTCTCGTCACAGAGTTTTAAAAATACGATGAGACGCCGGTGATGATGATGATGATGATGATGATGGAGCTTCAGGCAGTTTCACACTGAGGTTTTTAATGAGGAAACAGGAAACAGCTGCTGCCTCCGACCCGACTGACCCCACTGACCTCCCGCTGATCTGGACTGAATAATTACTGCAGAAGTAATAATAATTTGTCTGATCCTAACAACACTGTGAGTCCTGAGAGGAGAGGGTTTTTATTTTGTCGCTGCAGCGCCACCATGAGGACGTTTGTTCTGTTCTTCATGCTGTATGATTTCAGAGGATCGACCTTCATCGTGAAGAACATTTATTTGGGTTATTTAGTAAAGTCAGACCGAGGAGCGACCGTCGTCTTTATGTCGTATTCTGCTGCAGATCTCAGTGCTGATTGGCTATCACGTGAATCAATTGATGAAGTTCAGATTTTTCAACTCATGAATAAGCGCACGACGCAAAATCACGCCACTCAGTTTATTTGCGTCACTTAATTCAAGTATTTGCATTTGAAGTCATTGTTGTCGCGTCCATCACAGCACCAACGTCTAATCACTTCTTTCTTGTGCGAATTGGGGTTTTTTTTCACACCCAGTGTGAACACATTAGAATGTGTTTTCATGGACTTTTTCAGCTCCTTTTTTTTTACCCAACCATCGCCCTCTTGATGGCGCCATTTTTCTCTATACTTTCTTTTTTTTATTCTTTCGCTTTTTTTATTTAAGTGTAGCTCAGAGTCAGCAGATAATTATCACATACAACACAACCGATACACAAACAAACAGCATCACTCCATCATCACAACAACAGAAACAAACAAAAACAAAACAAAAGTACAGACAAAAAAAAAATGTACCTCACACAACACAACAAACAATAGAAATTTCATACTGGCATAACGCTATTTAGAACAGGCACAGTGGTGTAGTGGTTAGCACTGTCGCCTCACAGTGTTCTCCCCGTGTCAGTGTGGGTTTCCTCCAGGTGCTCTGACATGTTCTCCCTGTGTCAGCGTGGGTTTCCTCCAGGTGCTCTGACATGTTCTCCCCGTGTCAGCGTGGGTTTCCTCCAGGTGCTCTGACATGTTCTCCCTGTGTCAGTGTGGGTTTCCTCCAGGTGCTCCGACATGTTCTCCCCGTGTCAGCGTGGGTTTCCTCCAGGTGCTCTGACATGTTCTCCCTGTGTCAGCGTGGGTTTCCTCCAGGTGCTCCCACATCTTCTCCATGTGTCAGCGTGGGTTTCCTCCAGGTGCTCCCACATGTTCTCCCTGTGTCAGCGTGGGTTTCCTCCAGGTGCTCTGACATGTTCTCCCTGTGTCAGTGTGGGTTTCCTCCAGGTGCTCTGTCATGTTCTCCCTGTGTCAGTGTGGGTTTCCTCCAGGTGCTCTGACATGTTCTCCCTGTGTCAGTGTGGGTTTCCTCCAGGTGCTCTGACATGTTCTCCCTGTGTCAGTGTGGGTTTCCTCCAGGTGCTCCCACATCTTCTCCATGTGTCAGTGTGGGTTTCCTCCAGGTGCTCTGACATGTTCTCCCTGTGTCAGTGTGGGTTTCCTCCAGGTGCTCCCACATCTTCTCCATGTGTCAGCGTGGGTTTCCTCCAGGTGCTCTGACATGTTCTCCCTGTGTCACCGTGGGTTTCCTCCAGGTGCTCCGACATGTTCTCCCTGTGTCAGCGTGGGTTTCCTCCAGGTGCTCTGACATGTTCTCCCTGTGTCAGCGTGGGTTTCCTCCAGGTGCTCTGACATGTTCTCCCTGTGTCAGCGTGGGTTTCCTCCAGGTGCTCCCACATCTTCTCCATGTGTCAGTGTGGGTTTCCTCCAGGTGCTCTGACATGTTCTCCCTGTGTCAGCGTGGGTTTCCTCCAGGTGCTCCGACATGTTCTCCCTGTGTCAGCGTGGGTTTCCTCCAGGTGCTCTGACATGTTCTCCCTGTGTCAGTGTGGGTTTCCTCCAGGTGCTCTGACATGTTCTCCCTGTGTCAGTGTGGGTTTCCTCCAGGTGCTCTGACATGTTCTCCCTGTGTCAGCGTGGGTTTCCTCCAGGTGCTCTGTCATGTTCTCCCTGTGTCAGTGTGGGTTTCCTCCAGGTGCTCTGACATGTTCTCCCTGTGTCAGCGTGGGTTTCCTCCAGGTGCTCCCACATCTTCTCCATGTGTCAGCGTGGGTTTCCTCCAGGTGCTCCCACATCTTCTCCCTGTGTCAGCGTGGGTTTCCTCCAGGTGCTCTGACATGTTCTCCCTGTGTCAGTGTGGGTTTCCTCCAGGTGCTCTGACATGTTCTCCCTGTGTCAGCGTGGGTTTCCTCCAGGTGCTCCCACATGTTCTCCCTGTGTCAGTGTGGGTTTCCTCCAGGTGCTCCCACATCTTCTCCCTGTGTCAGCGTGGGTTTCCTCCAGGTGCTCCGACATGTTCTCCTTGTGTCAGCGTGGGTTTCCTCCAGGTGCTCTGACATGTTCTCCCTGTGTCAGTGTGGGTTTCCTCCAGGTGCTCTGACATGTTCTCCCTGTGTCAGTGTGGGTTTCCTCCAGGTGCTCTGACATGTTCTCCCTGTGTCAGCGTGGGTTTCCTCCAGGTGCTCTGACATGTTCTCCCCGTGTCAGTGTGGGTTTCCTCCAGGTGCTCTGACATGTTCTCCCTGTGTCAGCGTGGGTTTCCTCCAGGTGCTCTGACATGTTCTCCCTGTGTCAGCGTGGGTTTCCTCCAGGTGCTCTGACATGTTCTCCCTGTGTCAGCGTGGGTTTCCTCCAGGTGCTCCCACATGTTCTCCCTGTGTCAGCGTGGGTTTCCTCCAGGTGCTCCCACATCTTCTCCATGTGTCAGCGTGGGTTTCCTCCAGGTGCTCCCACATGTTCTCCCTGTGTCAGTGTGGGTTTCCTCCAGGTGCTCTGACATGTTCTCCCTGTGTCAGCGTGGGTTTCCTCCTGATGAGGACTGCTGGTCCACTGATGGACCCTGATGAAGGACAGTCTCAAACGGGGTGCTAATATAAACGGCTCCTTATTTTCACCTTATTAAAGGAAACAATGATTATATTCATGTTAAATGCGACACTCTGGAGATTTAACATCTCCTCTCTTGGACAGATGCCTTTTTGTTGTGATGCCTGAATAAATAAATCTTTAATTAAAAACTGAAACTTTGGCACATTTGAGCCTCCGTACAGACGCTGTGTTTGTCTCTGTGACGCAGTTTGACTCTGTGAAGTTCACAGCTGTGATGTGACTGAATGTTTCTGTGTGACTGGAGGATGGAGGAGGTCACAGTCCGGCTGGTGTTAATGTCACCGACAGAAATAAAATCTGTCCTCCAGCTGTTTTTATGTTTTAACACATTTCACTGTCCATGAGTCTGACAGAGAGGGAGGAGCAGGAGGAGGAGCAGGAGCAGAGTAGTGAATTCAGTCAGAGCTCAGACGGTGTTTTTTCCTCCCGCTGAGGAGAATCTGACGGCATGACGGCGACTTCCTGAGAGACACAGAGAGAGAGAGAGAGAGAGAGAGAGAGAGAGAGGGAGAGAGATCCTACCCTCAGTTTCCACGGTGACGGCATCCCTCCACCCTCCTCCTCCTCCTCCTCCTCCTCCTCCTGCTCCTCCATCATCATCTCTCCGTCCGGCTGCTGTCGGCTCGTCGGCGTCGTCAGGATGGGAGATAAAGGAACCAGGTAAGATTTAATGTTTGTGGCTCCTTCACATCCTCACAGAACCTTTAAATACAGAGTGTGTGTGTGTGTGTGTGTGTGTGTGTGTGTGTGTGTGTCCTGGCAGGAGAACCACACACTGTGTTGTTGTAACATTACATAACGTTCTGTCAGAACCTCCAGCGCTGTGACGTCTGTGTGAGCCGAGGCTCTTCTCTTTCTAAAGGTTATTCCTTTTTTTCTGGGCCTTTATTTTGACAGGACAGACGGACAGGAAATACAGAGACACAGAAGTGTAATCAGTTACTCTTTAGGGAAAGTAATCACATTACTGATCATCACTTGCTTTACTTTGGACCGTGTGTTTGTTTTTTTGTATGGAAGTTTAATAATGACACAAAGATCTAGATCAGTCCTGGTCCTGGTCTCCACGGAGACCCTGCAGAGTTCAGAGTCAGTAAAGCGTCTCTGAGTTTATGGAAACACAAAGGGGACAAAACTGTCTTTATGTTGAAATCTAATTTTTTATTTACCCTGTGTAATGGACCTACAGCAGATGGCAGTTGGAGATCAGTGTTTTCGTGATCCTGTTTTTATCGATCTAAAATAAAAACCATAAGAGCTCCAGCGTTCGTTCTACTTTCAGCAGAAAGTTAAAGCTTCTGTCTTCACTGTCATCACATCCTGACCTCACGTTACCTCGCCACACACGTGGTGCAAATGTGGTATTTCCCCCGTAACTGCTTCAAGAGATTGTTTGCAAAATCCTATACATGTTGAGTTAATATAAAACCATAATAAATAGAGTTCAGTTGAGTTTATTTGCAAATGCATGTGCAGAAAATACAGGAAAAAGAAATTAAAAGTTAAAATATGTCTCATGAAGATTCCTCCTCTGTTAAATAATTACAATCATTGATAAAGAGAAGAAAATAAAAATGAAGATTGCAGAATTGAAATAAAGTTCCAGACTAAGATGTGACACAAAATTATTAGAGATGTACAATTTACAACAATGATGTGTTAAGAGTCTTAATAATGTTGATGTTGATTGTAGAGATGGAAGCAGGTTGTTCCACAGAGATGCTCCGCTGTATGTCAGTGAATATTGATTAATGCTGAAGATAAAAGTCCTCAGAGCGTCTTGTGGAAGATGAATGAATTTCTGAGGAAGACTTTAGTTCTGGAAAACTGAGATGAACATAGTTACACATGAACAGATCCTTCTAGGGCCGACGCCACCGTGATGTCACGATGACATCATGTTATCAGCTGGAGGTGCAGCTGCCTCTCCCCCACAGGGCTGTAGGCTCCATAGGAGTGTTAAAATGTGTTTGTCTTGTTGTGTTATTGGGAGCCAGAATAGAAGGAGTCATGGCTCAAAACCAGCCGCCACTGCCCGTCAACAAAAACAAAGACAACTATGGTTAAATGTGATAAGACCAAAGGACTGGACGGAGGCCATCATCAAAAATGCTCACATGTGCAGCGCACACTTCATATCAGGTTAGGGAAAAAGTATTTCCTGTTGTAGGGATGAATAAGGTTATGTGTATTAAGGGTTATCATGTCCACCTCATCAGAAACTGGGGAGGGATTAAGAGGAAGATTGGATTTCTCTGCAACGCTAACTTTTTAGCACATTAGCTAACGTTAGCTTCCATAGCAAAACAAACAAGTGTGGTCCTCCTTTGTAAGATTGGCTTCCTGTGACATCATCCATCCACTGAGTGAGAGCATACGGGTCGGCCAGTCTGGTCCCGTTGGTCAGTGTTTACTTATTCAAGTAACACTGGCGGTCCCGGAGAGTGAGTGACCTGACATGGTGCGTTGGTAAATTCAGTCTGACGCTCTACACTAAAATGAGAGCGCTGTTGGTGGAAGAAACGCAGCGTTATATTTCTACATGAATGAACCAACGGTTAAGTTAATCACACATTCACTCCGCTCGGCGCTCTGCTGCTCCGTCTCCACAGACAGAGTGTCCAGAGTGCGCTCTGCCACTCTGAGAGTGCGCTGCTCTGGATAACCCAACGCTACATTCAGACAGCGCTCCCAATTTATCAACGCTCCAGTTTGTGTCAGAGTGCGCTCCCACACTCACAATGAGTGTTTCTGAACGCACCACTCACATCATCTTCCTCCATCGTCTAACACAAGACAACACAACTTGTTAGCTAGCGCTAGCTAACGTCTGTGGAGGACTGTTTTGCCTCCAGCTAAGCCCCGCCCACCAACAAACATCACACTGTTTACTAACAGTTAAAGGGTGTATGCAGTCTGGTTTGTCTTCACATCAAACATTTAAAAAAGTTGATATTCTCTAAAGACAGAAGCAGATGATGCTTCTTTTTTTTTTTTGCAAAGCTAAACTTTACACTGTAGTGATGCACAGTGTAGTGTACACTATCGTGTAGCAGCAGTAACACCAGCTGTATGTAACCAGCATCAGTGTGATGATGATGATGATGATGACTCTGTGTAGTTGTAGTTCCCAGTCTGACCTGATCAAACTGAGGACGGAGCTGCAGTGTGTCTTTAAGAGAAGTGTGAATGTTGTGAGGTTGTTGTGCTCTGCTCTGTGTGTATGTGTGTGTTTGCAGGCTGAATGATCCCAGTGTGTGTCGTCAGGAGAATATTAATGAGCTGAGTGCGATCTGTCAGACATACAGAGCAGCTCCTGACAGTCTGATGTCCTCACAACACACACCGTCCAACAACTTCACTCACACTGACAACACGTCACTGCAGCTCATTTATACAAACCTCAGTTTGTTCCTTTCTACTGTGAAGAGCCTCCGTCTTCAGATGATCTCAAATATTCCCTCGAACAGAAAAATAGACTTTTAAAATGCAGCTGGAAAAACAAACCGTGATGTCACATGAACAACCCTCAGGTTTCATTTCTGTGTTTGTGCTCAGAAACGTCACTTCCTCTTTGGTTTGAATGACATTTAACAAAAATTCAGTCAACACTTTCAGGTGTGACGTGATGATGTCGTGGTGTTGAGGAGTGATGTGATGATGTCGTGGTGTTGAGGAGTGATGTGATGATGTCGTGGTGTTCAAGTGTGACGTGATGATGTCGTGGTGTTCAGGTGCGATGTGATGATGTCATGGTGTTGAGGAGTGATGTGATGATGTCATGGTGTTGAGGAGTGATGTGATGATGTCATGGTGTTGAGGAGTGATGTGATGATGTCGTGGTGTTCAGGTGCGATGTGATGATGTCATGGTGTTGAGGAGTGATGTGATGATGTCGTGGTGTTCAGGTGCGATGTGATGATGTCGTGGTGTTCAGGAGTGATGTGATGATGTCGTGGTGTTCAAGTGTGACGTGATGATGTCGTGGTGTTCAGGTGCGATGTGATGATGTCATGGTGTTCAGGTGCGATGTGATGATGTCGTGGTGTTCAGGAGTGATGTGATAATGTCATGGTGTTCAGGTGCGATGTGATGATGTCATGGTGTTCAGGAGTGATGTGATGATGTCGTGGTGTTCAAGTGTGACGTGATGATGTCATGGTGTTCAGGTGTGATGTAATAACTCAGGTGTGAGCTCCTGGTGTCAGGGGAGTCTTCAGGCGGCACTGACACAATCGTCAGGTATTGATCAGTCAGTTAGTGTTTCCTGTCTGTGAGCGTCCTGATCGATCAGACACTTCATTCAGTGAGAGAAGAAGAAGAGGTCGAGGAGCTGCAGTCTGTTTGTGTCATTAAAGAGCTCGTCAGTGATCAGAGAGGAAACCTCGTTAATCCTCGTGTTTGACATGCTGATACATGGAGTGACAGGAAGTCGTCACGTTTCAACACTGAACCTCATCAGTCGTGACTTTTCTTTGGGTTTTCCGTCTCTCATCCTCCTGTCATTTCTCTACACACTTTTGTCCTCTGAACCTTCAGCTGACATTTTTATTGGAGTCCATCTCTAATCGTGTCGTTTTCTTCTTCTCTTCCTCTGTGTGTTGTTGGCGTCAGGCCGATCGCACTAAGTGCCAGACGGAGAAGCTTTCAGAAACTTTACTATCATTTCTGATTGAATGTTTTCAGGGCGGAGCTTCTCAAAGATGTTTCAACACTAAACAACAGCTTTGTAATGTAGGGGACAGCAGAGGAAGACGCCCGTTTGAAGGACGACGTCACTTTACTGTAAAACTACAAAGTATGTGGACATGACTTCAGGAGGTGCAGGATGATGATGATTCATGAACCAACACATGGGTGGGAGAGAGAAGTTGGCAGAGAAGCCAAATTTGTTGTTACAGCGCAAAAAATAAAATCTTTTAAGAGACAAGAAGCTTTTAAAGCTCCAGATGAGCTCACTGATTAAATAACACTACAATCCAAACTTGAACCCGTTCATGGCTTCCAACCACTCAAACCACTACGAGTCACATTCACCTGTTCACACACCAGTGGTCATGGGTGCAGATCCCAGGGGGGATGGGGGGGACATGTCCCCCCCAAATTCTGAAAAGCACAAATTGTCCCCCCCAATTCTAAATAGCTTAAATGATTGAAATTGAGCAAATGTATACAGTAGTCCTATATACTGGGAGAAAGGGAAGATGATGAGGAGAAATGGGAATCCGTGAGAGGCGAGAGATGAGAACGTGAGTGGACATAACATGCCTGAGACCCTGAAACTAGAAGTAGCATTAACTAACAGCGAAGCAGTGAAAAGGAGGGTGATGGCTGGCTCCATGTACTACTGGCTGTTTAAGAGAAATAAACAGTAAAGGTAAGCATATGATTCTCTTTGTACTGCTTTTTGAATGACTTCGTGATGGTGATGAGCCTCTATGAAATCGTGAAATATGCTGGCAATCTCAAGCGCTCTGTGGGCATGATTTGCACGCGTGCAATTAAAAAAAAATTACAACTGATTGTGTCCCCCCCAAACTTGTCATCAGATCTGCACCCATGCTGGTGGTCGAGGCTGCCATACTTGGAGCCACCTGCTCCTCAGTTTAACACACACTGATGAACAGCTGTCAGGAGCACTTTGGGGTTCAGGATCTTGCTCATTATTAATGTAATGAAGTGTTTATCAAAGCTAAAAGAATTCATTCAGCTCCTGTCAGTGACTTCACCACGAATCTTTACTTTTGTATTTATTTAAACATCACCAGTAGATCTACTTTTTAAATATGGCTTCATCACACTGTGACCTCCAGCATGACCTGGGGCGTGTGCAGAGTCAGCTCCTCCCAGTCTGAGGTCATGGTTCTCTGCTGGAGAACGGTGGATTGATCCCTCTGGGCTTGGAGAGAGTTACTGCCTCAAGAGAAGGAGTTCAAGTATCTTAGGGTCTTGTTCACAGTGAGGGTAGAATGAAGCGTGAGATGGATCGGTGGTTTGTCAGTCCGTTGTAGTCAAGAGGGAGCTGAGCCAGAAGGCGAAGCTTTTGATTTCCTGGTCCATCTGCGTCCCAACCCTCACCTATGGTCGTGAGCTCTGGGTAGTGACTGAAAGAATGAGGTCACAGATACAAGCGTCTGAAATGAGTTTCCTCTGTAGGGTGTCTGGGCTCAGCCTTAGAGATAGGGGGAGGAGTCAGACATCTGGAGGGAGCTCGGAGTAGAGCCGCTGCTCCTTCATGTTGAGGTGGTTCAACATCTGATCAGGATCCTCCTGGTCCAGCTGGTAGGAGGCCCCGGGGCAGACCCAGAACACACTGGAGGGATTATAGATCTCATCTGGTCTGGGAACACCTCGGGGTCCTCCAGGAGGAGCTGAGGAGAGGGACGTCTGGGTGTTTTGCTCAGTCTGCTGCTCCCGAGACCAGACCCTGGATAACAGGATGAAAATGGATGGAAGGATTTCTAAATACTTTAATCGCCTTTCAATTTCACTGATACAATAATAAAATCTTTATCTGCTTAATATTTTAAATATTTAAAATAAATTGTTGTTTCTAAAAGATGCCATTCAATTTATTGTTATTGTTTGTGATGCAGAGCTCCAACTTTAAAATGATCAATAAATGTAGTGGTTATTGTTTCCATTAATAACTGATCAATTGTTTTTGTCATGACGTCTCAGACGTCCACAGAGATTTGGTTCGTTGTGACAGGATAACATCTGCTGGAGGTTCTGATCAATAAACGTATTGATTGAGTGATAAAAGTCTTAAAGTGATGGAATAACTCTGCAGCGCTCACACTGAAGTCGAGGTTAGATCTGGGACACGAGACTCTAAAGCCCCCCCTCCGGTAAAGTTTAAGACGAGGTTGCAGAGACGATGGCGAGCAGGTAATCGCATGCTGAGCGAGCTCCCAGGAGTCCTGGCGGTTTCCAGTAAAGCGGCGTTGTGATGCTGCTGATTGAAGAAGGTCCACTCAGGAGGAAGCTGATAGCTAATGGAGCCGCAGCAGCTAATTTATGACAACATTAACACGGGGGCATTGCGTCTGACAGCATTAGAGACAGGAAGCTGGTGCTGATGGTGATGAGGAGGATGAGGATGAGGATGTTTGACAGCAGCACTCCCAGCAGAGAACAAATTGATCTGAGAGTGGCTGCTCTTTGTTTCTCTGTATTTGGGAGAAAAATGAGGACATTTCTTAAAAGCTTGGACATTCTGAGAAAGACGAGTGGGGACATTTTGAAAAGTGGCAACACTTACTGTGAAAACTGAGGACATTTTTTTTAAGTCAGGACATTTATCAGATGAGATTGTGGACCTTTATTGGTGAAGACATTTTTGAATTTGAGGAGATTTGACATTAACAATATTATTTAAAATTATGAACATTTATGGAAAAGTAAAACATGTTTTAAGTAAAGACATTTTTCCAAATTTGAGGACATTTTGAAGAAATCTCACATTTTTGGAAAGGGTGTATTTTTTGGTTTTAAACAGAGAAACTTAATGAAAAATGTTGGACAATTTTGGGAAGTTAAGACATTTGTCAAATAAGAGGAGTTTAAAAAAATGTTGACATTTGGGAAAAGTGAGGACAGTGAGACAAAATGAGGGCCTTTATTGGTAAAGACTTTTTGAAACTTGAGGACAATAACAATTTTTTATCAAAAATTATGAACAGTTTTTCCAAATATGAGGACATGGGACATTTTTGGGAAATCTCAGTGTTTTGTGGAAAATGAGGCCTTTTTAAAGTTCTGTCTTTTTTTTTTTTGAAAAGTGGAGACATACGGTGACAATTGAGGACATTTTTGTAAAATGATATTTTTGGAAAGTTAGAGGACATTTGTCAAATAAGAGGACATTTCTAAAAATTTTGGACATTTAGGAAAAGTGAGGACTTTTTAGGTGGACACATTTTAGGAACAACTACACTCTTGAGAAAATGTGGACATTTGTTGCTTCAGACTTTTTGTAATTTGGGGACATTTGCAAAATGTCTATTAAATTACAAACGTTTACGTAAAATTAAAATGGTAGTCTAAAGTGAGGACATTTTGAATGACTTTTGTGAAAAGAGAAGAAACTTAAAGTGAAAATTGTGGACATTTGTTGGTAAAACATTTTGGAATTTGAGGACATTTTTGACAATTATATAAAAAAGTATGAACATTCTTGGAAAATTGAAACTTTTTTTTCAAAGTAAAGACATTTTACTGAACATGGGTTTTTTATTTCTTTAAACATAACATATATAAACAGACAGTATTACTTTTAGTTACATGACATCCAAAGGCCCGTGATAAGTACTTCAGCCAAAATAGACAGTCAACCATTATACTGATATCAGTGTAGCCAGTTAGATCATCACAGTGTCACAGCAGTGTTACAAGCAAGAAAGCGGTCCCATGACCTCTTAAAGTTCTCAGTATCATCATTGATCTAAACCAACATGTGTTCATATGACACGACGTCTAGCACTGATTCCTTCCATTTTTTAATATATGGAGAGAATGTATTTTTCCACAATCTGAGGATCATTCGGTCAGCTGTGACCACCACTACCTTTATCACTGCAAAGTCGTATTTTGATATATTGGGTATCTCTGTTTGGTCCTCCAGTAGGCATAATCTTGGCGATATAGGTATTGTTGAACCCACCCACTCCCCTGTGTATTTTAGTACCTTTCCCCAGAATGGGTTAACAAGTTTACATTCCCACATTGCATGTAAAAATATTCCTGTTCGTGTCTGGCATTTCCAACATAGGTTATTAACCATTAAACCCATTCTGTGGAGCTTAGACGGGGTAAAATAAAACCTATGTATTATCCTATACTGAGTAAATTTCCCCCTAGCCTTCTTTATATATTTCCCAGTATTTGATGATATTTTTAGCCAGACCTCATCACTCAGGTCACACCCAAGGTCATTCTGCCAGATGGTCCTAAGATTTTTACAAATATCTTTTTGTAATCCACTAAAGATTTTGTAAAACACAGCTGCCCTGTGTGCTATACAAGGCAGCTCCAGAAATTCCATCACTGGACTCTTGTCCTGAATAAACTGGCCCTTAGTTATACAGTCTCTAATCTGTAAGTACTTCCAAAAATTATCTTTACTTTCTAAGTTATATTTTTGCTTAAGTTCAGAAAAAGAAATAAACACTCCGTCCAAATATAGGTCACCTATCTTGTGTATCCCTTTTATAAGCCATTCATGCCAATAGACAGTCCTTTTTCTGATCTGTATGGCAGGGTTGTGTCATATAGAGGCATATGATTGTCTCAAGTGCGACACACCACACATCCTGCGTACTTCTCTCCAGACTGTCTTAGAATGAGCCAGTACTGGGTTTGAAAAGCAATCCTGTCCATTAGTAGTTGAACCATGTGAAAGAATTTCACTGCTTCCTCATCCCCTATTACATGCGTCTCCTGAATAAATGCTATATTTGTGTTTTTGGCTTTCAAATATGCCAAACCTTCCTCCTTTTAATTTGGTTTCCACATCCATTTATATTCCATATTATATTAATGTACCTGTTAGCCATACTTTTCAAGCTTGTAAGAGTACTGTGGTTGTGACTGCCATTTATTCCTCATAGCGTTAATTTTATTAACAAAACAAATATTCTTCAAGTTATCCAAAACATTATCAGTCCTACTCATATATACTGTCTTAGTGTAAAAATCAAACATAAACAAAAAACACAAAACACAAAAATCCTCAAGCAGAGCAACACAGAACATGGTGCTGCTAAGCCATCACCTCCCGTCCTGACTGAACATGGACTCAACTAAACAAACTTCACTCGGTCCGTGAGGTGCATTGGCGGTTACCTAGGCAACACAACTCTCTTGGCCCCCAACAAACCCATCAGAAACGTTACCTTACTTCCAAAGATTCACATACACCTCGCCATTTTTCAGTATCGAGTCCCATGGTCCTCTATTTAGCATCCTGCATGAACCTCTCCACCTCCTTGCTGTCTCGGAATGTTTTCTTTTGTCCTTTCCATGTAAAGATAAGTGTTGCAGGGTACACCAGCCGGTGCCTCACGTTAAGCTCGTGCAAACGTCTCTTCATGGGAATAAACGCCTTTCTTTACTCTGCCAGCTCTCTCGTCAGATCCTCAAAGAAAGACAGCTTACAGCCCTCCCACTTGATTCAGCGTTTCTCCTTAGCCACCTGTAGCACCTTGTCTCGGGCTGATGAACGTATGAAGCGCATCATTATGGTCCTCAGCAGTTGATCTGGGTTTGGCATGGGGGCGAGAGAGCGATGGGCACGTTCAATCTCAAATTCATTACCGGTGAGACGGAGCACCTCAGAAATAATCCTCTCCACATACTGTATCACTTTGCCTGTCTCCTCTTGGCCTTCTTTCAGTCCCACCATCCTGACATTATTCCTCCTGCTCCGGTTTTCGAGGTCCTCCACCCGTGCCCACAGCGTTTCCAGTCTCTTGTCACATTTATCCACATTTTTCTCCATCTCTGCATTTGTGTCCTCTATGTCCGATATCCATTGTTCTACCTCTCCAAGTCTTATCTGGATGTTCTCCACCGAGTCTTTGAGCTCCTTCGTTGTCTCCTTAATTGAGACCATATCCACTGCCACCACCTGTAGAGTGGCGTTCATCTTTCGTATTTCCTCAAACATGTTTCCATCGTCATTCTTCCTTCCAGCGATAGTATCGTCGGTTTTGGGTTTACTTGGCGGAGGGCTTCTTTCTGACGTCTTTTGAAAAAGTTTGCTCCGCTATTGTTTGCCATTTCTCCGTGAGGCTGCAAGTTGTTGATCGGATACTGATACTAACGCCACTTTAGTAGAGGACACTGATATTCTGCCAAAAAGCAAAGTGTATGTTTCCAAATTTATGTAATTAACAGATGGTTGTCAGAAGCTCTCCTAGTGTGCTGCCATCTTTCTCGGCGGTCCCACGTGACTCTGAAAATATGACATTTTTGAAAATGATGACACCTCTGTTGAAAAACAAAAATAAAACAAATATCAGCAACATGTGACGAAGACCAAACCCAGAAACAGTTTCATTGACCTGCTTTTTTCTGTCTGTTTTTATTTGCAGAGTTTTTAAGAAAGCCAGTCCCAATGGAAAGGTGAGTTCTCTTCTTGTGTGTGTTCCACCTCTTCAAAAATCTGAAGGGAAACCATTGAATTTAAATTCTTATAAAAGTATCTGAACACCCAAAAAAGATTAACAGACACCCCCAAAATATATGTGAACATACAGTACAGGCCAAAAGTTTGGACACACCTTCTCATTCAATGCGTTTTCTTTATTTTCATGACTATTTACATTGTAGATTCTCACTGAAGGCATCAAAACTATGAATGAACACATGTGGAGTTATGTACTTTACAAAAAAAGGTGAAATAACTGAAAACATGTTTTATATTCTAGTTTCTTCAAAATAGCCACCCTTTGCTCTGATTACTGCTTTGCACACTCTTGGCATTCTCTCCATGAGCTTCAAGAGGTAGTCACCTGAAATGGTTTTCCAACAGTCTTGAAGGAGTTCCCAGAGGTGTTTAGCACTTGTTGGCCCCTTTGCCTTCACTCTGCGGTCCAGCTCACCCCAAACCATCTCGACTGGGTTCAGGTCCAGTGACTGTGGAGGCCAGGTCATCTGCCGCAGCACTCCATCACTCTCCTTCTTGGTCAAATAGCCCTTACACAGCCTGGAGGTGTGTTTGGGGTCATTGTCCTGTTGAAAAATAAATGATGGTCCAACTAAACGCAAACCGGATGGGATGGCATGTCGCTGCAGGATGCTGTGGTAGCCATGCTGGTTCAGTGTGCCTTCAATTTTGAATAAATCCCCAACAGTGTCACCAGCAAAACACCCCACACCATCACACCTCCTCCTCCATGCTTCACAGTGGGAACCAGGCATGTGGAATCCATCCGTTCACCTTTTCTGCGTCTCACAAAGACACGGCGGTTGGAACCAAAGATCTCAAATTTGGACTCATCAGACCAAAGCACAGATTTCCACTGGTCTAATGTCCATTCCTTGTGTTTCTTGGCCCAAACAAATCTCTTCTGCTTGTTGCCTCTCCTTAGCAGTGGTTTCCTAGCAGCTATTTGACCATGAAGGCCTGATTCGCGCAGTCTCCTCTTAACAGTTGTTCTAGAGATGGGTCTGCTGCTAGAACTCTGTGTGGCATTCATCTGGTCTCTGATCTGAGCTGCTGTTAACTTGCCATTTCTGAGGCTGGTGACTCGGATGAACTTATCCTCAGAAGCAGAGGTGACTCTTGGTCTTCCTTTCCTGGGTCGGTCCTCATGTGTGCCAGTTTCGTTGTAGCGCTTGATGGTTTTTGCGACTCCACTTGGGGACACATTTAAAGTTTTTGCAATTTTCCGGACTGACTGACCTTCATTTCTTAAAGTAATGATGGCCACTCTTTTTTCTTTAGTTAGCTGATTGGTTCTTGCCATAATATGAATTTTAACAGTTGTCCAATAGGGCTGTCGGCTGTGTATTAACCTGACTTCTGCACAACACAACTGATGGTCCCAACCCCATTGATAAAGCAAGAAATTCCACTAATTAACCCTGATAAGGCACACCTGTGAAGTGGAAACCATTTCAGGTGACTACCTCTTGAAGCTCATGGAGAGAATGCCAAGTTGAATGAGAAGGTGTGTCCAAACTTTTGGCCTGTACTGTATGTGAATATGTGTGAAAGAGTCTGGACCTTAAAGTTGCTTTGAGCAGATTGACTGTTGTTTCTGATTGGCTGTTGGATGTACTGATAGTTGATTCTGATTGGCTGATCTCACCGCTGCGGTCCTCCCTCAGCTCACCGTCTATCTGGGAAAGAGAGACTTTGTGGACCACGTGGACCTGGTGGAGCCTGTCGGTGAGATCAGTTCTTTACTCAGATTTATTTTTTTTATTTGTTTTTATCAAACTGTCGAGTAAATTCCCTGAGCTGAGGTGTCCCTCTGCTGTTGGCTACTCTTTGATATCAGCTGATCTGAGTTTATGGTTACGTCGTCCGTCCTCTTGCTGCTTGTTGACTTTGTTTTTTTCCTGCAGACGGTGTTGTCCTGATCGACCCGGAGTACCTGAAGGAGAGAAAAGGTGAGACAACCTCCAGGAGGTTAAATATTCTCAGTTGAAGCACTTTAAAACATGTCATGGGCAGTGACTTGTGGCGTCAGACAACAAACACACTGTCACCACGGAGGCCGGTGTTCACTTCCTGTAAGACTGTAAAGCCAAACCCTGTTCTTTTTCCTTAAACCCAACCACGTGTGTGAGTTGGCTAAACGTAACCATGTGTGTGAGTTGTTGAAGGAAAACATGTAACACATGATGTAGTGCTTTTATTTTGAAAGAGACTGTATCAAAATGAGTGAAAATAGAAGTGTATGTTGAAAACAGACAATGCATGTAACAGGCTGAAGTTGACACGGCGTCCCAGAACGTCAACAACCAACACACCCAGGGTACCTTGGACGTCATATGTGGACGTGGAAAGTCCATGACCAAACGTGGACACGTGACGAGGTCACAGTGAGGATGATGTTGTAATATTTTACCAACAGATGCTTCAGCTGGGGAATATATGTCACTTTTTGTTTGCCTAAAAGTTGCCAGATTTAAGTATGGAGTCTGTAAATACTCTCCAAGTTTTAATCCTAGAGAATGACTCCTGTGCAGTTTCGCTAAAACAGATAAATTCCTGGCAAAAACACAGAGGACATGACATCTGTGTTTTTGTTTCCTCAATGGTAGCTGGAGCCAAGACTCCTCTACGTCCTCCCTCTCCTGTGGTGTCCCTCAGGGTTCTTTACTCAGTCCAATCATTTTCTCCATTTATATGCTCCATAAGGTCATATTGTCCAAAAACATAATTTCTCTTTTCACCATTATGCTGATGACACCCCGATCTATCTATAATTACCCTTACAGCATCATAGTTACAACAAATTTGTGAGCTGCAGGAGGAAGGTATTTGAGATCGCACCGGGTTGATTCAAAGCAATGAAAAAACCTTTGTCACTGGTTGCATATGTCTACAGAGACACTTCTCCCAAGCAGTAATTTCTCCACCTCAGACTGTTTAATTTAAATACTTTTTAAAGTCTGAAGATGTAAAATTATCTATTAACCCAATGGACCCGAACAACGCATAGTGCCACACATATCACGTGAAACAGCGAAAGTGTAGCTTTCCGACAAGAGCTTTCATACAGCTTTGCACACACATTACTGTTGCATGGATTACTCATGAATGCAGGCTCGCACAGAAATGCCACGCATATCACATTGTTGGGAAGAGGAGGAGCTAAATATGATCATTGGCAATAATTCATAATTATTAATATTAATTATGGATTATTAAAATATTTGATTAATTAATTAATAACTAATTAATTATTACATAAGCATAATAATCAAATTAGCTTACAGCGGGGCACCACCGGGAAAACCTGGACCAATGATCAGACGTAAATTCAGTCTCAAGAGTGTTCACTTAGGAAGCTAATTCTAGGGAGATATCAGCAACTATAAGATGAACAGGAAGGAGTGGAGCTCAGGCACTGACTTTGTCAACCAGCTTCATCACAGTATACAATGAAAAACCAAAGCAACTTCTCTTTGCAGTATAACAGGGTTTATTCACACTGATGACATTAATTTACAACCAACATCAACATTGCTCTATAAACCCTATCAACTATAAAACATTACCGAATCAACCAGCAAGCATCAAGAAGGGTGTGTGTGTGTGTGTGTGTGTGGGAGAAAGTGGGTGAGTGAGCGAGGATGTGTGTGTGTGTATGTGTATGTATGTGTGTGTGTGAGAGAGGGTGTGGAAGAGAGTGGGTGAGTGAGCGAGAATGTGTGAGTGTGTGTGTGTGTGTGTGTGTGTGTGTGCGTGTGTGTGTGTCTGAGCGAGTGGGCGTGTGAGAGAGAGAGGCGTGTGAGCGTAGCAAGATGGCGGCTGTGACGCTGCGAGCTACGTCACGCAGTGGCGGCTCGCCAAGAAAGCACGCGGCTCAAAAAGGAGGGGAGCCGGTAGAGAGGGAAGTTCGAATTGCTCGGCTCCAAGTGTAGGTTAGTGGAAGAGAGGAAGAGAGAAAGGGAAGCACTCAGCAGTGTGGTCACGCAGGCGGTATTGAGATGCAGTAACCCGTCTGTGTTGCGCAGAGACGCGCTCGGCTCAGCTGGTGAGCGGCGTGAATCTGGACATTGAACCAACACAGCCGAAGTACTGATCGATCCCGCGTGCGGCGACATTAATAGCGGTCCGACGAGGTCGGATCACTACGTATTACAAGCAGACACAAACGGGCAGGAGAATAACAGACAGCAGCAACACAGGCAATATTTTTACAATATCAATGCAGCAAAAATCGGACGCGGCGGTCCGTATCAACAAGCCCTTACAAACTTAAAAAGAAAACACACACTAACTACTATCTGCCCAGAGCTAAAGCCTCTTACTGTTGCAGAAGGTGGAGTGATGTGTCGGTCGTTCCTCGCGCGTCCTTTGTTACGGCAGAGGTGAAGTGGTTAGCGGCTCACAGTGGCTAACGGGTCCTCGGCGAGGGGGCAAGTCTCTGGCGAGGCGAGTTAATTCCGGCTCGTAGCGGGGAATCACTCGGGGAAAGAAGGGGGTCCTTGTCCTTCTTCTTGAAGCAGGCAGTCCTTGTTATCTACCAAACTTCACATCTGCGGGCATCCGGGTGAGAGGGTCAATCCGTGGTCTCGTACCGGGCTATTCTGTGTTCCTCGGCACACAGAGTGAGGGAGAGGAGAGGAGATCAGCTCGACCAGCGAGGGAAATCCGTAGGCCTAAAACGCGTCTAACTGTGCACAGTAATAACTCTTTCTAAAGCGTTCGCCACGTGGGACGAGTTGCTAAGCTTTAGGAACAGTTGCGGGTACTTCTATTAGCTATGAGGATCACAGCCAGAAGCGTTTCCCTCAGGTACGCTTTGTGATGATATACCCCGGCGTGACGTCATCGGTGCGGGGTTGGCCGTGGCGGATTTCACCCAATGGGAGCTGTGTATTTCAAGGGACCTCTGCTGGTCAGCTGGGGTGCTGTGTTGGGGTTTAATCAGCTGATTCACACAGAGAAAGGGGGTTGACTGATTCCTTTGTTCTTTTGGGCGCCAACATGTGGCCTCAGGCTTTGATTGTTACATGTAGGCCCAAAAGTTTATGGATAAAGTGTAGGCCTTTGTTAGAAATCCTTGTACGGCACAACAACATGAAAGCGCAGGAGCAGAGCTTTCCACTGATACCACACACATCATTGTACTGTCATCTCATCACGCTATAAATGCAGATTAATTGTCTACAAAATAAAAACCTGACGAATTTCTTTACAATCCATTATACAGATCTTGTTATCAGTCACTTCATGTAGTGAGGAATATCGTATCTTACCACGTCTTAGGCTTGCGTGTGTTTCTCCCTGTCTATCCACATTTGTAGTCCGGCTTTCAAGATGCAAATATCTCCATATTGTCCAGTTGTCACTCCATCAAACTTTGTATGACGAGACCAGCCACTTCACCTTTGCGCACCCAGACAACTGCAGCCTAATTATGCATGCATGACAGGGCCGTAGTCACCATATACACTGAGGGGGACATGTGTCCCCCCAATGCCCAAAATGCCCCCCAATATATAACTGAAACTGAAAAACAAATATTCTCTTGGAAGACATCATTGCACTTGGTTGACTATTTTTCTATGATCTTAGATGTAAATATTGCATGTTTCTTTCAGATAAAACACATTTTTGACTTGTGAATGAGTCAATGGAATTTCTTGCAATAATGAAAAAATACTGGCAATCATGTCCGCCTGGCACAAACCACATGTTTTGGACAACTGTGAAGAGACAGAATGTCCCAGCATCATGGTTCTTATATTGCCAGATTCCAGAGAGTCTCCCCTCTTCATATATGGCAGAATATGTCTTCTTCCAACTTGCTATGGTGAGATACATGTAAAAATGTAAGAATTTAGTCACACGGATTTGTTTTTTTCATTGATATGAAAATTAATATAAAATACAGGCACATAGGAGGACATGAAATGATGGATGAATCTGGTTAGCTCAGATTGTCCTGATAAAAAAAACAAGATATAGCATGTGTATGTAGCCTTTACAATGACTGTGATATGAGCTTAAAAGTAAAGGCAGTAAAAATACCCCCAAAACGCCAAGGGCCCATAGGGTTAATTCACAACCAAAAGCAAACATTACACAGTTAAATGTTTTGAAGCACAAACATGTGTTTATCTTTTTCCTCATCCAGTTAAACGCCTCAAATGTATCTTCTGACAGTTCAGAGGATTCAAAATAATTAATAAATAATTCTCTGAGCAGGGGGCTCAGAGAATTATTTTGTTAAAGAAACGGTCCAACATTTAATCCTCTTTAAAAAACCTTGTCTTCTCCATCTTTAATGAGTCATGGAGTTCCTCAGGGAACCGTCCTGGAGCCTCTGTTCTTTCCGTTAAAACATAGATTTAACGGAACATTTTAACATTAATAAATCTTGTTTTCTGTTACATTCCTGTGTGTCCACTACAGAGAAAGATCAGGATGTGTTAGCCTAGCTTAGCACAAAAGAAACTCTCAGCCTAACCCATTTATTTTTTAATTTAAATAATATTTGGTATTGTTTGTAAATCTGGACGTGATTTCGTGTTTCTTGTTCCCATCAGTGTTTGTGACTCTGACCTGTGCGTTCCGTTATGGTCGTGAGGACCTGGATGTCCTTGGGTTGACATTTCGGAAAGACTTGTTTGTGGCGAACGTCCAGGCGTTTCCTCCACTGCCCGAAGAGAAGAAGAGCCTGACTCGTCTTCAGGAGCGCCTGATTAAAAAACTGGGAGAACACGCCCACCCGTTCACCTTTGAGGTACCGAGACATGTTGACCTACTGAGCTGTGTGTTTATTCATGAGTCATCTTCTTCATTAAGCTTCATGAGAGACATGTTGCCCTGAATTTATTCTGTCAGGCAGCGGTTGTCTCAGTGACCAGGTCAGTTTCAGGTCGGTAAAAATAGTTTCCGAGATTTCTTATTTTTTATAATTCAAGTTTTTATTCGTTTGGCATACATATAGAAACAGCAAGAAGGTTTCAGACTTTTCATGCCTGTGCGGTGGCCACAGCCAACTGGTCCGTCAATCCATCTCATGAACATACAACCACAGGGTGGTTGTATGTTCATGAGATGGACATACAACCACAGGGTGGACTGGTGGGCGGAGTCATACAACCACAGGGTGGACTGTGGGCGGAGTCATACAACCACAGGGTGGACTGGTGGGAGGAGTCATACAACCACAGGGTGGACTGGTGGGCGGAGTCATACAACCACAGGTGGACTGGTGGGCGGAGTCATACAACCACAGGGTGGACTGGTGGGCGGGGTCATACAACCACAGGGTGGACTGGTGGGCGGAGTCATACAACCACAGGGTGGGCTGGTGGGCGGAGCCATACGACCACAGGGGGGGGGCTGGTGGGCGGAGTCATACAACCACAGGGTGGACTGGTGGGCGGAGTCATACAACCACAGGGTGGACTGGTGGGCGGAGCCATACGACCACAGGGTGGACTGGTGGGCGGGGTCATACAACCACAGGGTGGACTGGTGGGCGGAGTCATACAACCACAGGGGGGGGGGGCTGGTGGGCGGAGTCATACAACCACAGGGTGGACTGGTGGGCGGAGTCATACAACCACAGGGGGGGGGCTGGTGGGCGGAGTCATACGACCACAGGGTGGACTGGTGGGCGGAGTCATACAACCACAGGGGGGGGGCTGGTGGGCGGAGTCATACAACCACAGGGTGGACTGGTGGGCGGAGCCATACGACCACAGGGAGGACTGGTGGGCGGGGTCATACAACCGCAGGGTGGACTGGTGGGCGGAGTCATACAACCACAGGGTGGTGTTTCAAGTTTTCCTTCCTGTGTTTTCAGATTCCTCTGAACCTGCCATGCTCTGTCACCCTGCAGCCGGGCCCCGAGGACACTGGGAAGGTAAAGACGTGTTTGTTCACACAGTCTGCAGCTCCTGGCAAACACCTCATCCAACCTTCATGTCTGAAAATCAAATGAAAGAAATCACCTTCATTATTCCTCCTGCCATTCTGTGTCTTCAGGCCTGTGGAGTCGACTTCGAGGTGAAAGCTTTTTGCGCAGAAAATGTTGAAGAAAAGATCCACAAAAGGTAAAAGTGAGTGCTGACAGAAGAAAGAAATGAATTATGAATGAAAGTGAAATCGGTGCATCAGCAGTTTCCTGCAGAGAGGAGCGCTGCTCACAGGGGATAAAACCACAACCATCCAGAGTCACATCCACACTGAGTCCACATACCTTTCACTGAGTCAGTAAACACCCACAGTCAGGTGTAGCATCAGTGTTGTGTTGTTGTTGCAGGAACTCGGTGCGTCTGGTGATCCGTAAGGTTCAATATGCTCCAGAGAAACCTGGTCCTCAGCCGACTGCGGAGACCACCAGACAGTTCCTGATGTCAGACAAACCTCTGCACCTGGAGGCCTCTCTGGACAAAGAGGTAACACACACACACACACACACACACACACACACACACACACACACACACACAGTGCAGAAGTGGGAAACAGAAGCTACAGAAGCTTACCTTTCTTTTTTAAAGGAAAGATACAACATCCAATCTGTTTCCCTGAAACTGTGGGCCGGTGGCATAATGTCACCAAGTAATGAAACTATGTTACAGTACTTAAGTATTTTTGGGGGTATCTCTGCTTTATTCAGATGAATGAAAGAATGGGAGGGAAGAAAAAATTGGATTTTGTTCTTTAAGTCCTTTAAATAAATATAAATAAAAGGTCACACAGACCTCCATGTCATAGCCAACGGTATCCTGACTGCTGTCAGGTACTGGGCTGGGATGAAATCCTCAGAGCGACTGTCAGACCTTACACTGGTGCAGTGGGCCCTGGGTTCCTCCTGGTGCAGAGGGCCCTGGGTTCCTCCTGGTGCAGTGGGCCCTGGGTTCCTCCTGGTGCAGAGGGCCCTGGGTTCCTCCTGGTGCACAGGGCCCTGGGTTCCTCCTGGTGCCGAGGGCCCTGGGTTCCTCCTGGTGCAGAGGGCCCTGGGTTCCTCCTGGTGCAGAGGGCCCTGGGTTCCTCCTGGTGCAGTGGGCCCTGGGTTCCTCCTGGTGCAGAGGGCCCTGGGTTCCTCCTGGTGCAGAGGGCCCTGGGTTCCTCCTGGTGCAGAGGGCCCTGGGTTCCTCCTGGTGCAGAGGGCCCTGGGTTCCTCCTGGTGCAGTGGGCCCTGGGTTCCTCCTGCTGCAGGACCCGGCCTCATGTGTCCAGAGTGTGTAGACAGTTCCTGAATGATGAAGGCAGTGATGTCATTGACTGGCCCTCTCGTTCCCCTGACCTAAATCCAGCTGAGCACCTATGGGACGTCTGGGAGGATGATTTTGGTTTCCACCGACCGTTTTTACGCCATTTTGTTCTCAACTAATTATACAACATACATCAGCAAAGATTTTTCACTGGAATCACTCGTTCATAAAGATCTGATGTGTTCACTTCATTGTTTGAGCAGTGTACGTCATCTCTCATTCATATTCGTTACCATTAAGCTGTTACACTTTGATACTGTGTGCATTTGTTGTTTTGCACCTCACTTACTGATATTCTGTTTTCATTTTCACTGTTTCCTACTTTGCTCATCATCTTATCTGAGCTGAGACGGTGCAGAGGGAGATCAGTGTGGAATGCACTTGAAAACACAATTAGTGACGATATCAAATGTCTCATATTGATTCTTGTATTTAATCGAATTTCGCAGCACTCAGCGGGCGCACACTTTACATCCACTATTGTCCCTCTGTGGTACTAAGGCACTAATGAGCTGTCAAGATAAATGCCAGAACTTGATTTTTACAGCGCCACCATGAGGTCAGTGACAGTAAGTAATATGCCTGTGTCGTGAGGGGAATTTGAAACACACCTGCTGGTTTTGGTGCCTTCTGGTCTGACAGGTTTGACAAAGAAAAACCAAGAAGATGAAAAAGAACGAGAACATTTAGATTTCAGATCTGCTGCGTAGTGATGATTATGATAATTCTGATAATATGTTTCTCTGTCAGATTTATTACCACGGTGAACCGATCAGCGTCAATGTCCACGTCACCAACAACACCAACAAGACTGTGAAGAAGATGAAGATCTCAGGTACCCAAACACACCTGTACTCTCTATCTCTGTTGATCTGGGTATCAGTTTGTGTTATTGATCGATCGATTGGTTTGTGTTTCCACAGTGCGACAGTACGCTGACATCTGCCTGTTCAACACGGCTCAGTACAAATGTCCGGTGGCCACCGAGGAGTCAGAGTCAGTTTCATTTCTCTCTGCTGTTATTTAAAGTTCAGTCAGAAACCTCCCCTCAGGTCCAATCAGCAGCTGCTCTGGAGCTTTCTGCTGGTTTTCTTCAGTGGATTCAGTTTACCCAGCTGTCATGATAGATCTTTAAACCTTTAAAAACAGACGTCCCACAGATGGCCAAAGGATGTCATTGTTTTTATGATTCTGTTTAAATTGATTTAAATGTAAGAACCAGAACATCGACAGGGTTCATTATTTTAGCAGCAGGAAGCTAAAGTCATGTTCATACCAAACACGTTGCCAATTTTCACATTGCCCTTATTGTGAACATGTGATAGTTCTTGCAACCACCAATTTTCCAAAATAAAACTTTTAATACATTTCCATGAGTTATCTGAACAGTATACATAATTCAGTTTTTGAGATCTGGTTATATTTATGAGCAGAGAGTTAAAAAGAGACAATGTGTAAAGTAAGGCAAGGCAAGGCAATGACTTGTAAGGTAAGGTAAGTTGAGGTATGATAATGTTAGGTAATGTAAGGTCATGTGATGTAAGGTAATGTATGGTAAAGTAAGGTATGGTATGGCAGAGTGAGGTTAGGTAAGGTAAAGTAGAGAATGGTAAGGGAAGGGAAGGTACAGTAAGGTATGGTAAAGTAAGATAAGGAAAGGTAAGGTATGGTAAGGTAAGATTAGGTAAAGTATGGTATGGTAAGGTAAGGAAAGGTAAGAAAAAGTAAGGTAAGGAAAGGAAAGGTAGGAAAAGGTAAGGTAAGGTAAGTTAAGGTAAGGTCATGATATGATGACTGGGACCACCAACCTGCACCAAAAGTTTGGTGGTTGCTGGAACGCCAGTTTGAACGCTAGAATATTTTGTATTGACTCACTATATATGAGCAAATAAGTTGCATCATAGGTGCATGAAACCGCTGAATTGATTAATGAACTTCCGCCAGTATATCCTCTGTGTCATATGTCCCTGGAGGATCTCAATGCTGATTGGGTTTCGTGGCGCAAATTAGTTGCTTAAGTTCAGATTTTTAACTCTCTCAAACAAGAGTATGATGCAAAATTGCGCTGCTTGCTTCATTCACAGTGCTTAATTTGAATATTTTGAATTCATCTGACCTTACCTTACCTTACCTTACCTTACCTTACCTTACCTGCCGTGCTAATGTGATAATTCACTGTCATTATGCCAGTATTCCCTGGTAATGGTGGGAGAGTGTTGTTTGCATAATCAGATCTGAAAGAAACAAAACATCACAGGAACATTTGTTCTTCTTGCAGCAGGAAGTTCAGGCTTCTGTCGTCCATGTTGTACTCATGTAATGACAATTTTGTATTTTCTATGACATAATTTCAAAACAATTATTCTGGTTTATTAACTCACATAATCTTTTAGCTCGTGCTGTACAACTTTTAGGGGACTGAAGCATTTGAAGATAGTTCAGGAAGTGACATCACCATAACCAAACATATGACTGTACTCTCTGTTGGAGTACTTTGTGAGTCAGTGAATCAAGTCAGAAGGTGATATCTGGGTTCATATTTCTGTCTTCAGTGACGTCGTTGCTCCCAGTTCGACCTTCTGCAAAGTGTTCACTCTCACGCCGTTTCTAGCCAACAACCGCGAGAAACGAGGCCTCGCTCTGGACGGGAAACTGAAGCACGAGGACACGAACCTGGCCTCCAGCACACTGTGAGTCCAACAGCACTCGTGATACCTTCCAGACCTGTAGGACAGAGGAGAATTCTCATCTGATGTTTTTCACCTTCGTTCGGACGGCTCGTTATTTTGAAACACCAACAGTCTGGAAAGTGTCAGTTTGACAGCTCGGCTCGTACTCTCTGCCTTCATTGGTTGTGTTTAATCATGAAGAGAGACACTGGTTAGGGTAAGAATATTAGGATAAGTCAATCAGAGTCAGAGTTAGGCGGGTCACGCCACCGTAAGACATCATAGAGTCAGATATTCAATCGAACAAAACGTCCCCCCTGGTTGGGCTTAGGTAGTGTTTCATGCAGCAGTGATTTATAGTGGCAGTGAAGATGTTATAAAGCTACCCATGTTTTCTCCACGGACACACGGCTGTTCGTCAGGTCGGAGTTCTGATGTTTGGAGCAGCAGGGTGGTGTCGCTGGGAGGTTATCGGACGTCAGTAATGAGGTATATACAGAGATGCTCCCAGTCAGTCTGGGAAAAAGGGTGTGAAACATTCGGCAGCGCCTGTCGGTCATGAATCTTTCTATCTGCAGGGAGAGTCTGAGTTTTGTGCCGTTTTCCAGACTGTTGGGGTTTCGGAATAATCAACAACATCACAGCATCGACAGAGCTGAATGTCTGAGGAGAGTTCAGGGGACTGACTGGTTTATTGCAGATCTTTGGCAAAACTTTGGAAATGAAGAACTCAGGCTGGTTGATAACGTCATCTTCGCCTTCAATCATAAACCAAAAGTTTTACTCAGTTTCCTCCTCACCTCTTTCCTAACGACTACTCTCCTGGTTTTATGCATCCATATAATTAATCCCAGACTCCAATTCTCCCTGTGAAAACTCTTAGTAAGGTGCCGTGTGCCGTCACCACACAAGGAAGACGAGTGAATCAACCTGAGTCCTGTATGTTTCCTGTGTCTATCAGGTTAAGAGAAGGAGCCAATAAGGAGATCCTCGGCATCATCGTGTCGTACAAAGTCAAAGTGAAGCTGGTGGTGTCTCGAGGCGGGTCAGTGCACTTTTTCTTTAACTTATTGCCACATATAATCAGCTGAGAGGAGCTTTAAGGTCAAACTGAAATCTATAATTAGCCAAAAATTATTATGAGTATATCTGCTGGTTTTATATTAAACTGGAGCTGAGGGTCTCTTTGTCTCTTGTATGAGTCATTATAACAACAAAAAAAATACTTTGTACGTTATTCTGTCACCACACGTTACTCTCTGACTTTATCATTCTGACTTGATGTTTATACGTCATACTTTGTTTATCTCTGACTCTGTACGTTTTTCCATGACGTCAGACGTTACTCTGTGAGAAACAATACAGTAATGTGATCATAGTTTATATTTTCTTACACAAAAGGACAAGAAGTTGAATTTCGTTTTGAAGCTCAGTTTCAGTGTGAATCCGTACTTCTGTTCCATCCTTCCGATCATCCATCATCGTCCGCAGACAGTTTCTGTTTTTACTGTTGTTTCTGGAGATAAAGTTCAGGAACAAAACCACGCCTCAATACGATGATTTCCTTCCTGTCCTAATGAAGTCTACAGAAAAGTAATGTAGCATATTTCTTGCTGTAGTTTTTTGTTTTCACTGTTTCAAAATGATGTGGTGAAATTCACCCAGAGACTTGTGGATTCACTGATGATAATGTCAGTAAGAGCAGATGGTGTTCAGAGGGTGAACAGAAGGATGCTCAGATCACACAGCTGGTCTTTAACAGCTCTGTGACACAGAATGAAACACTGTGCTGCTGCTTTGAAGCTGATGGTGTTAAATGTTTATCGATTTCAGGCTCCTGGGAGATCTGGCAGCGAGGTAACCTTTCATGTTTTGTCACGTCACTGAGATCATGGATGAACACACTGATACAAACCACACTGAGATTCACAAAGGTCACCTGAACATCTCACTGATGATGCTCACATAGATAAATGTCTTTAATAAAGCTACTGTGTGTTTTCTGTTTTACATCTGATGATTTGTTTTTCAGCGACGTCTCTGTTGAGCTGCCTTTCACATTAATGCACCCGAAGCCGCTGGAAGAATCCATCTACAGAGACGGTGAGCCGTTTTTACAACCCACTCGTTTCTCTGCAGCCTCTGATCTTCTGTCTCTGAATGATAAACTTCACAGAATTATTGTCATTTTTTAAATTTAAGATCTTTTCACAGTTACTGATGGTTATCAGCCCAGTCACAGGGAGAAACGTTGGCATCGTACGGTTTTACAAACCAGCAACACCCATACATTTGCACATCATGTAGCGGATATGTTGAAGCTTAACTTTTCAACAATGCTGTGATTAACGTCTGGTGAGGTTTAGGTACAAACCACTTGGTTATGGTCAGAAAAGATCATGTTTTGGCTTTAGATACCACTTTAGGTGGCACTGGCCTGGCAGCAAACGCAGTGATGTCTCGGTAAACATCAACCAGTCATGTTGTTGGTGTTAAACAGTGTCTGCAGCTCGGCAGGCATCTCTCCAAGGTGTCACACCATCCACCTTCCCTCCACCTGCTGATGACACAGTCAGCTCAGATACTACGTCACTTTAGAAATGTTGATATGACGCGTATGTAACATGCAAATCTAATGTATGTGTGCTTTGCAGAAACCTACCAACATTTTTACCATGACTGGGCGGATGGCGCCAGCGATTCGTGCACACATGTTGTAGAAAGCATGACTTTTAAAACGGCTAATTGGTTTCGGAGGATGGATCAATATCAACTTCCTGTCTGGTGATAGGATCAGATGATGAGATGGATTGCGTGTCTGCCCGTTTGTTTCCACAGAAATGACGTGAAAGTGGTCGCTGCTGCAGGAAAATAAAAACAGTTTGGGAAATAATCAGCAGTTTGTAGAGGATGTAACACACATTCATTAGAGGTGAAACAGACTTCTTTATTTCTCTTGTTTTGGTGCAACAAAAATTCCTGTGAGAGGAAAAGTCAAAATAAAAGCAAATACGACAAAAGTCAAGAAACATAAATGACTTAAAGGGAAAGTGAGAAGAAGAAAACAAGAACAAATATCATTCATAACTACTTCATGTCTAAAAGGGAGTCGGAAGAAGTGAGTAGCCTTTATTAATATTTGATCAATAAACTCAGCACTAGACGTGAATATTCCAACTTTATGTCCAACCAAACGATAATATGAAAACATGTATGTGGGCTGAGATGACAGAGCCGTACAGATCGGTATAAAGAATATTTGTTATGATAATCTGAAACCTGAGCAGTAATGTAACGTGTCTGTTTCTCTGTCTCTGCAGCTCCTGATGAAGCTCCGATCGACACAAACCTGATTGAGTTTGACACAAAGTAAGCAGCTGTCTCTGTCCGTCTCTCCCTCCTCCTCAGCCCTGTGATGTGATTGGCTCTGCTCTGGTTTACGGCCGGTCGATAACCCTGACAGCAGAGAGGGTTTTCCTCTCGGCCTGCTGAAGCATTAACTGTGATGGACTCGTCTCCGGAGTCTCAGCCTTAATGCGTCTTAATGTGAGCTGCTGCAGGAAATGGGCTGTAAACTGGAAACTCATCCTGCCGTCAGCAGAGCCTCCGAAAAACGACAGACAGTAACTCTGTGTTTACAGCTCATTATTTCACACTCACACAACCACAGGGAAACAACAGAGAGGAGTTTATTATTACTGCACAGATCATCTCCCCGTCGGCTCATTATCTGTTTCATATGAAAAAGATTGTACAGCTCAAATAAAGACTGAAGGAGTCCTGTTTGTCCCATTCAACACAACTTTATTTATTTCAGTGCATCATGTGAACACAGTATCAGGACAGGATGATACCCGACAGGCTGCACGTTATGGAAGGCAATTTAAGGCAATATTAAAAAAAGATAATTACATGAATAGATAAATAAATATGTGGTGATATAAATGTAGAATGATAAGACTTTTTTTTATGTTTCTTTGTATTGTTATAAATGAACTTCCACCTCTCCTCTCCTCCCCTCCTTCCCTTCCTCCTTCAATCCCTCCTCCCTTCTTTTCCTCAGCGACGATGACATCATCTTCGAAGACTTTGCCCGCCAGCGGCTGATTGGGGCGAAGGACGACAAAGAGGAAGAGGAGGAGCCGGTGGACTCGCCCAAACTGGATGACAGATAAAGGCTCGGAGTGCCGCCGCCACCACCGCTGCTGTTGTTGTCTCGCTGCTGTTCGTAGTGTGGAGCTGACAGAGGTCACCTTTAGGTCAAACCACAGTCTGGACACCTTCAAACACTCGGTGGTGCCGTGTTTGTGTTCTCGTTCATGTTCGTCCTCTCTGCATCCTGCTGGGGTGTAAAAAGCTAGAATACCGCAGCCTAGACGTCGGTCGTGTTTTCAGACGGAGCAGCTCTCTACTCCTTCGCCAGCTGGCCGGAGACCTGGACGGCGGCGTTGTATCGACGGCTGGTAGCATGCCTCTAATGTCACTTAGTTGTACGTGTTTCCATTAGGGACGAACAGGAATACTGTTGTGTTGAGATTAGTTTCAATGTGTCGTATCAGAGGGTCTTCATAAACAACAACAACACTGCCAACTCGGGTCGATCCGGACACTTCACCGCTCGGCGTGGACATCAGCTGACGGAGGTCTTTGTTCACAGGTGGTCTGCGCGCAGACGAAGCTGCAGGACGTCCTGACAGAGAGCGCCACCAATCAGCTGAGAGGAACCGGTGGCCTCGTTTGCATGAAATACATCAGTACTTTATTTGATTTATTAACATCATGAATAATCAACCTTTGTAGAGGACGGCCCGGATTTTAACCTGTTTGTTTACATGTTGATGTTTTTTTTAAATCTTCATCAGTGTTTATCGTTCTTCCTTCACCTGCTGGTTCCACCTCATCTCACATAAAATCAACTTTCAGAGATGACAAACTTTTCTAACAGTCACCAGATAAATCATCTGACCCGTTCTCATCCCAACTCTTCAAATATGGCCGCTTTGTCAGTGGAGCTAAACGTCAATATACAACACTCTGGGTCCCTCCTGTGTCGTATTCAGATGTTCATATACAGTCAGGTTCAGAAAAAAACATCATGGTTTGGCTTCAAATAGATCAATCAATCAATTTTATTTATAAAGCCCAATATCACAAATCACAATTTGCCTCACAGGGCTTTACAGCATACGACATCCCTCTGTCCTTATGACCCTCACAGCTGATCAGGAAAAACTCCCCAAAAAACCCTTTAACGGGGAAAAACGGTAGAAACCTCAGGAAGAGCAACTGAGGAGGGATCCCTCTTCCAGGACGGACAGACGTGCAATAGATGTCGTACAGAACAGATCAACATGATAAATTAACAGTAATCCACATGACACAATGAGACACAGAGAGAGAGAGAGAGAGAGAGAGAGAGAGAGAGAGATGCAGGTAATGACAGTATCTTACAACAACATTAATGAAAGTAATAATATTATAGTTATAGTTCTGGCTACTGCGGTACAATATGTTGAAAGTATGTATTAATACCTGGCAGTATACATGTGTGACAACAATCATATGTGTATAATAACAGTAGAAGTATGACTAATGACTAATGATGGCAGCAGCAGCAGGAGGCATCTGGCAGGACCACGGCAGCAGCACAACCACACACGTCACGCTGTCCAGGCACCGCTGTGATATGAGTTAATCTGAGAGACAGTGGAGCACAAAGGCTCCGGAGAAGAAGCCGAGTTAGTGACATCCAGAATGGCCGGGTTAGCAAGATGCAGTAATAGGATACGAGAGAGAGAGAGAGAGAGAGAGAGAGAGAAGGAGAGAAGGTGCCCGGTGTATTATAGGGGGGTCCTCCGGCAGACTAGGCCTAAGTCAGCCTAACTAGGGGCTGGTACAGGGCAAGCCTGAGCCAGCCCTAACTATAAGCTTTATCAAAGAGGAAAGTCTTAAGTCTAGTCTTAAATGTGAAGATGGTGTCTGCCTCCCGGACCGTAACAGGAAGATGATTCCACAGGAGAGGAGCCTGATAGCTGAGTTTTTAAGGACTTACTAGAGCTGCCTGATAATAGAGAGTTACAGTAATCCAGGCTTGAGGTAACAAAAGCGTGGACCAATTTTTCTGCATCTTTTCGGGTCAGGATAGGCCTAATTTTCACAATATTACGCAGATGAAAAAATGCAGTCCGTGAGGTTTGTTTTAAATGAGAATTAAAAGACAAATCTTGATCAAATATTACTCCGAGGTTTCTTACGGTAGTGGCAGGGGCCAGAGCAATGCCATCTAGAGAAACTATGTCATCAGATAAAGAGTCTCTGAGTTGTTTGGGGCCAAGAACAATAACTTCAGTTTTGTCTGAATTTAACATCAGGAAATTGGTGCTCATCCAAGTTTTTATGTCTTTAAGGCAGTTATGGAGTTTAGTTAATTGATTACTTTCTTCTGGCTTCATCGATAAATACAACTGAGTATCATCCGCATAACAATGGAAATTTATAGAGTGATTTCTAATGATGTTACCTAAAGGAAGCATATATAGAGTAAATAGGATTGGTCCGAGCACAGAACCTTGCGGAACTCCAAGACAAACTTTAGTACGTAAGGATGATTCATTATGAACGTGAACAAACTGAAAACGATCAGATAAATAAGATTTAAACCAGCTCAGTGCAGAACCTTTTAGGCCAATTAAGTGATCCAGTCTCTGCAGTAGAATTTGATGGTCAATTGTGTCAAACGCCGCACTAAGATCTAATAAAACAAGTACAGAGACGAGTCCTTTGTCTGAAGCAATCAGAAGGTCATTTGTAATTTTAACTAGTGCTGTCTCAGTGCTATGATGCACTCTAAATCCTGACTGAAATTCCTCAAATAAATTATTATCATGGACAAAATCACACAGCTGGTCTGCGACTACTTTCTCAAGGATCTTTGACATAAAGGGAAGATTAGATATTGGTCTATAGTTGGCTAACACCTCTGGATCCAGGGTGGGCTTTTTTAGTAGAGGTTTAATTACAGCTACCTTAAAAGACTGTGGTACATAGCCTGTTAATAAGGATGTATTGATCATATCTAATATATGAGTGTTAACTAAAGGTAAGACCTCCTTAAGTAGCCTAGTTGGGATGGGGTCTAAAAGACACGTTGATGATTTAGATGAAGTCAATTCTTGCAGAGAAATTGGGGAGAAGCAATCTAAATATATTTTAGGTCTTACAGCTGTGTTTGAGGTTAGATAGGTACTATCTGAGGACAGGAGGTCATGAATTTTGCCTCTAATAGTTAGAATTTTGTCATTAAAAAAGCTCATAAAATCATTACTGCTAAGGGCTAAAGGAATACAAGGCTCAATAGAGCTGTGACTCTCAGTCAGCCTGGCTACAGTGCTGAAAAGAAACCTGGGGTTGTTCTTATTGTCTTCTATTAATGCTGAGTAATAGTTTGCTCTGGCATTGCGGAGGCCCCTCTTATAAGTTTTGAGACTGTCTGTCCAGATTAAACGAGATTCTTCCAGTTTGGTTAATCGCCAATTCCTTTCAAATTTTCGCGATATTTGTTTTAACCTACAGGTTTGAGAGTTATACCAAGGAGCGAACTTTCTTTGCTTTGTTAACTTCTTTTTAAGAGGAGCTACAGAGTCAAGTGTTGTTCGCAGCGAGCCTACAGCGCTATCGACTAGATTCGACAATTCGGGAGAGATTAAAGTCGGTACAGGAAAATACATACAGTTGTTACTGACATAATTTCACCTCACTGACATCATTGGCGCAGCATGCTACACTTTAGCCCAGTCTCCACCAAACCCTTTCGGTCCAGCAGCCTTCAGACACGGTACCTAGACCCTGGGTCTGTTCAGACAGTCCTCTTAAATGTGGGCGGGGTTGTTGTCACTCACTGCTCCGTCCAGCACTCGCTGTATTTCCTCATCAGCGGTGACACAGATGGAAGTCTGCACCTGGTTTATCGTCCACAGAACGAGGCTGCACGCCCACATTTTCACAACAAAATAGAACAGGCTGCAGTGAGAGTCTCTCTCCATGGGATATTTCAAAATAGCAGCTTTGTGCATTTAGTCCTTCTCAGGCAAGCTCAGGGGTTTAGTGTTGCTGTAGCCCACAGGAAGTGAGGATTAGAATATATGACCTTCACATAATCCGCTCCAAATGAATCTATATTTTTAAAGTCATTACTAAAAGTGTGTGTCATATAAAAACTAAAGTGATGGTCAAAGTTGTCACAGTGAAATTTGTCCAAAAATTGTATTACAATGTTGGTAAATATGAATAAAATATCTCAAAAATGTCAATGAAATGTCCAAAAAATAATATTTTATTATTATTATTATTATTATTATTATTTAATAAAATTTCCCGAAAAAAAAAGTTTAAATTTTGATTGTGTGTATGTCATCATGCTGTCTAAGAATCACACACTGTAGTGACATGATGCCGCTGTTGTTTGGTTCTGTGTAAACATTTAAACACAGCGTGAAGATGGGACATCCTAACAGCTCTGTGGCGCCACCTCTATGTAAAAGAAGGCAAGACATAGCCGTGCCGTCGTGAAAGGTGGCTCTGTATATCTGATGCCAACTACACTGACAAAGCGGCAGTATTTATGAGTTAGGAGTGAGAATGAGCTCCATTATCTTTATTATAATGAATTATATTTATGATAATTGTAACAGCTGCGTGTGTTTGACTTCTTTACGACAGTAGGTCTGTGATGTGCAGGCATCCCTGAACGCATCATGAGCATCACAACATGAAAAGTAAAGGGTTAAATTTCTGTCTGTCACAAAAATAAAGACAAAAGAAGGAAGTGTGTTTAAAAACTGATGAACAGGAAATGATCAGCTGATGTGATGTAAACAGGATGTGTTCATGTGAAAAAACAACAACAAACAGTCTGGTCCTTAAATGAACGTGTTATTCATGTGACGCATCAGGAGACTGGATCAGATTAAAGGGAAATTTCGGTTTATTTCAACCTGTATCCTATCGTCCTAAATTTTTTTCAAGTGACTAGTGACATAAAAATAATAGTTAGCATGTTAGCCGTTAGCCTAGATACAGCCGGGGCGCATAGTAGCGTCAGACCTGTTAAAACGTAAGTGAACGGGCAACCTTCAAGTGCAAAGTTAGTCCACTAAACAAGCTTTTTTTCCACAAAGACCGCCTCATATCATTAGGATAAATGTCAGAGAACATATAGAAAACGACATGTAAACGTGTTGTCTTACCTTACCGGTGTGCTGCCATGTTTGTTTACCATCTAGCTCTGCTTTCCAAAGCACAGCCGAAATATATCTCGCCAGCTCTCGATAAAGCCCAGCTGGATACTACTCCAGGTGGAGGTGTCTCGTCCTCGGTCACATCCAGACCTTGAAAATAAGGCTGCAACCGGTCCCATTCCTTGCAACAGAGACATTCCTCTTCTGTGGGCACTGGGGCACAGCATTCACAGGTACACCACCAATCTCCAGAGCTACGCAGCCTTGCAGCAGCCACTCCTCCTCTCTCGTCCTCTACCTGTTGCACCTCTCTCTCTCTCCTCCTCCGTTCTTCAATTTCACGAAGCTCTTCGTCAGTGTATTCTGGCTCAAATAAATAAGGGCGGTCATCAAACTCTGCAAAATCAAATTCCTCCTCCATAAAGTCGAAGTCTGGCAAAAAGTCAGCCATTATTCTATAAATCTTTCATAAAATAAATGAATGAACTTTTCAGGCTACTGTCCGGTTCTGCCTTCCAGCTGTTGCTGCTTGTTCTCGCGATATTTCGGCCGCGCTTTGGAAAGCAGAGCTAGATGGTAAACAAACATGGCAGCGCATCGGTAAGGTAAGACAACACGTTTACATGTCGTTTTCTATATGTTCTCTGACATTTATCCTAATGATATGAGGCGGTCTTTGTGGAAAAAAAGCTTGTTTAGTGGACTAACTTTGTACTTGAAAGTTGCCCGTTCACTTACGTTTTAACAGGTCTGACGCTACTATGCGCCCCGGCTGTATCTAGGCTAACGGCTAACATGCTAACTATTATTTTTATGTCACTAGTCACTTGAAACAAATTTAGGACGATAGGAGACAGGTTGAAATAAACTGAAATTTCCCTTTAATACAGTCATTCCTGAGCTTTTATTTTGAAAAACACATTTTTAATTTGAACATTTTAAGTAAAACAGTCACTGAAACGTGTGTGTGTGTGTGTGTGTGTGTGTGTGTGTGTGTGTGTGAAAGAGAGACTGAACCATGACATCATCACAGGTAAAGATCAAAAACACCCAAAACATCTTTATTATTTCTAACATGATTTGATTTGACTTTTATTTTGACAGGGCCTGGAGGAAATCTGTATATTCTGATGCATCTTTAATAAAAGGACATTTGTGGCCTGTGTGTGTTCGAGCGTCGTCATGTGTGTGTGACGGGTGTGACGATAAACTCATTGCTGGATTCTGAGGTAATGAGACATCAGATGATATCAGTCTGTGATATTAATGAACATAAAGTATTTTAAAGAACTGGTTCGGGACAGTTTACGTGTCTGTTGGCGCCCTCTAGTGGACAGACCCTGTAAATGACTTCAGACACACCTCTGATAATGTCTGGATGATGATAATCTGAACTTCACCTATGCGGCTCAGAGTTTAAACTCAGTGACGGTTGCTGACATCATCATCATCATTTTTCTGTGTGAGAGGAACTTTTCGTCCACACGGTGGCGCTGGAGTTAAACTCAGAGTCTCCATCAGTCAGCTCCACCTGCAGGTCTCATCATCAGGGTACAGAGTCAGTCAGGTTTAATTATAGAGCACAGTTAAAAACTAATGTTGTGTGTGAATGAATGAATGAATATAATATATATGTATGTATGAATGAATGAATGAATGTATGTACGTACAAATAAATGAATGAATGTATGAATAAATGCACTTATGTTTGAATCAATGAATGAATGTGTTTATGTGTGTGTGGATGAATGAATCAGTGTATGAAAAAATGTATGTATGAATGTATGAAACTGATTTGTTTATGTATGAATGTATGTTTGTATCTATTTCTGAATGAATTAATGAGTTTGAATGAATGTGTGACTGCATGAATGGATGAATGTATTTATTGAGTTTCAAACACTGTGTGTCAGTGGGCAGAGTACATACAAGAAATACAAGAAATTTTACATCGGTCAAAATACAAAGAAAGCTGAACATAAATGACACATGTATGAAACATGAACAGAAAATGGGTCTGAGCGATCAAACTCTAACCTGACCGTAAACTTAAACTTCAAATTATTACAATAAAAAACTCACCACAAAATAGTTTTAAGTTCTGTGGCAACGAAGAACTGAAATGTTTTTAAATTCAGCGACTAAACGTGTTAATTTAGATTTAGTCAGTTATTTATTTTCTTTCATGAAATGGACAAAAGTCTCTGAAACAAGGAGATGTTCAAGTGACCGTTAGAGAATCTGTAACTCAGAGACACAAACAGTTGACTGGAGAATCGGGGGGAGTTTTTTTTGAAGCAGAGGAACATTGTCACGTTTGTCTTTTTCCAGCTGGAGAAACTTTCACCATCAAAACTTTTTCCACTCGCACTTTAAAAATCCGTAAAAAGCCATTTCGGATTTCTTTAGTCCGAACACCGTAGATGATGGGGTTAACTGTCGCCGGGAACAGAATGTACATGAGTCCCATGAAGGTGTTGACGTCCGTTGGGATGGGGATGTTCAGGTTGTGAGAGAGGAACGTGACGCTGCCCACCAGGTAGAAACACATCATGACAATCAGGTGAGTGCCACAGGTGTGAAACGCCTTCCAGCGGTCCTCACCAGCTGCCGCTGCTCGCAAGACAACGCTCAAGATCTTCATGTAGGAGAAGAAGATGAGCGGTATGTCCACGCCCACAAAACAGACAATCACAGCGAGGCCTGCTGTGCTGTTTTTCTCTGTGTTGCCACACGCCAGGCTGACCAGCGCCATGTGGTCACAGTAGCAGTGTTGGATTGTGTTCGAGCCACAAAAGTGCAGCGAACTTGCCAAACCGACCAGCGTCACCATGATGGAGCCACTGCGGATCAGAGTGAAGAGCAGCAGCTTCACGAACATGGAGGAGTTGATGATTTTGGCATAGCGCAGTGGCTGGCAGATGGCGACATAGCGGTCCAGTGCCATTGCCAGCAGCAATGTTGACTCCAATGAGGACAGGAAGTGAGTGAAGAACATCTGAGTCAAGCAGCCACCCAGTGAGATCTCGTCCCAGTCGAAGAGGAGGCCGAGGAGCATGTTGGGGATGATGGCAGTCACCACAAGGATGTCGACGACACAGAGCGTGCAGATGAGGAGGTACATGGGGCTGTGCAGACTCTCCACGCTTCGGATCACGTACACCAGCAGAGAGTTTCCCAGCAGCGCCGTCAGGTAGGACGTGGAGAACGGCAGCGCCAGCAGCCGTCGGTGTTTGTGCAGCTCAGGAAAACCTCTGAACAAGAAGGTGCTATGGGAGAAGTTCCTGTCCAGTGGCGCCTCCAACATGGCCCCGGCTTCACCTGAACAGAGACAGTCAGACACCAACAAGGAGGATTACTAAAGCTACAAGCAGCGATTTCAGGTTCAAACTAGCATCGATCTTAAAAGCTGAGCGCTGTGATCAGTCCCTTTGACAGTTTACATTTGCATTGAAAATTACCAACAGGTTTTATGACGATCGAACAGATGTTCATTCATTATTCATTTACTGGGCCACACCCTTCTATGGAAGCACCGTCACTTCCTATTAGTAGGGCTGCCCCCCCGACTAAGAATATTCCTAGTGGACCAGCAGTCCTCATCAGGGTCCGTCAGTGGACCAACAGTCCTCATCAGGGTCCGTCAGTGGACCAACAGTCCTCATCAGGGTCCGTCAGTGGACCATCAGTCCTCATCAGGGTCCATCAGTGGACCAACAGTCCTCATCAGGGCCATCAGTGGACCATCAGTCCTCATCAGGGTCCATCAGTGGACCAACAGTCCTCATCAGGGTCCATCAGTGGACTAGTCTCCTGCATGTTTCTGATATTGCTGTAATGATGAAATGATATATTTTGAGTTGAAGGTGTGAGAAAGAATAGTATCAGTAACATTGTTAACACTGTGCTACATTACAGAGAAATACAAAACCGTACTAATGAACCTTCATTAATATAGGCCTATATTTTATCTCCAAGTGCACGTCACACACTGAGCGAGCCGCCTGTTAATGATGCTGTGGGCTAATGGGCATGTAGCTACTTCCATGTTTCACATGATACGTCATGTTTGTAGCCGACCAATGAAGATGAGTTTACATATCACCTTGGGTTCGTCCTTCACCTTCTCAAAATGATCCCACACTTTGGATTTCCTGCCCGACATGTTATTAACTAGCCTGTGGAATAACCGCAGGTACCAGCCCTGGAGATTAACCTGACTCCTGTCTGACTGCTGAGTGTGGACACTTCCTGTGTCTGTCCTTTCAAAGTAAAGTCACACATGCTCCAGTCATATAGGTTTGGATTTATTTTGACAAGGTGCAGCTCCTCATAGAGTTTCACGTTTTTTTTTTTTTCCCCATTCCTGTGACTAAGCGACCAATGAAATCTTGCTGACTAGTGACCTTTCTGGTCGACTAACATCGGTGGACCTTTAGGGGGCAGTGCTATTTATTGGTCAGTTGAAAACATTTTGGTGACATGCTTTAATGGCTTAGGTTGAAAATACCCATCGAGTTTAGTGATGTTTGATCAAACTCATTTATGGCCAAAATTTTGTGGAGGGCGAATGCAGTTGTTTGGTGGTGCCACGTAATGACTAATTTCAAAATCATTTTACACACGTTTTGTCATGATTGGACATAGAATTTCTGATTTATAGTCTGATTTGTGTATTAGCACACATTTTTTGCATTTGTATCGACCCGTGTGGTTGATTTGTGTGAAACTTTTCAGATACATTGAAAGTACTTTATGGACACATTAACAAGCTTTTAATAACGTTTGATAAGTTTTGTCCAAAGATGATGCAGCTACAAATCAGTCCTACGGATATGGAGAAGTTTTTTTTTTAAAAAAAAAAATCAAAATGCGTCCCCTTTTGACTGATTTCCAAATAATTTCACACACATGGTTTAGCATTTTTTTTAAAAAACATATCCTACAACTTTTCTCAAGATTGAATAAACAATTACTGATTTATAATCTGATTAGTGTCGTGCCACATCCCCTCTTTTTGAACTTTTGGCACCCCCAAGTTGTCGATTGGCTATTCAGGGTATGTTGCTGGTACCTCTTTAGACATTTCCTGCAAGTTTCGTGATGATTATGGAGTTAGGTCTATCTATGTTCTGAGCCACAGCTCCTTTAAAGTTCATTGGTGATATCCTTTCAAAAGCTTGGTCCAATGATGCTCAAGATATTAATCAGACCTTCAGTTCAGGAGATGTCAAAAATGTGTTTTTCATAAAAATCAAAATGGGGTTGCAGCGCCCCCTATTTACAGATTTCAAAATAATCTGACACATGTGATTCAGCATTAAAATTTGATATAACCTGCAACTCTTGTGATGATTGGACAAATAATTTCTGGTTTATAGTCTGATTTGTGTTGTGACATGCCTTTTTTTTTTTTTTTTTTTTTTTTTTGCAGATGTAGCGCCCCGAGTGGTCGATTTTAATAAAACATTCAGGATATGTTTAAGGTACTTAATGAACACATCAACAAGCTTTTGATAACTTTTGATAAGTCTGGTCCAATAATGATCCAGATACAGATCAGACTTACAGTTCAGGAGAAAATGTGTTTTTCATAAAAATTAAAACAGCGTTGCAGCGCCCCCTTTTGACTGATTTCAAAATAATTTTATGCATGTGGTTGAACATTATGATTTAACACATCCTGCAAGTGTTGTGATGATTGAACAAACAATTTCTGATTTAAAATCTGTTTGTGTCCACGTTTTTTTTTTTTTTTACATCTTTGGCGCCCCCTAGTGGTAGATTTGAATGAAACTTTCAGGGTGTGTTGCTGTTACCTTTTTAGACATTCCCTGCAAGTTTCGTGATGATTGGCCCAAAGATTATGGAGTTGGGTCTATTTATGCCTGAGCCATGCCTCCTTTAAAGCTTATTGGTTAATATCTTCAAAATTCAACGAGATATCAACAAGATTTTTATAACGGTCAATAAGCTTGGTCCAATGATGATCCACAGAAAACTTGGTACAAATTGGACGTATGATTTAGGAGACAGACTCAAAAATGTGTTTTTCAAAAAATTCAAAATGGAGGAAAATTTTGCTAGTCAACCGTATTGGTTCTTGTGTGTTTTTCATTGAGCACATTGAGCTGTGTGCGAAATTTCAAGTCAATCAGACTTTATGAATTTAATTTTTAAATTTTTGGACTTTGATTATAGTGCCCCCATCTGGTCAATTGGTGTAATATTTCTTGAGCAGCATTTAAACACAAAATGTTATGTGTACATGATGATCTATCTCAGGGGAATTTGTAAAAGAATTTCTCAAGAAAAAAGAAAACAAGTGTTTCAGCCCTTTGAACGTCTGAACTTGTCTGTGATGAAACATGTTCTGTTCATTTATCAAACAGTTTATAAAATGTTGGGGTGTTGGTGGCTTAGTGGTAGAGCAGGCGCCCCATATACAAGGCTGTTGCCGCAGTGGCCTGGGTTCGACTCCAGCCTGTGGCCCTTTGCTGCATGTCACTCCCCCCTAAAAAATATCTTTAAAAAAAAAAAAAACAGTTTATAAAATGTTCAAAATCAATGAGCTGTTGCTGAAAAACATTTAAAAGACAACTTTGATACATTTTAGTCTTAGTGCTAATGAGACGATGCATACATCAAATCATACCAATTTCTTTGCAGACAGCTGCAGACAGTATTGATACTTGCTGATAATTACACACCCATCAGCTGTGAACGAACTCATTACAATTACATTTATATTATTGAGTCATTCTGTGTTTTTCATAAAAGTCTATGGAGGGTTGTTCAGTAACATCATATTTGCTTTAAAGTCTCGATTCTCTCCATCTGTAACTCTAACAGCCCATCACACAGCAGAAATAAATGTAGTTGCCATGTGCTTTTGTTGACAGCGTTGGTTGCAGCATCCTGGAATGTCAACAGCAGTTAGAGGAGGATACCTAGCACATAATATATAGACGTAAAGGTCCACTGACAGTGCCGATATGTGACGAGTATACGATAGTAAAAGCCGTAGTCATCAACGCTACATCACTGCTTATTGGGGAGAACTCATCCTCACTGTGACCTCGTCACATGTCCACGTTTGGCCATGGACTTTCCATGTCCACATATGACATCCAAGGTACCCTGGGTGTGTTGGTTGTTGACGTTGTGGGACGCCGTGTCAACTTCAGCCTGTTACATGCATTGTCTGTTTTCAAAATACACTTCTGTTTTCACAGGAAATGTACAGTTTGCATACAGTCTCTTTCAAAATAAAAGCACTATGTCGGTACAACACCACCAACTGATGTTTTTGTCTTCAACAACACACATGGTTAGAGTTAGGCAAAAAACACACAAACCCCACTCTCCTGGGTGAAAGTCGGAGGTTGTTGGACCCACGGCTCCAACTAGAAAACAATGTTTTGATGCATTGGATGTGCTGAATGTGCATATTAAGGCAGGACAGGAGGAGGTGCACATTAATAATCCTCCAGGACTGTAACATGCTCATGTTTAACCCAAACAATGTGTCACGTGACTGCAGTTGCTTCACATCCAGGTTGGAACACCTTCTCACCACAAACCAACCGCACCAGAGTTCCTTTGGAACGGGTCCACCGTAAGGTGACTGTTGGTGGATAAGTTAATGAATTATGATAACTGAAATTATCATTTCACCTAAATTACAAACAAAAGATATTTTGTCACTTACCTCAGCGGGCCATGCAGACCCCCGTATGTGTCTGAGAAAACAGGAGAAGTTATGTTATTGTAATTTATATAATGTTTTTTATTTATATATAACAAGGCAGAAGTAAATCAAAATAGCATAAAAAGAAAGAGATATTTTTAAATCATATTAATCAAAAACAAACAAACATGTATATCTACTCTTTAACAGATACAAACCTGCAGGGATCCAGTAACACAGATAATATTTCAGTGTGTATTTACATACATATAAATATACTCTGCATCTACCATCCTGGAGCAGTGACTGCACAGTTTGTCTTTACGCTAAAAACACAAATCAATATAATGTTTTGTTGTATATTGGAAACATAGCGATGGGAAACAACTGAGAAACTGCAGATAAAATAATAACTCACTGATACAGGACAGACTCTAACAACTGCTCATCAAACACAACGTTTGTGTCAGTTTAATGTTAATTACACAGAAATCATTCCATCAGATTTTCTGTTAATATAAAAATTGTTCTTGCTTCTGAGTTTCAGTCATTTGTCGTTCTTTCTTTTTTCAGCTATGCTTTGTTAAGCTAATGTCGGAGGAATTGAATTGAATTTTAAGCATGACAGGAAAGGCAGGGATGATACCCTCGAGCATGATGGCAGTGTCACTGAAAGGAAAGTAACACTGAAAGAAAAGTCAGAGCAAACATAAGAACAACAACACAGAACAAACTGAACATCATATAATTGTTAAACAGAATGATGAACATGCCCTGACCGCTGCACTGATGGAATAAATGTCGTAAAAATGAAACTAAAACATGATAAAAAAAAAATACAGGTATAAAACAGGGAAGAGAAAAGAAACAAAGGGTCATCTCTGATGATAAACAGTGGTGGAAGAAGAATTTACATTTTACAGAAGTAAAACTAAAAATACAACAGTGTTAAAATACTCCAGTTCAGAGTGCAGCAATATCATCAGTAAAATGCACTCTTAGTTTTGAAGGTTTGATGATCACAGTTACTACAGCTGTAAAAGAAATATGTTTGAGTACAATAATTCTCTCTAAAATAAAATACAGGTGAAGGTTGAAGCAGAATAAAATGGAAATACTTCAGGAAACTAAGCATGTAAATGACTTTCTGCAGTGGAGTAAATGATTTAATGTTTATAATAAATATAATTTCCATTTCCAATATAACAGACAATACAATCGTCAGGAGTAAAAATCTAACATTAGGCTTTTATTGAACTTGAGGCTTTAAATCAGGAGACCACAAACCAACAGGCACACGTGTTATTATCCTCTATACAAATGATAAAAAATATACATTTTATTTTGACAACATTCAAGACATTTTCTCCCAAAATGATCACAGGAAAAACAAAGATTTGTGTGTGAAAATTCACCAGAATGAAAAATGAAGTGTCCAAAAGTTTGTTACTACAGCTGTTAAAAAAAAAAAAAAAAAAAAAAAAAATCCATTAAAAAGTCTTAAAAATGACGTACAGGTCAAATGTAAAGGAGTGAAGTAGTCCATAAAATGAAAATACTCAAGGAAATATGAAGTAACTAAACTGTACTTGACTCTCTGCAGTGGAATTAAATGACTGAATATCTATATTTAATATTATTCGGATTAGAGACAATGGAACCATCCATTTAACTTTGAAATAAAATCCTCAACACAGAAAACAGATAAACTAATTACTAATTAACAGCAGAGATCAATGAAGGTGTGAAGATGAGAACATTAACAAGCCAGTTGAGCTTCATGTCTGATAATTCAGATTTAAGTAAAAGTACTCTAAAACATTCACATAGCCTCCTCAGTTCAGGTTTGGACGGTGATTGAAAACTGTTTTTATCACACAGAATAACAAAGTGAACTTTCCTACCTGCTGCGGCTCGTCAGCTGGTCAACAGGAAGAGCTCTGACCGCTCTCACTTCATCTTATACTAGAAAACCAAACATCCCAAGGGAAGATGGCTCCCAAACACAGCAGCACTCTAGTGAGCTGAAACCAGTTTGAACCAATTAAAATGTCCCAGAGCCAATTACAGGAGACTCTCTAGAGGTTAAGTCACCAGGTTTTTTTTTTTTTTATATATAACATACCAGACAATGACTTTTTGTATGACACAATGCAATGACTTTCTTCGCCATACTGGACCTTGACTTTTTTCAACATACTATACTATGACCATGACTCATGGTTTCCTCCAGGTGCTCCGACATGTTCTCCCTGTGTCAGCGTGGGTTTCCTCCAGGTGCTCTGACATGTTCTCCCTGTGTCAGCGTGGGTTTCCTCCAGGTGCTCTGACATGTTCTCCCTGTGTCAGCGTGGGTTTCCTCCAGGTGCTCTGACATGTTCTCCCTGTGTCAGTGTGGGTTTCCTCCAGGTGCTCTGACATGTTCTCCCTGTGTCAGCGTGGGTTTCGTGGTGCTCCAGCTTCCTCCCACAGTCCAAAGACATTGTCCGTAGGTGTGAATGTGAGTGTGAATGGTTGTCTGTCTCTATGTGTCAGCCCTGTGATAGTCTGGTGACCTGTCCAGGGTGAACCCTGCCTCTCACCCAGTGTCAGCTGGGATAGGCTCCAGCCCCTGTGACCCCCAACATGATATGCTGTTACAGAAAATTAATACCCCCAAAGGTGTAGGGGTACAGAAAGTGAGTGTCGAATGTTCCACGAGGCCTGTGAGTGTCAGGTAATCACAACAGAAACAAATTTTGTGTAATTATAATACTAAATATTACAAATGTACAGTGGGGCAAAAAAGTATTTAGTCAGCCACGGATTTTGCAAGTTCTCCTACTTAGAAAGATGAGAGAGGTCTGTAATTTTCATCAGAGGTACACTTCAACTATGAGAGACAAAATGAGAAAAAAAATCCAGTAAATCACATTGTAGGATTTTTAAAGAATTTATTTGTAAATTATGGTGGAAAATAAGTATTTGGTCAATAACAAAAGTTCAACTCAATACTTTGTAACATAACCTTTGTTGGCAATGACAGAGGTCAAACGTTTCCTGTAAGTCTTCACCAGATTTGCACACACTGTAGCTGGTATTTTGGCCCATTCCTCCATGCAGATCTCCTCTAGAGCAGTGATGTTTTGGGGCAGTCGCTGGGCAACACAGACTTTCAACTCCCTCCACAAATTTTCTATGGGGTTGAGGTCTGGAGACTGGCTAGGCCACTCCAGGGACCTTGAAATGCTTTTTGCGGAGCCACTCCTTCGTTGCCCGAGCGGTGTGTTTGGGATCATTGTCATGCTGGAAGACCCAGCCACGTTCCATCTTCAATGCTCTCACTGATGGAAGGAGGTTTTGGCTTAAAATCTCACGATACATGGCCCGTTCATTCTTCCCTTAACACGGATCAGTCGTCCTGTCCCCTTTGCAGAAAAACAGCCCCAAAGCATGATGTTTCCACCCCATGCTTCACAGTAGGTATGGTGTTCTTGGGATGCAACTCAGCATTCTTCTTCCTCCAAACACGACGAGTTGAATTTTTACCAAAAAGTTCTATTTTGGTTTCATCTGACCACATGATATTCTCCCAATCCTCTTCTGGATCATCCATGTGCTCTCTGGCAAACTTCAGACGGGCCTGGATATGTACTGGCTTAAGCAGGGGGACACGCCTGGTGCTGCAGGATTTGAGTCTCTCTCGGCGTAGTGTGTTACTGATGGTAACCTTTGTTACTTTGGTCCCAGCTCTCTGCAGGTCATTCATCAGGTCCCCCCGTGTAGTTCTGGGATTTTTGCTCACCGTTCTCATGATCATTTTGACCCCACGGGATGAGATCTTGCGTGGGGCCCCAGATCGAGGGAGATTATCAATGGTCTTGTGTCTTCCATTTTCTTACAATTAAACACCAACCTGCTTGCCTATTGTAGATTCACTCTTCCCAGCCTGGTGCAGGTCTACAATTTTATTCCTGGTGTCCTTTGACAGCTCTTTGGTCTTGGCCATGGTTGAGTTTGGAGTCTGACTGTTTGAGGCTGTGGACAGGTGTCTTTTATACAGATAACGAGTTCAAACGGGTGCCATTAATACAGGTAACGAGTGGAGGACAGAAGAGCTTCTTAAAGAAGAAGTTACAGGTCTGTGAGAGCCAGAAATCTTGCTTGTTTGTGGGTGACCAAATACTTATTTTCCACCATAATTTACAAATAAATTCTTTAAAAATCCTACAATGTGATTTCCTGGATTTTTTTTCTCATTTTGTCTCTCATAGTTGAAGTGTACCTCTGATGAAAATTACAGACCTCTCTCATCTTTCTAAGTAGGAGAACTTGCAAAATCAGTGGCTGACTAAATACTTTTTTGCCCCACTGTACATTTGAAGTTGTTACACGTTACTGCTGTATAATGGACCCTGTTACTTACTCATATCACAGCGGTGCCTGGACAGCGTGATGTGTGTGGTTGTGCTGCTGCCGTGGTCCTGCCAGATGCCTCCTGCTGCTGCTGCTGTTATCATTAGTCATTAGTCATACTTCTACTGTTATTATACACATATGATTATTGTCACACATGTATACTGCCAGATATTAATATATTATTATTAATTATAATATTATTACTTTCATTAATGTTGTAAGCTACTGTCATTACCGTCTGTCCTGCATCTCTCTCTCTCTCTCTCTCTCTGTCTCATTGTGTCATATGGATTACTGTTAATTTATCATGTTGATCTGTTCTGTACGACATCTATTGCACGTCTGTCTGTCCTGGAAGACGGATCCCTCCTCAGTTGCTCTTCCTTTCTTCTACCGTTGTTTTCCCCGTTAAAGTTTTTTGGGGGGGAGTTTTTCCACTTTTTTATCATGTTAATATCATTATCAGCACATCGACATTGCCATATGTACTATCTATCCATCTATCTATCTATCTATCTATCTGAGTGTATGTAAGTTTGTATATATAATTGTGCAATTTATTAAATCATAATGTAGTTGTTATTACACGTATGTCTGTTTTTCTGTCCACACACTGGAGAATAAAATAATAGTCAATAGTCAAAAGTCCTTGAATGTGTACGTACTTTTTGGTCAATAAAAGTGATTCTAATTTTGACTTTATGATTTTTAACATACTGCACTATGATTTTGTTATTGACATATTATATAATAACTTTACTTGGGCATACTTTACTATGACTTTTTTTGATGTATCTGACAAACTGATTTTTGACAAAGTATACTATATATATTTTTGGACACTGTACATTTACTTTTTTATGACCTACTATGCCAGGACTTTTTGACTTACTGTATTATTTTAAACAAGCTAAAAAAGGACTATTTATAACGAAATAAAATGAACATATTTCACATGCTTTTTTTTATGACATACTATACTGTGCCCTTTTGACATATGATATTACCACTTTTTCATGACATAACTTAATAAGATCATTTTTTTTAACAATGAAATGACTTTTTAGAGATACTGCACTATGACTATTTTATGACAAACTATGCTGTGAAGCTGACATACTTTACTTTTATTGAGAGGAGATACTGTTTACATTTTTTGACATGTAATACTAATATTTTTGTCAAAGTTCTGTACTATGACAGTTTTTCCTGATTTTGGACGACATGCTATACTATGACATTTTTTTATAATTTCGGATAACATGCTAGATTATGACGTTTTTTCATAATTTTTAACGACATGCTACACTGTAACTTTTTTCATAATTTTTAACAACATGCTATACTATGACGTTTTTTCATAATTTTTAACGACATGCTATACTATGACGTTTTTTCAAAATTTTTAACGACATACTATACTATCACGTTTTTTTTTATAATTTTTAATGACATGTTATACTATGACATTTTTTCATAATTTTGAACGACATGCTATACTATGACGTTTTTTCAAAATTTTTAACGACATACTATACTATCATGTTTTTTCATGATTTTTAATGACATGCTATACTATGACTTTTTTCATGATTTTGAACGACATGCTATACTATGACGTTTTTTCATGATTTGGGATGACATACTATACTATGACGTTTTTTCATGATTTTTAATGACATGCTATACTATGACGTTTTTTTCATGATTTTGGATGACATGCTATACTATGACTTTTTTTCATGATTTTGGACGACATGCTATACTATGACGTTTTTTCATGATTTGGGATGACATACTATACTATGACTTTTTTCATGATTTTAAACGACATGCTATACTATGACTTTTTTCATGATTTTGGACGACATGCTATACTATGACTTTTTTTCATAATTTTGAACGACATGCTATACTGTGACTTTTTTCATGATTTTGGACGACATGCTATACTATGACGTTTTTTCATGATTTGGGATGACATGCTATACTATGACTTTTTTTCATGATTTTGGACGACATGCTATACTATGACGTTTTTTTCATGATTTTGGATGACATGCTATACTATGACTTTTTTTCATGATTTTGGACGACATGCTATACTATGACGTTTTTTCATGATTTGGGATGACATACTATACTATGACTTTTTTCATGATTTTAAACGACATGCTATACTATGACTTTTTTCATGATTTTGGACGACATGCTATACTATGACTTTTTTTCATAATTTTGAACGACATGCTATACTGTGACTTTTTTCATGATTTTGGACGACATGCTATACTATGACTTTTTTTCATAATTTTGAACGACATGCTATACTATGACTTTTTTTCATAATTTTGAACGACATGCTATACTGTGACTTTTTTTCATGATTTCGGACGACATCCTATACTGTGACTTTTTTTCATGATTTCGGACGACATCCTATACTATGACTTTTTCTCATAATTTTTAACGACATGCTATACTATGACGTTTTTTCATAATTTCGAACGACAGGCTATACTATGACTTTTTTTTCATGATTTTGGACGACATACTAAACTATGATTTTTTTTTCATGATTTTGGACGACATGCTATACTATGACCTTTTTTCATGATTTTGGACGACATACTATACTATGACATTTTTTCATAATTTTGGATGACATGTTATACTGTGACTTTTTTTCATGATTTTGGACGACATGCTATACTATGACTTTTTTTCATGATTTGGGACGACATACTATACTATGACTTTTTTTCATGATTTTGGATGACATGCTATACTATGACTTTTTTTCATGATTTTGGACGACATGTTATACTATGACCTTTTTTCATGATTTCGAACGACAGGCTATACTATGACTTTTTTTTCATGATTTTGGACGACATGCTATACTATGACGTTTTTTCATGATTTGGGACGACATACTATACTATGACTTTTTTTCATGATTTTGGACGACATGCTATACTATGACTTTTTCATGATTTTGGACGACATGCTATACTATGACTTTTTTCATGATTTTGGACGACATGTTATACTATGACCTTTTTTCATGATTTTGGACGACATGCTATACTATGACATTTGTTCATAATTTTTAATGACATGCTATGCTATGATGTTTTTTCATAATTTTGGACGACATACTAAACTATGATTTTTTTCTCTGATTTTGGATGACATCCTTTATAATGACTTTTTTCATCATTTTTGACAACACACTTTACTGTGATTGTTTTTTGATTGATTCTGGACGAAATATTATACTATGATTTTTTTTCATGAATTTGGACGCCAGGCTTTATTATGACATATTTTCATGATTTTTAATGACGTACTATACTATGATATTTTTTAATGATTTTTGCCGACATGCTATACCATGACATTTTTTGATTTTTGACGACATACTTTACAATGACATTTCTTAAATTGTTTGACGACATGATATCTTATATTGACTTCTAAACAAATGACATAATATACTAATATATATACACGAACGCTAGACAATGATTATATTTTGAATACTTTGTTTCATATTTCTTTGACATGATGTGTTGTTTTCCGACATACTTAAGCATGATTTCTTTCTTTTTTTACATACATACATTTTCATTCGTGGTTTCATTGATTAATTTTGTTCATTTTGTTTTTCTTTTGTTGACTTGTTTTATTTTGCAGTTTTCATGTTTTATTATTGTTTAATGGTCCTTTATGACTTGGGTTTATATTCATATCTGTTATACTTCATGAATTCAATCTTACTTATATGGACCCAAGGACACATATATGCTTACCTGGTTGTGGATATTGGAGATTGAAATGGAAATGCAAACTGTATTTATATAGCACGTTTTATAACATGTGAACTCAAAGTGCTTTACATTGAAAGACAACAGATAAAAGAAAGTATGAGAAGCTGAGTAGCAGAAACATGTAAGAACACAGTATGTGGCAGGTAAACCAATACTGAAAATAATTAGTTGTAGCCTTATCATTTTCTTCTTAATGAAAGAACATCTCACTTAATCCTCTTTCAATCAACAAAACACAGCTGCTTGTAAAAATGATATTTGTCTCATTAAATCAGAAAATTTTTACATTTTTCCTAAAACAGACAAATATTTTTTTCCTTGTTATGACAAATATGACTATTAAAACTCTATAATGGTGTTAAGGTGTTTAATTGTTTTTTAGCTGATATTTTCTTCTTCTTCAACTCTTTTTCAACAGATGATGCTGATTTAAATCATCAGTACAAAAGCCAGTGGCAGTGTGTGTAACATAAACAGCAGTGTTTCCTGCCAAAGATCATCCCTGAAATCAAAATGATATCACAGTCTGATATTATCTCCTCCAACCTCAATATTGAAACAGTAAATCAGAGGAGGGAACATGTTTCCTCTGAGGTTTGAACCGTGAAATCTAATTAGTCTGCAGCTCATCCCTACAGGATCCATTTTGTTGTCACTGTTTCTCAAAGCCAATTGGCCCAGAGGTCAAAACAGCCGAGTAAAGTTTCCTCTGAGAAGGATGCTGGGATTAATTATCTGCTCTGCTTCATTAGTCTCTTCAGTCAGACTGCTGGGACTCCGAGCTGCAGCTGTAATGAGATTTTTGTGACTCCAGGTTTTGTAAATGAACACATCTGACAACTCAACTGAAGCACTGCAGATCAGTCAAACATCACAGACTCAGGAACAACAGTGTTTTATACAAACAAAACACTTTCATACAAAACCAGTTAAGGCGAGGCACCACAGGTGCATGATGTAAAGCCTTTAACAGATATCACCATGAAACTTCCCCGTTGATTACTGACATCAAGACAATTATCTTTTGTATTACAAGTTCTTTTGTATTATAAGTTTTCTGAAATGTGTGTTTAAATATGCAAATGAGGCATTATCTAATTAAAAATGCATATATACATTTCTCGAACACAAATCTGAACATTGGAGAAAGTCTGGTTCAAAATTCTTGTTTCATTTTGTTGACATATTAAAGTCAAAGGTTTTTTTTGGAGGGGATTTTGGATGTCTCTTTTTATCACTCCACAATTCAGAAAACACTGTCAACAACCATTAGAAAAAAATAAATTTTCATCATGTTTTTAGGAATAAAATGTTCCATAAATCAGGCTGTTAATGTTAAATGAACAAAGCCCTCTGGAAAAACCTTTAGATTATATATAGGAGTTAAACTGGACAGTTTGGTGGATGTCAGAGCTGCTGAGGTGGAAATTTATGACTCAGAGGATTTTAGTCATTTTGACTAAAATTTTAACTAATAAAAATCAGAATGAATCTTTTGCAGCTAAATAATTACTTTTTCACAATAATTTTTTTGTATTACAAGGTTTCAGAAATGTTATTTTTAGATTTGCAAATGAGGCATTATCTAATTAAATATGTTCTTTTTGCATGAATTTTCAGAACAGAAACCTGAACTAAAATAAACTTAAATGTGTATGTCAGACATTTTCTTTCCACTGGTCTGAAAGACGACATGTGATGGAACCAAAAGAGCCCAAAATGCACAATAATATTGGAAATCATTGCAAAATGAATGAATGTTACATATGCTTAAAAGTATTTCATGTCTCCATCTGCTTGTGGGCCATCATGACCAGAGTATGTATGTATAATATGATGTTAATTCCACTACAGAAAAAACTTGATGATCACTAAAATTAGGTGGGGAAAAAGTGTATTTATTGATATCAGTATCGGGTTATAAGTAAGTTGCATTGTTACATATCGGCATATCAGATATTGGCAAAAATCCAAATTCATGCATCCCTAAACCAGGGCCTGAAAATGTTTTCCCCTGAGGTGTCCTTGAAGCTAACATCATGTTGTTTTAATATTTAATAATCATATGTGTATAATAACAGTAGAAGTATGACTAATGATAACAGCAGCAGCAGGAGGCATCTGGTAGGACCATGGCAGCAGCACAACCACACACGTCACACCATCCAGGCACCGCTGTGATATGAGTTAATCTGAGAGACAGTGGGCTCTGGAGAAGAAGCCGAGTTAGTAACATGCAGAATGGCCGAGTTAGCAAGATGTAGTAACAGGACATTAGAAAGAGAGAGAGAGAGAGAGAGAAAAGGAGAGAGAGAGAGAAGGAGAGAAGGTGCCCAGTGTATTATAGCAGGTCCCCTGGCAGACTAGGCCTAAGTCAGCCTAACTAGGGGCTGGTACAAGGCAAGCCTGAGCCAGCCCTAACTGTTCAATTCAAATAAACACAAGAAGTTTGAGCTCTAGAGTTGGAATTAGCTGGAGAGTTTTTAAAGACTTACTAGAGCTACCTGATAATAGGGAGATACAGTAATCCAGCCTTGAGGAAACAAAAGCATGGACCAATTTTTCTGCATCTTTTCAGGTCAGGATAGGCCTAATTTCCGCAATATTACGCAGATGAAAAAATGCAGTCCGTGAGGTTTGTTTTAAATGTGAATTAAAAGACAAATCTTTATCAAATATTACTCCGAGGTTTCTTACGGTAGTGCTAGAGGCCAGAGCAATGCCATCTAGAGAAACTATGTCATCAGATAAAGAGTCTCTGAGTTGTTTGGGGCCAAGAACAATAACTTCAGTTTTGTCTGAATTTAACATCAGGAAATTGGTGCTCATCCAGGTTTTTATGTCTTTAAGGCAGTTATGGAGTTTAGTTAATTGATTACTTTCTTCTGGCTTCATCGATAAATACAACTGAGTATCATCCGCATAACAATGGAAATTTATAGAGTGATTTCTAATGATGTTACCTAAAGGAAGCATATGTAGAGTAAATAGGATTGGTCCGAGCACAGAACGTTGCGGAACTCCATGGAAAACAAACTTTAGTACGTAAGGATGATTCATTATGAACGTGAACAAACTGAAAATGATCAGATAAATAAGATTTAAACCAGCTTAGTGCAGAACCTTTTAGGCCAATTAAGTGTTCCAGTCTCTGTAGCAGAATTTGATGGTCAATAGTGTCAAACGCCGCACTAATAAAACAAGTACAGAGACGAGTCCTTTGTCTGACGCAATCAGAAGGTCATTTGTAATTTTGACTAGTGCTGTCTCAGTGCTATGATGCACTCTAAATCCTGACTGAAATTCCTCAAATAGATTATTGTCATGGAGAAAATCACACAGCTGGTCTGCGACTACTTTCTCAAGGATCTTTGACATAAAGGGAAGATTAGATATTGGTCTATAGTTGGCTAACACCTCTGGATTCAGGGTGGGCTTTTTTAGTAGAGGTTTAATTACAGCTACCTTAAAAGACTGTGGTACATAGCCTGTTAATAAGGATATATTGATCATATCTAATATATGAGTGTTAACTAAAGGAAAGACCTCCTTAAGTAGCCTGGTTGGGATGGGGTCTAAGAGACACGTTGATGATTTGGATGAAGAAATCACTGCGGTCAGTTCTTGAAGAGAAATTGGGGAGAAGCAATCTAAATATATATTAGGTTTTACAGCTGTGTTTGAGGTTAGATAGGTGCTATCTGAGGACAGGAGGTCATGAATTTTGCCTCTAATAGTTAGAATTTTGTCATTAAAAAAGCTCATAAAATCATTACTGCTAAGGGCTAAAGGAATACAAGGCTCAATAGAGCTTTGACTCTCAGTCAGCCTGGCTACAGTGCTGAAAAGAAGCCTGGGGTTGTTCTTATTTTCTTCTATTAAAGCTGAGTAATAGTTTGCTCTGGCATTGCGGAGGCCCCTCTTATAAGTTTTGAGACTGTCTGTCCAGATTAAATGAGATTCTTCCAGTTTGGTTAATTGCCAATTCCTTTCTTCTTGAAAGAAAAGGCTGCAACGAGCTCCTTGGCAACATGTTGACTTCCAGTTCATGTTTCCGTCCCGCTGTCAGTCGCCTCTCTTCTCTTCACACTACAGAAATCGCAGTTATTAGTTTTAAACTGCTATACAGCATTACTAAAGAAAAAAAAAGTTTACATATGCAAAAGTATACACATAAACATGAACAGGCAGCTGCAGAAGATAATCAGGGCCTATCCTATTGTGATTGGCTACAAGATGTAAATAAATAAATACATTTGGAAAAAAAAAAACAAGAAAAAAAAACAAGTGAGTGTGACTTAAAGGACAACTTCGGTATTTTTCAACCTGGGCTCTATTTCCCCATGTGTATGTGTGCGTATGATTCATGGGTACCACTCGTTCTAAAATTGGTTCAGTACTGAGCCGCGAAACGAGCTTAAACGGTAATGGGGGCAAATGCGTCCCGTATAAAAGTGCTTTTTTTCACCACTGACCGGGCCAGTGCTATCTTTGTAGATAGCATATTGTAGTGGCCTTGGGGCAGTGGTGAGTGTGAATGAGTGGAGTCAGCTGTCAGTCAGTGTTGGAGCAGAAAGGCGGAAGTTGTCCTTGCTCGGTATTGTAAGTGAGTATGTGTGTGTGAAGTGTGTGTTACGCTAGAAGAGTCAGAGGACGGAGTCTTTTACGTGCTACCCCCTGGAGTGTTACCGGAGTTTTTGGAGTGCTCAAATAAACGGGCCTTTTTCCCGAACGCAAGAACAGGATGTCTTGCAACACCCCGTACAGCTTTCATAGGCTGCCTTTGTCGGATGGCGAGATGCTGAAGTTGTGGCTAGTTGTGCTACAAATGGATGCTAACACTCCTGTCCAGACACTGCGCATTGCAGACCATCGGGTCTGCAGTGCTCCCTTCTCCCAAGATGACTACTGCCAGCCAAAGAAGAGAAGACATCCAATCCCGAAACACCTCTTCCTCAAGAAAACTGCTGTCCCACAAGTAGAGAGAGCTACAGACACAGTGGAGCAAAGCTCGTGACATCACACAGCCCAGAGGTAAGGGAAAGGCTAGTATGCTATTTACAGAGATAGCACTGGCGATCTGAACCGGTCAGTGGCGAAAAAACACACACTTCACACATACATACTCATTTACAATACCGAGCGGGGACAACCTCCGCTGACTGACAGCTGACTCCACTCATTCACACTCACCACTGGCCCAGGGCTGCTACCATATGCTATTTACAGAGATAGCACTGGCGATCTGAACCGATCAGTGGTGAAAAAAAACACTTTTATATGGGACGCATTTGCCCCCATTACCGTTTAAGCTTGTTTCACGGCTCAATACTGAACCAATTTTAGAACGAGTGGTACCCATGAATCATACGCACACACATACACATGGGGAAATAGAGCCCAGGTTGAAAAATACTGAAGTTGTCCTTTACTTCACGTAGAGTTATCAATGAAGTGGAGGTTTAGAGTCTAGCTTTTACATATTCCAAAAATGGATTCCAAATTCTCATAAATTTGTCAGAAGAGCCATTTAATGTGAATCATTGTTTCTCAAGTTTAAGATGTTGAATTACTCCCCTCAACCACTGAGTCCAGGGGCCTGTATCACGAAGCAGGATTAATGTCTTAGCGAGGTAACTTCAGGGTTAACCCTGGGTTTTCGGTCTCACAAAGCCGGTTCAGTTCTTATCGGGGTAGATCACCATGGTAACTTACTCTGAACGGCTATCCTGCTCCGGAGCAGGGTAAGTTCAGGGTTGAATCTGATCCTATAAAAAGCACCACCCACTGGCCAATCAGCTGTTCGGAAAAAAATGACTCTGCTGACAGAAATGCAGCCCAGTCATGACGGGAAGTTTAATTCATTTGATTGATTTTGATTTGAAAGTTTATTTTGAACATTAAAAAAGAAAAGAAAGCAACAACAACAGACAGTGAAAAGACTGTTCAAAAAGGAGTGGAAAGAAGTGGAACTTTCATCCCACCCCTTCATAAGAAAGAAACTGATCATTAGCGGACACTTAATAGCACCATTAATTAGTGCCAACATCTTGTTTTGTTGGAGGAAATGATCCCTGTTAAAGATAATGGGCCTAACTGACAGCTTTGCTGCTGGAAATGTGGAAAGTAGCCTATCATGTCTACACTTCATGGTGTTTGAGGGATTTTCCTTTTTGTTTTTTAAAGAGGGACACTAGGTATATTTCTGCACAGCTGTTAATTTCTAACACAGCTCAATATCAGGATGATTTTATTCAGACTATCAGTTTGGTGTTGATATGATTTAATTGTGGCGTCAGCTTTAAGCTTTATTCAATCAATCAATCAATCAATCAATTTTATTTATAAAGCCCAATATCACAAATCACAATTTGCCTCACAGGGCTTTACAGCATACGACATCCCTCTGTCCTTATGACCCTCACAGCTGATCAGGAAAAACTCCCCAAAAATCCCCTTTAACGGGGAAAAAAAACGGTAGAAACCTCAGGAAGAGCAACTGAGGAGGGATCCCTCTTCCAGGACGGACAGACGTGCAATAGATGTCGTACAGAACAGATCAGCATAACAAATTAACAGTAATCCACATGACACAATGAGACACAGAGAGTATTGTAGCATATATAATGTTATGACAAAGAAGACCCATTTATCAGACGCAATGATGTTAGACGATAATTGTAATACACGCAGTTCATCTGCGCAGCATTGATTTCATGGGATTCAAGGGTGTGATCAGTGTCAGATGTACAGGTACAGGTACTGTAGCTACTTGAACCAGTGATGAGTCATTTAACCTACACATCATTTTATTTGCTACCTTGTGTTGTCTTGATTTTTCCCTCTCTCCTCCTCTATTTCTTCTTTCTTCACCCGTTTCTTTTCTTCTCTATTATGTGATTTCATTGATGTTTTGACAGGGGAATTTCTTTGATAAGCTTTTAGTGGCTTCTAACCTCTCCGGCACTTTTCTTTTTTTAATCTTGTAAATGTTATACTGTCTGTTTTTCACATTATGTGCAAATAAACTAATCTAAACTAAAGCTAAATATTATTCATCCCGTTATGCGTTGCCATGCATGTTTCCTCCTCCTGCAGCTGCCACGGTGTTGGCCTTTTCTCTAATGTTGCTTTTCTCCTCCTCATTTTTTAGTGGAATTAATCTCTGATCCTCACGAGAAATACTTTTTTTCCCCTCACATACGACGCTCTGTGAGGATGTTCAGTGACACACAAGTGGAATTAACATCTGGAAACATTTAAAAAGTTTGACTTATGAATAATGAAGGCCACGCAGCACCTTAAATTGAATGAGGCCATGCCGAGCACAGATGGAGGCCGTGTGGACTTCCATGAGGGCTCTTCCCCACTGCTCCTCTGTTATAGCCAACCCCAACTCCATCTCCATATAGATCTCAGATATTTGAGTGATGGGTCTTGTAAATTTGAAGAAAAAAACTTTTAAATAAAAGATATTGCACCTGTTTGGAGGGCTCAAAAGAAAACAGAGATTACACTAGTGTTTCTACCGGCAAGTTGGGAAAAGAAGGTGAATGACTTTTAAAACTACGAACTTGGAGGAATCTGTAGAAATGAGATTGTGATACATTTATTTTGCAGTTGTTCAAAGGTAGGAAACACGTCATCTATAAAAAAGGTCTTCATATTTCCTATGCCATTTCAAATATCAATTTTCAATTTTTTTATTGTCAATATTAGTTATATATATTAGTTAATAGAATTGCTAAATTTACCATCTGCAGATTTCCAGCTGAGTTCTATATGTTTTTATTTGTAAAGATGGTGCGGTATCATTCGGCATACTTGTGCTGTGTGAGTGTCCGTCACCCTCTTGTTATCTCTCTCAGACCAGAACATTTGTGTTTTGAAGCTTTTTGACACATAATTTAAAATCAGTTACAAAACCTTGTTGTGACCCAAAGATACAAACACAAAGACACACACACACACACACACACACACACACACACACACACACACACACACACACACACACAGCTGTGAAGCTGTGGGAACACCAAACTGCAAATATGACAGGCACTCGATGTAGGCTGAGTCGTCACCAGGTGATGATCATTGCCTCTGATGACTTCATATCTGTTGAAGCAGATTGGACGGTGAGTGAGCAGCACACAGAGAAAATGTGATGGTGGTATAGTGACATCTAGTGATGGATACAGACACATCTACTGTAGCACTGCACTCTTTCCTGTTTATAGTTTACACAATGTCATGTTTCAGTTTGTGGTAAAGTCAGCTTACAGCCGCCTCTCTAATCTACAGACGTGACTATAATCACTTGTAATAATTTGCATTATCGCTCTGGTGCTGTGGCAACCATCTGAATAAAATATTTGCTCAGTGTAAGATCTTTTTCACTTCATAACATGATTTTCATTATCCAAATGATTTAACAACAAAGTTATCTTGTTATAACAAATATTGTTTCATCAGAAAACACAAAATCAGTGTGTCATGTTTAAATCATATTGTCATTATGCCCCCCGATGCAGACGGCTCCATGTGATGGTGTCTCCTCTCTGGTTCTTCCGTGCACAGCCTTATTTTTACAGCCTTATTTTTCTTCTTCTTCTTTTTTTTGTCACATCGGAATGGGGGTGATCTGTTGGGGATGGAGGGCCTCTGCTTTTAACATGTAAAGCACTTTGTGCTACATTTTATTGTATGAAAAGTGCTCTATAAATAAAGATTGATTGATTGATTGATTGATACAGAAAATGTTTCTGCTTTGCTAAGACTTCATTTTAACAAGATTCTTTAAATGTTAAAATTCATTTCATTTGCATATAACAATTGCAGAATTTTCTTGTTGTAACTACAATTAATAATAATGAAAATAACAATGATGAACCTTATAAATTAAGTGCTTTTCAAAATAAAGTGTTTTACATTGTTGTTCCCAGATTTATAACTGCTGATTAAAGCAAATGAAATGAGGCAATTTCAAGAAATACAAAGAACAATAAAAATAGAATAAAGAAAAGTACCATCACTCTCTGGAAGATAAGCAAAGTTGGCAACTAACTGTCCTGTAGGTTACACTGAGGTGACTGCAAAGGTAAAAGCAAGATATTTTTATTATTGAATTGATTATATTTTGCTATATCATTAAATGTTTTCATTAAAACATTAAATTAAAGTCATTACATTTATTGAACATTCAATTGTGTTTGTCCGTGATGTAGATCAGATCTTCCCATAAAACATCAAAAACTATGTGTGACAATATGTAGCAGGAATATTTGTTTTGTAAATAGATATACATAACAATAATTCTGAAAGCATTAAGTGTATTTCTTACATGTTTTTGATCATGTACATGTACTGTGAAAAATGTACCTTTTACCACATATATCCAATAAACCTTTGAAATATGTATTTGGCATATGTGAGTTTTACATGTTAATGCCTTTAATGTGTTGTAAAAATATGTCAATACATTATTAATTAAAGACAAGGGCAGGGCTTTTGTAAAAAGCACAGAGTAATCCAACTGGTTACGTCAAATTCTTAATTCTAATCAAAGTTACGAAGCAGAGGTTCAAAAAAATTTGTCTGATTTAATGCACTTCTTAGCTGCACTTCTTCCATGAGGGATGTCAATTTTGATTAATTTGGCTTCCTATAGACCGACACCAATAACCAGTATCTAGACTCACAGGTCAGTCTTTAGACGCTTTGCTTAACTAAAGACTGATGACTTTCTCCCTGATTTTGTGTTTAGATGGGCGGATACAATTTCAGAGTTTAAAAAACTCTCTGTGTTGCAGAACCAATAGTAAATCTGCAGGGCGGTCCTTCGGTGGCTCGCTGAACTCTTGTGCTTGTAAACATAGTCCTACTAGAAACACGTGTAGTGGTACAAAATGGCTCAGCCGTGCTCGCAGAAAACGCCGTCAAAGTTAGTGGATGTTTGTCGCGTTTGCGGCGACACATTCTCGCCAACTAAAAGAAACAAACATAATCTTTTACAAGGCCATGACTCATCCGTCCGGCCGGACTATAGAGGGAATCGCCTTGTTGTTTACAAATACTTCCGGGTAGAAAACCAGCAGAGCTTTTAGCTATACGTATATATATATATATATATATATATATATATATATATATATCACATTTTTCACATCACTGTATCACCGTTTAGGCTAATCTGATGTTTGTAAAGTCTATAAACACAATGATTGAACAAACATTACTATTTCTGTGTGCACGTTTAGCTGGGCTAACCGTTAGCTGTTAGCCCTGTTAGCCGTTAGCAGTGTCTGTAATAGGTAATAACTCATTAAATGGTCCGTGAAAAAAATATCTTTTCCAGCGGATATCTTAGTTACAACATGAGTGAGCTAGCAAAGCAGTTTTGTGTTGCTATGTGTGGTATTTATTCAGTTTTGGGAAATCACAATGTCTAGAGAGCATCAGTGGCTGCAGCTGACAGGGACAGCTAACAGCAGCAGCAAAGCTAACATCAGGACGTCATCTGTTAAAAGCCTCCCGTTCAGGAGGATACGACATGAAACTACTCCAGTTAGCTCAATCATGTTGTAACTAAGACATCCGTTGGAAAAAATATTTTCTTCACGGATGAGCACACGTTTGATAAAACGGAGTTAAATCTCTCGGCATCCATTTCAAGCTCTCTGTGTGTTTGTTTCCTTGCGGACGAGAAAAGGGGGAGTGTGCATTTCTGAGAAGGCGTGTCCTTTTCAGGACAAGAGGCGTTGCTTTGTTGCCGGCCGTTTTCGCCGGTGTGTTAAACACACTTTAGAAAGGAGTGTCCCCAGACTATCAGAAGGCGGAGATGTAGACCAGTATGAAACCAGTATCTAACTGGTTGACAAAAAAAAACAACACAAAAAACCAACAACAATACAAAACAATGATGAGAAATTAGGGCTGGGCGATATGGCTTAAAAAATAATATCACAATTTTTGCAGTCCATTATCACAACACCCAATATGTATCCCCTCTTGAACTTAAATCCTGAACTAATACATTTAAGTTAAATAAAGTACCTACTGTTACAATAATGTGAAAAACAGTACTGATACATTAAAGATAAATATGCTGTTATAATAAAGTACAATAAAGTGCTGTTTTACTAACGTTAAATAAAATACTGTTATGATGAAGTTAAAGTACTGTTCGACAAAAATTAAACCAAGTGTTGTTAAAAGTTAAGTTAAACTACATACTGTGATAATACATTTCAATAAAGTGTTGTAATGACAAAGTTAGATAAAGTACTGTTCTAATAAAGTTAATCGCAGTTAATAAAGTTAGATATTAACTTTTTATTTAGATAAATAACTTACTGATATGATAATGTTAGTAGAAGTGCTGTTCTTAAAGTAAGATAGGTAAGATGAGTAAAATAAAGTACAGTTCTAATAAAATTAAAGATGTGAACACTGGCCTCCGAAGTGCTGCCCCCTTAACTTACATTATTGTCCCACCACATTTCCCCATGATGTCGCCAGGCATTGTTTAACAATAATAGTGAGCAGCTGTGTATCATGCCGATGTGAAAGGACAGCTTTTTCGTTGGTGTCTGACGCTGCAAGTCAATGACCAGGCATAGATTTTCAATGACTTCGGAGTGAGACCAGGTTGATGTATACAAGTGACATCTTAGATCTCAGAAACTATAAAAAGGCAAAGTGTTTCTTTAAGAATAATGCACAGTCTTGATAAAGCGACAACATGTGAGTATTTTCACAATGTGCTGTTGGATCTCTGCGGTTCTGATGCCGTAGATGATCGGGTTGAAGCAGCTTGGAAACAACACGTACATGGTGCTGAAGAAAACTGACCTGATATGACAGGAAAGCAACAATTGCGAAGGTCAGGCAGATGGTCATGACCACGACATGGGTAACGCAGGTGGAAAGTGTTTTGACACCCGACTTACCGGAACTCAGCACAGAGGTGAATATGTCTATGTAGGAGGAGGTGATAAAGATGAAGATTGCTACAGGGATGAGGAACAAGCCCATGAGCCCAAGCAGGTTGTTTATGGCGGTGCTTCCGCATGCAAGTCCCATTAAGGCCATGTGCTCACAGAAATAGTGGTTCTTCACGTTCCCAGAGCAGAATGACAACGATCCTACCAGACTCACCATTAATGTGTTCAGGAAGATGTTTCTAATAATAATTAGAATCATGAACTTTAGTAATCGTGGTAACACCATGCGTTCATGGTAGTGGAGTGGCGTGCAGATGGCAAAGTAGCGGCCCAGTGCCATCCACACCAAGAATGTGGACTGACAACCTGCTACAAGCTGAACAAAGTAAATCTGAGTCAGGCAGCCAATTAGAGAGATTCCCCTCCAGCCAAACAGGAAGCTCAGCAGCATGTTGGGGATAGATAACACTGGTTGGCTCAGGTCCACACACGCCATGCCGGCCATGAGGATGTACATCTGCAAGTGGAGGCTCCTCTGTGAAATGATGATATACAGCAGCAGGAAGTTGGCCGACAGTGACACAACCAACATGATGAAGAATGGGATGAAGAGGACGGGCCTCAGAACTCCCAAGTTCATTGAAGCCATTGAGGATGAAATGTTTGTGCGAAGAGACATTCTCCATCTCCTTCTCATAAAACGTCCTTGATCAGGGTTTCAGTTGGATTACCTGAAAACAGAGAAACATTTTTAAAAGTTCCTTCACTTCTTCAAAGACGCAATCTGTGATCTGAATAAAATCAAAACACATGTACACACATCAAACAGCCCGGTCATCAGAAGAAAATGTCAGCAAACACAAATAAGTTACATTTTTATGTTTCATCAACATTTCTAAAATGATGTAATGTATGAGCTGACTTTGTCATCTGGCAAAATATTCTCATCTCAAGTCATCACATACAGCTCTGTTGTCAGTGGATTTTCACTTCTACAGGTGCAAACACTCCCCCTCATACCAGTGAACATCCAGGGAATGGACACTGAGATGGTGAAATCTAACAAGTACCTGGATGTTCACCTGATCAATGAACTGGACTGGACAGACAACACTAATGCACTATACAGGAGAGGACAAAGCAGAGTATATCTGCTGAGGAGACTCAGGCCCATCAGAGGACAGGGGGCACTCCTGAGGACCTTCTATGGTTCTGTGGTCTTTTCTTTTTATTAATATATACTTATATGTTGCTTTGAGTTTTTTCTACTGACACTTCCTTTTTCACTCTGCAACTCTAATGTTGCAAACTTTCCAGCTGTGGGACAAATACAGGATTATGTCATCTCATCTCATCTTACCTTATTATCTCCTGTTAATATACTCTGTATTACCAGAGAAGCACTTTTTTTTTTTACCATTTTATTTTAAATGAAAGTAGGTTGTCTTTAACAATTTATGCTGTTACTGCTAACACTAGTACTACTGTGTCTGCAAAAACAGAGAAATATAATATACATCAAAGTGTCTAAAAAAAACACTGACATGCTCCTGACACATGAATTTACTTTGAATAATAATCCAAATCAAATATATAGAAGAATACAACACACTGACACTGTCCATTTTGATTAATGGGTACTTTTACTTTTGGTACTTGAAATATATTCGCTGATGAACTACAGGACTTTTAACAAGACGACCAACAGTGGACATTAACTAAAAATAATTATCCATAGTTTTTAAGACAATATAAATTAGTTTACATCAGAAATGTTAGTAAACACAGCTGAGAAAACATGACAAACTTTTTGAATTCTGATCAGCTGACAGACACAGTTCTACTGTTATTTTTTTAGTTTTTTTGGTTAAAGTGCAGTCTCAAATTCTCTTGCTTTTCTTTTCTTTTCGACAACAATATAGAATTCCTGGTTGAAATACAGATTTTTGTGTTTTGTATTTTGTTGATGGGGCTACTCTTTTGTAGGCGTTTTCAGCAGTGACTGTACCTTGAAGACTCCTCTCGTAAAACTCTGAAATATCATCACTGAAATTTAAATATAGTTTAAAAACTGTCATTTTATCCACAATAACTAAACTTTGTAACAAAGAAAGTAAAATGTCAGCCAAATGAACGATATGGAAAACGACTTTTCTTCAGTGACCACAGGACAAAGCACAACCTCATCAGAGACAGAGAAAGGGAAAATTACATCAAGCCTGTAGTCAGATTTTACCACCTCCTGAAATTCTTGATATTTTCTCTTGTCACCATCTTGGTGACTTCGCTGCCTTTGTCTAAACTCACAGAAGTCAAATCTGTCTCCTAATATCCTCTTTTTACATTTTGCAAGGGTCTGACTGTTTTGTTGGAGAGGAAAATACGAGCAACAAGAAAACAGGCACAGGGGTGACTGCAGAGAAATAACTTGTATCAGAAAAACAGCAAGAACATTATCAGTTAATGCATCTGCTGGCTGCGGGGAAATACTGAAAAGATTCAATAGCATATACTTGTTAAAAGGAAAAACACATCAGCACCATCACACATTTTAACAAACAAACCTCACCAGAAGCAGAGCTGGCTCATCTCTCCTCAGAGTGTTTGGTTTCACATCACAGAGAACACTGAAAACACTCAAATTCATCAGAAGACTCAGGCAATCATTTTCACAGTGTCTAAAAATGGCATCAAAGAGCATATCATTGCACAAGAATCAAGATGAAAACAACTCTGTCTGTCTGTCTGAAACAATCCCAGGTGAAATATCTCCCCCACTGTCAGAAAATCAGATTTGGGAACTCAATGGTTGTGCTGCTGCCGTGGTCCTGCCAGATGCCTCCTGCTGCTGCTGTTATCATTAGTCATACTTCTACTGTTATTATACACATATGATTATTGTCACATATGTATACTACCAGATATTAATATATACTTTAAAAATATTGTACCACAGTAGCCAGAACTATAATTATAATATTATTACTTTCATTGATGTTGTTGTAAGCTACTGTCATTACCGTCTGTCCCGCATCTCTGTCTCTCTCTCTGTCTCATTGTGTCCTACGGATTCCTGTTAATTTATTATGCTGATCTGTTCAGCTCTGTAGAAAAGAAATCAGCAGCTTTTACTTGTTCTTGGTGTTTGTCTTGTCTGCCAGGTGTTAATGTCCTCCATCCATCCCTTTGACCTCATGTCCCTGCTGAATGCTGACTAAGCACTTTAATACCCTCCGTCTGATGCTGCCATAGGTTGCAGAGAATATGTAGTGAAATCTAGAGCCACAGATACAGATGCAGCTCTCAATCTCTCCAAACAAAAGTAAAGAAAAACTGATGAACATGTTTTATAAAGATATGTACATTTGTGTTAAAGATTCAAAACATGTAAAAAGGGTCCATCTGCACTTTCGGAAAGATTCTATTTTAAATTAACTTCACTTTTCTGTGAGGTTCATATTTCATCATTTTATTTTAAATGAAAGTAGGTTGTCTTTAACCATTTAGTTGTTAATACTATTACTACTAACACTACTACTACTACCATGTCTGTGACAACATAGAAATATAACATACAAAATGTCCCACGCTCTCCCTCTCCCTCTATATATGAAAATTATAAGAAGATAGCAAAGTGTTTTTACAGAGCTGTTCCCTCAGTTGGTCATGTCAGTAAGAAATGGCAGTTAATAGGAACTGTGGAGGTCAAGCTGCAAACTCTGTGAGAGAGCTGCTTGTAGGATTGTTAGAGAGGCAAATCAAACCTCTGTTTGACTGCAAAAGACCTGCAGGAAGATTTCTCAGACTCTGGAGTGGTGGTGCACTGTTCTACTGTGCAGACACACCTGGACAAATATGAGCTTCATGGAAGAGTCATCAGAGGAAAACCTTTCCTGTGTCCTCACCACAACATTCAGCGTCAGAAGTTTGCAAAGGAACATGTGAACAAGCCTGATGCTTTTTGGAAACAAGTCCTGTGGACTGATGAAGGTAAAACAGAACTTTGTGGACACAATGAGCAATGGTATGTTTGGAGAACAAACTGTTAAACACGGGGGTGGATGGATGATGCTTTGGGCTTGTGTTGCAGCCAGTGGCACGGGGAACATTTCACAGGTAGAGGGAAGAATGGATTCAGTTAAATTCCAGACATCACAGCATCTGTAAGAAAGCTGCAGATGAAGAGAGGGTGGCTTCTACAACAGGACAATGATCCTAAACACACCTCCAGATCCACAATGGACGACCTCAAGAGGAGCCAGCTGAAGGTTTGGCCACGCCCCTCACAGTCCCCCGACCTAAACATCATTAAACATCTGTGGATAGAGCTCAAAGAGCAGAGCATGAAGACGGCCCAAGAATCTCACAGAGCTAGAAGCCTTTTGCAGGAAGAATGGCTGAAAATCCTCCAAACAAGAACTGAGAGACTCTGAGCTGGATACAAAAAGTGTTTAGAAGCTGTGATACCTGCCAAAGGGGGCGCTACTGAGCACTGACCATGCACGGTGCCCAAACTTTTGCTTCAATATATTTTGTTATTTTGAAATTGTAATATATCAAAATTAAAAAGTAATCTTGCTTAGAATGTTGAAGAAATGTTTAACTTAATGCCTTTTGGAGATCAGTTCATCTTCTACTTATGTAACTATTCACAGTAAACGAAACGTTGACCAGGGTTGCCTAAACGTTTGCACGTCTCTGTACAATTTATGGCTGCTGACAATGTATCTGTCAGCTGCTGTAATAATAATAACAACGATAACAATAATAATAATAATAATAATAATAATAATAATAATAATAATAATAATAGCAATTAATAACAAGTATTATTATTTGTGGGTACTGGAATAAGCTAATTCACAGTGATACCACTTCCTGTGTCCACCATGCCATGCTGGAGAACCCAAGAATTATACATCATGTTGTTCTAAATCAACTTCAAATTTCCCCTCAAATTTAATGTAAATCAAATTGTAATTGTCAGACAACAATTACTTCCTGTTGCCAGTGGGTGGCAGGATCACCATGACACCTAAATCAGCTGTGGATTTGTTTCACGTATCACTACAAGATTGATAAAGCTGCAATACCACCTAAATGTGATATGAACAATATGACAGTTTATCATATTCCGACAAAATTGGCATGTTTGAATAACTTTAAGAAACATTTGATTGCCAGACATATACGACTTCTGAAAATGTTAGCATTACCCAAAGGTGGGCAAAATGGAGTATACTGACTTGTTGTTGATGTGTTCCAGCAAATGTTGTGCACACTAACAATTTGTTGCCCTGTTCTCATATGAACAGATCTTTGCTGTGTGTAAAACTGAAGCATTAGCTAAATTATAAAGGGCATTATGATTATTAGGGTGTTGACACTATTCACATAAAGCAAGCATTGCAATATTCAAAATCGACAAATTTGCATCATAAAAACGTAGAGTTTAATAAAGCTTGGCTCAGTGAGTTTTGTAGGGAACAAAATAATGAGGTTTTAGGAAAGCAGGGTGATACTAATGTAAAAAGGGGAGAAGCATCTACAGATGTGAAGATAAGCTTTTTCATGAAAGACAGTAACATCGTATATTCCAGGATACATGCGTTATGCCTGTTGAGATTGGTCAGGAATCACTGGATCAATATTTTGATGATATATTGAATGTGGTACCAGCTGAAGGGAATAATCCTATTGAATTGCTTTCTGATAATACAAACAAAGCCAAATGCTTCCCAGTGTTATCTCCATAGAGACATTATACATACAATAAAAGTCGAACATATCAATTGACATTGTCGCCTTATTTCAATAACAGGATTGTTTGAGACTGAACAGGTTGTGACAAATATATCTATTGCACTACGAAAAGGAAATGAGGGGTTGTACATCCCAAAGGCCAAGTGATGATCTGTTGAAGAATGGGGAATCTTCAAAGAAGTTGGTGGAGTTTAATGATGGGTATCATTTCCTTAAACATATTAGAGGTCTCCGATCTTTTTGGCAGGGAGCACAAGTGTAAACTAGACAAGAAAGTCAGTTTAATACAATGTGCGAGTGCAAATCAGGGTCAGAAAGATTCTACCCAGGCAGCAGAGATTATGACAGCAATCAAGAAGGCTCTTTCAGATGAGAACAGTGGCTATGATAGCATGGCACTTTTGTTTGAAAATTCAGGTATAAATGAACCTAATTGGCATGTTGATGCCTTCATGCCTGGGGCCATATGAAACGAATGAAAATTTGGGGCAGACTGGACAAGGTACACAGAAGTTACATGAACTTCCTGTTTCATGGCAAATAAGGTGTCGCCAAGGCAACATAATTCAATGAAAACTCACAATCTTCTTTGTTAAGCATCATACAGGTCTTGACTTTGATATGGATGGGGTCACTCTTCTGGAAGGTGTATATCAAAGTGAAAAACATGCCATTTCTTGTGGCCAGTAGGTGGAGCTATAACCATAACTCCATTCTGGCATGCAGGTGCCACAAGGCCTGGACTGTGAAGAAGCATGCCAAGTTTGGGGCAGATTGGACAATGTTTGCTTAATTTACAACTTCCTGTTTTATGATGAAACATGCAAAATGGCCGCTGTGCCATATCAAACCCATTAGATGAAAGCTCATAATTTTCATCTGAAAGCATCATCAAGGTCTTGAGATTTTCGGGGTTTTATGAAAAGCATAAACCATGTTGTTTCCTGTTGCCATTAAAGGGACACCAGGTCTTGGCCAGTTGACAGCCCCCCTCCTCTCTTGAGCCAAGTTAGTTTGTAAGACTTACAGCTGGTGATTTGATGATGAATCAAGTATCAAGAGAATCAAGCATCACATGATTTTAAAACAGTTCATCTTAATTTCTACATTCCATGAGCATTTTCATTTTTGACATGACAAAATTCTGACCTATTTTTGTTTTCCTCATTAAATTGACATTTTTTTTTTTAAGAATGGGGAACAGTTTGCACGAAGCGACAGGATGTCATGGTCTTCAGGATGTGCTGTCGAATCTCAGTGGTTCTCATGCCGTAAATGATTGGGTTGAAACAGCTCGGGAACAACACATACATGATACTAAAGAAAACCCGTACAGCAGCAGGAAGACCGTTTCTGATTCGATATGACAGGTATGCAACAAGTGCAAAGGTCAGGCTGACGGTCATTACCACAATGTGAGTGACGCAAGTGTGGAGCGCTTTAACACCCGACTCACCGGAACTAAGCACGGAGGTAAATATGACCACATAAGAAGAACTGATGAAGATGAAGTCTGCTACAGGGGTGAGGAAGACACCCAAAAGCCCAACCAGGTTGTTTTTGGCGGTGCTTTCACAGGCCAGCTCCACTAAGGCCATGTGCTCACAGAAACAGTGATTTATCACATTTGAAGAGCAGAATGACAATGATCCTGCCAAACTCACCACAAGTGTATTCAGGAAGATGTTTCTAATAAGAAGTGGAATTACGAATTTGAGGAATCGTGGTAACACCATGCGTTCATGGTAGCAGAGTGGCGAACAGATGGCAAAGTAGCGGTCCAGTGCCATCCACACCAACAATGTGGACTGAAAAGCTCCTAAAAAGTGAATGAAGTGCATCTGAACCAGGCAGCTAATCAGAGAGATTCCCCTCCAGCCAAACAGGAAGCTCAGCAGCATGTTGGGAACAATGACCAGTGGGGAGCTCAGGTCCACACATGCCATGCCAGCAATGAGGATGTACATTGGCGAGTGGAGGCTCCTCTGTGAAATGATGATATACAGCAGCATGAAGTTGGCCGACAGTGCCACAACAAACATGATGAAGAATGGGATGAAGAGGACGGGCCTCAGAACTCCAAGTTCATTGAAGCCATTGAGAATGAAATGTTTGTGTGAAGAGACGTTCTCCATCTCCACTTAAAACGTCCTCAATCAGGGTTTTAAATGGATTACCTGAAAACAGAGAAACATTTTTAAAAGTTCCTTCACCCCCTCAAAGACACAATCTGTGATCTGAATAAAGTCAAAACACATGTACACACATTAAACAGCCCGATTATCAGAAGAAAATGTCAGCAAACACAAATATGTTACATTTTTGTATTTCATCTGTAACTAAGGTTCTATGAATCCTAGATGACCCCTGCCAAACTGCAGACCACTGCTGACAACAAACAAGAAAACCGATTGTTGGCAACCCTTTGTGATGTTTCCACTGGTGTTGAGCCACAGAACCTCTGTGTTTTTCAATGACCCGTCCCTGCTTTTTAAATGTAGGTATTTGACGCCAAAATGTGAACTTTTCTTGATCATAACCTAAAGGTCTCTTTGCCTGAACCTCACCACACGTTAACTACAGTGTTGTTGAGAAGCATCACGATTCAACATATCCACAACAAAATACTGTACAATTGTAACTTATTTGTGGTTGGCAGAAATATAAAATACCAATATTTTTCAAAATAAAGTGTAATATCAACATGGTCATTAGAAACACTTAACATGTTAAATCAGTTCATGTCTGTGTCTGTCTGTGGTTCTTAACTTATTGGTCACGTCGCTGAGTTAAGAATATTAATGGCATTTGGGATGAGGGACTTCCTTAATACATTTTTAGTTGCCAAAGAGACTCTGCAATGCCTTCCAAAGCTCAAGAGTTCAAACTGGCTGAAGACAGGATGGCAGCTACCAGCTAAAATACTCCTCGCTTTTTTCTTTGTCCTCCCTCTAAAGAGTTGGCTCAAGGGCTTTTATGGTTTGGCAGATATTGTGCTTTCAATTGATGCAGTCCTAGAAAGTTTTTTTTCCTAGATATAGAGATAAAATGACCATAACAAGCAGAAAAGTAAAAACACTCTCAACCATAATTTACTACATGATGTCTACAATCTGCTGGCTAACAATGAGGCCACAAAGTTTCACTTGAGAGTCGAGAACCGTACTGAGATATTTAAAGTTTTCCACAGTTTCAACATATTGACCATCAAGTGAAACTGGCTCTGTACTTAGATCTTGTTTTGTGCAAATATATAATTCTAGTTTTGCTTAAACCTAACCACATGTTAACCTCAGCGTTGCTGAGAAGCATTAAGATTCAATGTATCTGCTACAAAATTACATACAACTGTAACTTATCTGTGGTTTACAGAAATGTTAAATGCCAACATTTTTAAAATCAAATGTAATTTTTAGCTGGTTGATTGAAATATCTAGTGGAATCTAGAGCCACAGATACAGATGCAGCTCTCAATCTCTCCAAACAAAAGTGAAGAAAAACTGCTGAACATGTTTTATAAAGATATGTACATTTGTGTTAAAGGTTCAAAACATGTAAAAAGGGTCTATCTGCACATTCGGAAAGATTCTGTTTTAAATTAAAATAATGAGAAACCTTTTTACTGCCAAAGACTTTCCTGTGCAGTTCATCATTTCATTTCATCATTTTATTTTAATTGAAAGTAGGTTGTCTTTAACCATTTAGTTGTTAATACTGTTACTACTAACACTACTACTACTATGTCTGCAACAACATAGAAATATAACATACAAAATGTCCCACGCCCTCCCTCTCCCTCTATAAAACAGTAAAATGCTCCTGACACTTTAATTTATTTTTAATATACATTTTTTTTTTTACATCAGTACTGTTAGTAAACAAAGCAGAGTAAAGATATTTAAATTCTTATCAGCTAACAGACACAACACTAGTTATTTTCTGTTTCTTGGTTAAATTGCAGTCATCTGGAATTTACTCACACTTTTGGTCAAGATTCTCTTGCATTTAATTTTTTTTAGAAAATAAATTAAAATGACTGGTGTAAATAGTGAGTTTTGTGTTTTGTAGTTTGTTTATGGGGCTACCCTAAAATTTAAGTATTTAAAAACCGGACTTGTATTTTTGTCCACGATAACTAAACTTTCTGCCGAAAAACTACTTTTCTTCAGTGACCACAGAACAAAGCAACAAATTCATCAGGGACGGAGGAAAGAAAAGAAATTCAGGCCTGCAGTCAGAGTAGTTACCGCCTCCTGAAATTCTTAATATCTTCTCTTTTCACCATCTTTGTGACTTAGCTGCCTTTGTCTAGACCCACAGAAGTCAAATCTGTCTCCTAATATCACCTTTTTACATTTTGCAAGGGTTTGACTGTTTTGTTGGAGAGGAAAATACGAGCAACAGAAAACATGCACAGGAGTGACGGCAGAGAAATAACTTGTATCAGAAAAACAGTAAGAACATTATCAGTTAATGCATCTGCTAGCTGAAGGGAAACTTTGAAAAGATTCAAAAGCATATACTTGTTAAAAGGAACAACACATCAGCACCATCACACATTTTAATAAACAAACCTCACCAGAAGCAGAGCTGGCTCATCTCTCCTCAGAGTGTTTGGTTTCACATCACAGAGAACACTGAAAACACTCAAATTCATTAGAAGACTCAGACAATCATTTTCACAGTGTCTAAAAATGGCATCAAAGAGCATATCATTGATTATACCATCAACTCTGGAAAATGTCTGAAACAATCCAGGTGAAATATCTCCCCCACTGTCAGAAAATCAGATTTGGGAACTCAACCATGAAAAGTTCAACGAGAGGAGCTGCTGACAGTTCAGCTCCGTAGAAAAGAAATCAGCAGCTTTTACTTGTTCTTGGTGTTTGGGAATTTGTCTTGTCTGCCAGGTGTTAATGTCCTCCATTCATCCCATCGACCACATGTCCCTGACTAAGCACTTTAATACCCTCCTTCTGATGCTGCCATAGGCTGCAGAGATGATGTTCATCACCTCATTCCATTACGTGCAGAGCTAAATCAGTCCGCCATGCCTCGTCACTTAACCGGAAGTCAAACTGTCTGGATCAATATTTTGATGATATATTGAATGTGGTACCAGCTGAAGGGAATAATCCTATTAAATTGCTTTCTGATAATACAAACAAAGCCAAATGCTTCCCAGTGTTATCTCCATAGAGACATTATACATACAATAAAAGTGGAACATATCAATTGACATTGTCGCCTTATTTCAATAACAGGATTGTTTGAGACTGAACAGGTTGTGACAAATATATCTATTGCACTACAAAAAGGAAATGAGGAGTTGTACATCCCAAAAGCCAAGTGATGATCTGTTGAAGAATGGGGAATCTTCAAAGAAGTTGGTGGAGTTTAATGATGGGTATCATTTCCTTAAACATAATAGAAGTCTCCTATCATTTTGGCAGGGAGCACAGGTGTAAACTAGACAAGAAAGTCAGTTTAATACAATGTGCGAGTGCAAATCAGGGTCAGAAAGATTCTACCCAGGCAGCAGAGATTATGACAGCAATCAAGAAGGCTCTTGTGGCTATGATAGCATGGGACATTTGTTTGAAAATTTAGGTATAAATGAGCCTAACTGGCATGTTGATGCCTTCATGCCTGGGGCCATATGAAACGAATGAAAATATGGGGCAGACTGGACAAGGTACACATGAAGTTACATGAACTTCCTGTTTCACCAAGGTAACATAATTCAATGTAAACTCACAATCTTCATTAGTATCAATCAATCAATCAATCAATCAAACTTTATTTATATAGCGCCTTTCATACATCAAAATGCAACCCCAAAGCACATTAGTAAGCATCATACAGGTCTTGACTTTGATATGGATGGGGTCACTCCTCTGGAAGGTGTACATTAAAGTCAAAAACATGCCATTTCCTGTGGCCAGTAGGTGGAGATATAACCATAAGTCCATTCTGGCATGCAGGTGCCACAAGGCCAGGACTGTGAAGAAGCATGCCAAGTTTGGGGCAGATTGGACAATATTTGCTTAATTTACAACTTCCTGTTTTATGATGAAACATGCAAAATGGCCGCTGTGCCATATCAAACCCATTAGATGAAAGCTCATAATTTTCATCTGAAAGCATCATCAAGGTCTTGAGATTTTTGGGGTTTTATGAAAAGCATAAACCATGTTGTTTCCTGTTGCCATTAAAGAGACACCAGGGGCTCTAGTTTCCCGGCGCAGCGCAGGTGGTGCAGGGTTGCGAACCCCGCGCAGAGCTAGTTTCCAGCAGCGCAACCTGAGGCACACTCAGTTTGGTAGTTTGGCAGACTGAGGTGCGCTGAGATGGGTGTGGCGGCGCAGCAGGGGGAGGTGCTGACAGATCCAGCTTGGCACAGTGACAGTTTCGTGCCAAAAGGCTTTGCCGAAGGTGCGCTAAAAGCTTGCCATCTGAAACCAGGTCTACTGTCAACGCAGGCACAGCGCAGCCGGTTTAAGCTGAATTTTGGCTGACTGGCAGACAATGCACACACGTTACCAAAACCTCACAGGCAGGTTTCCAGAATATAGGCACATTAATAATGCAATAAATAGCCACATTAACTATTCAATGCAACTATCTGCAATCAGCACAGAAATGTATCTCTATACCGACTGTCCCGTCACATCTGATGTCAGATCAAAGGGGATTGGCACCGTTTGGCATGTTTGGCACGCGTAATGGAAACCCAACCTGATTTGATTAACACAGCCTGCAAACTAATGAGTTCACATCCCTCTCAGCCGACCACAAACAGCCACAGCATCAGATAGGGAGTATATATTCAACATCTGTCATCTTAGAAAAGTCAAAAGAAAAGAAACAGAGTGAGACTGCAAGAGAGAAAGAGAGAGCGCGCGCGTGCACGAGAGAAACGCAACATTGACTTACAATTGTGGTGACCTCCTCCCAGGCTACCTTTGCATCATCAGCCCGTAGAGGTCTCCTTGCAGTTCCTTATATTTGGACACTGCGACCTTGGACCTCCCGGACCAAAACATCAGTTTCCTCCTGGGAGGAGTTTGGCTGTCTGACGCTGCTGCTCTCTTCTGCCATGGCGAATTGAGTAAACTCTCATTACGCCTTCGCATGGCGCATTTAAGGGCGAGGAGAGGGGCTCATTTGATTGGTGTGATGTGTGTAAAACCCACTCCACGCCTTCTCTCCTCCCTCTTTCCAACTTGCGCCGGTAGGAGGGATGGAAGTGGGAAAGAGGAGTAGCTGGGCCAGGCGCACAGTGTGCCAAAATTGCAAAATCCGCCTGGCCACACCCAGTTGGTGAAGTGCAAGTGCGCTGCGCCCCCGCCGCGCCTGGTCTGCAAAACTAGAGCACCAGGTCTTGGCCAGTTGACAGCCCCACTCCTCTCTTGAGCCAAGTTAGTTGTAAGACTTACAGCTGCTGATTTGATGATGAATCAAGAATCAAGAGAATCAAGCATCACATAATTTTATAACAGTTCATTTTAATTTCTATGTTTCATGAGCATTTTCATTTTTGACATGACAAAATTCTGATCTATTTTTGTTTTCCTCATTAAATTGACATTTTACATTTCAGATTTTTAATAGTTTTTGTAAGAATGGGGAACAGTTCGCACGAAGCGACAGGATGTCATGGTCTTCATGATGTGCTGTCGAATCTCAGTGGTTCTCATGCCGTAGATGATTGGGTTGAAACAGCTCGGGAACAACACATACATGATACTAAAGAAAACCCGTACAGCAGCAGGAAGACTGTTTCTGATTCGATATGACAGTAAAGCAACAAGTGCAAAGGTCAGGCTGATGGTCATTACCACAATGTGAGTGACGCAAGTGTGGAGCGCTTTAACACCCGACTTACCGGAACTCAGCACAGAGGTAAATATGACCACATAGGAAGAACTGATGAAGATGAAGTCTGCTACAGGGGTGAGGAAGACACCCAAAAGCCCAAACAGGTTGTTTTTGGCGGTGCTTTCACAGGCCAGCTCCACTAAGGCCATGTGCTCACAGAAACAGTGATTTATCACATTTGAAGAGCAGAATGACAATGATCCTGCCAGACTCACCACAAGTGTATTCAGGAAGATGTTTCTAATAAGAAGTGGAATTACGAATTTGAGGAATCGTGGTATTGCCATGCGTTCATGGTAGCAGAGTGGCGAACAGATGGCAAAGTAGCGGTCCAGTGCCATCCACACCAACAATGTGGACTGAAAAGCCCCTGAAAACTGAATGAAGAGCATCTGAACCAGGCAGCTAATCAGAGAGATTCCCCTCCAGCCAAACAGGAAGCTCAGCAGCATGTTGGGAACAATGACCAGTGGGGAGCTCAGGTCCACACATGCCATGCCAGCAATGAGGATGTACATTGGCGAGTGGAGGCTTCTCTGTGAAATGATGATATAAAGCAGCATGGAGTTGGCCGACAGTGACACAACAAACATGATGAAGAATGGGATGAAGAGGACGGGCCTCAGAACTCCGATTTCATTGAAGCCATTGAGAGTGAAATGTTTGTGTGAAGAGACGTTCTCCATCTCCACTTAAAACGTCCTCATTCAGGGTTTTAAATGGATTACCTGAAAACAGAGAAACATTTTTAAAAGTTCCTTCACCCCGTCAAAGACACAATCTGTGATCTGAATCAAGTCAAAACACACGTACACACAACAAACAGTCCGATCATCAGAAGAAAATGTCAGCAAACACAAATATGTTACATTTTTGTATTTCATCTGTAACTAAGGTTCTATGAATCCTAGATGACCCCTGCCAAACTGCAGACCACTGCTGACAACAGGAACAAACCACAACCTAAAGGTCTCTTTGCCTGAACCTCACCACACGTTAACTACAGTGTTGTTGAGAAGCATCACGATTCAACGTATCCACAACAAAATACTGTACAACTGTAACTTATTTGTGGTTGACAAAACCAATATTTTTCAAAATAAAGTGTAATATAGACAAGGTCATTAGAAACACTTAACACGTTAAATCAGTTCATGTCTGTGTCTGTCTGTGGTTCTTAACTTATTGGTCACGTCGCTGAGTTAAGAATATTAATGGCATTTGGGATGAGGGACTTCCTTAATACATTTTTAGTTGCCAAAGAGACTCTCTAATGCCTTCCAAAGTTCAAGAGCTCAAACTGGCTGAAGACAGGATGGCAGCTACCAGCTAAAATACTCCTTGCTTTCTTCTTTGTCCTCCCTGTAAAGAGTTGGCTCAAGGGCTTTTATGGTTTGGCAGATATTGTGCTTTCAATTGATGCAGTCCTAGAAAGTTTTTTCCTAGATATAGAGATAAAATGACCATAACAAGGAGAAAGGTAAAAACACTCTCAACCATAATTTACTACATGATGTCTACAATCTGCTGGCTAACAATGAGGCCACAAAGTTTCACTTGAGAGTCGAGAACCGTACTGAGATATTTAAAGTTTTCCACAGTTTCAACATATTGACCATCAAGTGAAACTGTCTCTGTACTTAGATCTTGTTTTGTGGCAAATATATAATTCTAGTTTTGCCTAAACCTAACCACATGTTAACCTCAGCATTGCTGAGAAGCATTAAGATTCAATGTATCTGCTACAAAATTACATACAATTGCAACTTATCTGTAGTTTACAGAAATGTTAAATGCCAACATTTTTAAAATAAAAAGTAATTTTTAGCTGGTTGATTGAAATATGTAGTGGAATCTAGAGCCACAGATACAGATGCAGCTCTCAATCTCTCCAAACAAAAGTGAAGAAAAACTGCTGAACATGTTTTATAAAGATATGTACATTTGTGTTAAAGGTTCAAAACATGTAAAAAGGGTCCATCTGCACATTCGGAAAGATTCTATTTTAAATTAAGATAATAAGAAACTTTTTTATTGCCAAAGACTTTCCTGTGCAGTTCATCATTTCATTTCATCATTTTATTTTAATTGAAAGTAGGTTGTCTTTAACCATTTAGTTGTTAATACTGTTACTACTAACACTACTACTACTATGTCTGCAACAACATAGAAATATAACATACAAAATGTCCCACGCCCTCCCTCTCCCTCTATAAAACAGTAAAATGCTCCTGACACTTTAATTTATTTTTAATATACATTTGTTTACATCAGTACTGTTAGTAAACAAAGCAGGGTAAACATATTTAAATTCTGATCAGCTAACAGACACAATACTAGTTATTTTCTGTTTCTTGGTTAAATTGCAGTCATCTGGAAATTATTCTCTTTCTGCAAAATCTAAACATACACTTTTGGCCAAGATTCTCTTGCATTTAATTTTTTTTTTAGAAAATAATTTAAAATGACTGGTTTAAATAGTGAGTTTTGTGGTTTGTAGTTTGTTTATGGGGCTACCCTTTTGTAGACATTTTCAGTAGTGACCGTACCTGCAAGACTCCTATCCTACACCCTGAAATATCGTCACTAAAATAAAGTACTTAAAAACCGGACTTGTAATTTTATCCATTCTGCCAAAAAAATACTTTTTTTCAGTGACCACAGAACAAAGCAAGAAATTCATCAGGGATGGAGAAAGGAAAAGAAATTCAGGCCTGCAGTCAGAGTAGTTACCGCCTCCTGCAATTCTTAATATTTTCTATTTTGACCATCTTGGTGACTTCACTGCCTTTGTGTAGACTCACAGAAGTCAAATCTGTCTCCTTAAGTCACATTTTTACATTTTGCAAGGGTTTGACTTTTTTGTTGGAGAGGAAAATACGAGCGACAAAGAAACAGGCACAGGAGCGACTGCAGAGAAATAACTTGTATCAGAAAAACAGCAATAACATTATCAGTTAATGCATCTGCTGGCTGAAGGGAAACTTTGAAAGGATTCAAAAGCACATACTTGTTAAAAGGAACAACACATCAGCACCATCACACATTTTAACAAACAAACCTCACCAGAAGCAGAGCTGGCTCATCTCTCCTCAGAGTGTTTGGTTTCACATCACAGAGAACACTGAAAACACTCAAATTCATTAGAAGACTCAGGCAATCATTTCACAGTGTCTAAAAATGGCATCAAAGAGCATATCATTGATCATATCATCAACTCTGGAAAATGTCTGAAACAATCCAGGTGAAATATCTCCTCCACTGTCAGAAAATCAGATTTGGGAACTCAACCATGAAAAGTTCAACAAGAGGAGCTGCTGACAGTTCAGCTCTGTCAAAAAGAAATCAGCAGCTTTTACTTGTTCTTGGTGTTTGGGAATTTGTCTTGTTTGCCAGGTTAATGTCCTCCATCCATCCCATCGACCACATGTCCCTGCTGAATGCTAACTAAGCACTTTAATACTCTCCGTCTCATGCTGCCATAGGCTGCAGAGATGACGTTCAACACCTCATTCCATTTCAGCCAATTCACAATAAAAAAATCTAAGAACTACAAGTCATGATTGTTAACAAGGTATTCATCAGCTGTAGTACTGTACACATGTGTAACAGCCCACTGATCTGGATTAATACATCAATTTATTGATCAACAATCTAATATCATGGATGCAAAGTGAAAACATTCAACCATATCTTCATCTCTTGGATATGCCTTTATTTTGAAAATCTGCCACAGTCAAACAGCTGCAGGTAGGCGGCAAACAGCCAAGAAAAAAACAATGAGGTTAAAGTGATAGTTCAGGTTTTTGGACATGAAGTTGTGTGAAACGCTGACCATCTGTAGCTCTGATGTGACGGTGTCACTACTCTCAACGAGCGTCCTGCTCTGAGAAATCGCCCGTAGCTTACCGGAGAAAAAGGAGTTCTTAAGATATAAGGGGGACACATAACCAAAAGGTTTTAAACTACAAAAAAGTATGCATGTGTTTTGTTAGACTGTTACAATAATTTTAAAACATCCCCGCATTACGTCAGACCTTGCTATCAATTGGGACTATTTTCTGGCCAGTATCACTCCGCCATGCAGGCCCGCAAGACAGCACGGCAACAGAAATCAATAAGACAGTTCATCACCACGCCGTGCAGGCGCGCAGGATAGCAACGGCTAACGAAAACTTGATCGGCTGTTTCCAGCAGAGAACCAGTAGGCTTTTATTAGTGAGGAAGAAGATGTACTAGCCCTATATATACCTACTACTACAGCGCAAACACCGGCTCGGGCTCATGACACACCCTCATCAGCTGCTGTAGGTAAACAGAGGAATACCAAAATGGTGCGAACTTGTGATTTCACCAGCTGTGGGAATAAAAACATCGCTGGCTCCCAATTCCATCGGTTTCCTGTTACAGTTGTAACCCGTAGGCAACTTTGGCTAACCCACCACCAGAACAAAGCAGAGACTGGTCATAGTCACATATCAATTCACATTTCTATGTGACTGATTATTCGTGTCATGGATTTAGCAGTTTGCCTATTGTAGCAGGATGAAGTGCTCTCCCATGGGTGAGTGTGCTGCGTTGCTCTCCCCTACCTTATTAGCCAATCCGCACCTGAGGCCACCTTATTTAGGGAGGCAGTGTCCATCTCGTCTTCCTCTTGCTCTTTGGCTCTGAGGCCCACCCACTTCCAGGTCGCCTCACTTCCTCCTCTTCGCCATCGCCTGTGCAGACGTCCGACGGGCGGACGCTGCGCCTGTGGGGCTGGCTCGCTGGTAATCTGCCATTCAATGCGCTATTGGTCAGCCGCGTTTGCCACTGCCGCTGGGAGACCTGAAGTGCTCCGACCCTCTCCAGTGTGTGTGCGTCATCGACGCTGCCTGATCGATGTTAATTGATATGCGGTGTGACGCTGTCTGAAGACCCGCTGCTGCTTTGCTGCATGTTTTGCTTAGTGCGCTGCTCGCATCACTCCTGTGCTGGCTTTAATCTGCTGGGCTCTGCACGTGCTTGCTGTATGCGTATGGCTGGGCTGGATGGGATGTTCTGTGCCCACCGACAGAACTTCTTCACCCCTATTAGCTCCTCTTTCTTTTGCCTCAGCCCTGATGCAGCATGTGTTGGTTTTGATTTTCTTATGTTGGATTAATTTTTGTTGTTTTGGTTTTGTTTAATCAGATCTTATTTTCTTTTCAGATTAGTAATTAATTACCTTTGATTGACTGTAGCTCCTTTTTTTCTCTCTTACATTAGGATTACTTTGTGATTTGTTTGGTCAAGGTGCCTGAGTTTTGTAAATTCTGGTAGCTGGACTTTCATCATTTGATTTATTTTGTGTATAAATGTTATTCCTAGTAAATCATTTGTTTTTCTTTTGTTTATTCACTTTTGTTAGCTTATTTTGTTAACCATTAAATTGAGTTATTTTTGGCAGCTACAGTGACTATTTTGTTAAGTTGGTTAATTTGTAACCTTGGTTGCTGTCTATCTTTAAGTCTCATTTATTTATTTGGTTATTTTGTTTATTGGGTTGTTTTGTTTGCTTTGCTTGCTTGTTTTGGAGTTATCCCCTTCTTTAATATTTTCTTTTTCTTGTTTTTTTTTCAGGTGCTGGAAGCTTACAGTGGCAGTCCTGGTGTCCTGGTGGTGGGGTTCCCCTTTTTCTTTTGGTGTCTGTGTGTGCGGTGCGACCCTTCCTCAGTTATTTGGTTTTGGTGTTTGAGTGACACGAGCGAGTGGGGTGCTTTTCTCCCTGGGTTCCTTCACCTCCCCGTTCTCCTAGTCTCCTCCACTGGTAAGCTCCAGCCCTGTTTGTGCATTTCTTTCTATTAAAGAGCCACACGCAAAGCTTCTTTTAATATATATTGGTTTTATGAAATTTTGTAATAAAAAAAAAGAAAAAAATATATATTTTCATAACTGGAACCACGTCTCCTGCTCCTTAAATAAAACGAACCTGAGTGCCTTGGTATTAGCTCCAGTAAGGTAAAACAAAACTATTTCCTTGGGTGAAATTCCCAAGGTGGCGTTGTCTAGTTTGGTTGGTCATTCCCTAATACTTAAACTTCCCACTTGTATGCTGAACGCCACAATCTGGCGTTGTCGGCAGGACCTTGCTTGCTGTGAGCAGAGACGTGTGTTCAATTTTCTTTTTTTTCCTTCTAATTTTCACTTTTGCCCTTGATAAAGTTTCTTTTAAGTGTGTGTTCATATTTTATTCGGTAGCAAAGCAGCAGTTGGTATCTTCGAGCCTTAGTGAGATTCAAAATTTTCCTATTTCTCTTTCCCCTGTACCTCACTTCACTGCACTATTAAACTGGTAATTGCAAATTGTCACCTGTTTTTGGTTCAGGGGTAGCTATGGAGGGAGAGTTGCAAGAGCTGAGGGAGTTAGTAGCACAGTTAAGAGCAGATAATGAGAAGCAGCGGCAGGAACAGGCTGCGGCCGTGCCTGCTCCTAGTGCCGCACCTTCCACCTCTGCTGTGCCCCCTCCTGCTTCTTCCACTGCTAGCGCCCCTCTAACAGAGAGGCTAGTGTTTGTGCCTCGGGACAGAAAATGTCCCATGTTCAGGGGAAGAACAGGGATAGGTTTAGCTGAGTGGATCGAAGAGGTTCAGGCTTGCATGAGAGCGCGTCATTTATCTGCACCCGATCAGGCATTTTTCTTGTTTGACCATCTGGAGGGAGAGGCACGTGAGGAGATCAAATTCCGTCCTAGTGCGGAACAGGGGGGACCCAGCCAAAATAATTTCTGTATTGCAAGAGCTTTACGGTTGCGCTGACTCCTACGTAGCCCTACAGGAGGCGTTCTTTTCCAGACGACAGCAAGAGGGTGAGACACTGGAAGAGTTCTCCCTTGCGCTGATGGGTTTAATGGCATCTGTTAAACAGCATGCACCTAGTGAGATGATAAATGCGGAAGTCTTGCTGCGTGATCAATTCATAGAGCATGTTATTGATGGTCCCCTCTGCCGTGAACTAAAACAGTTTGTGCGCAGGCAGCCTACCGCTACATTACTCGAGGTCCGGAGTGAGGCGATCAGGTGGGAGCGTGAGGGGTCCCCTGCGAAAGTAAGGGGCCGAAGTAACTCTGTCCCCTCAGTTCTTGGCCTTTAGTATGGAGTCAACAGTGGTCCTCAGGTGGTGGTAGCCCATGTGTCTGAGCTAAGTGAGATGAGGGAGATGCTCAAACTTCAGCAAGAGCAGCTTAACCAGCTCACCCAAAGCATTTCCCGCTTGCAGAGCTCTCATCAGCGCTGTTGCTCCTCTTATTGTGGCCCAATCGTCTGCAGAAGATGTCAGCAGCCTGGTCACTTCGCCAGAGAGTGTGATGGGGTTTGTGTTACTCCGCGCGCTCAGCCCTCTTTACCAGCCCAACAGTTTAGTCGGCAGCCCCATGCCACTGGGCATCCGGAAAACTAGCACCCACCGAGTTGCAGAGCCACAGTTCGGGGGGTGCAGCCACTGGCTCGGAAGTTGTTTTTAGTGATTCAGATGAAGTTGCTAAGCTCATGTCCTCTTGTCCCCATCTAAATGTAAGCGTGGGTGGAATCAATGTCCCTTGCTTGGTGGATACAGGCTCCATGGTGTCCACTATAACAGAAAGCTTCTTCCACCAGCATTTCGAGTCTTGGGGACAAGAGAAGTTTCAGTCTTACCACTGGCTCCAGCTCAGGGCCACCAATGGGCTGGCCATTCCTTACATTGGCTACTTGGAGCTAGAAATTGAGCTTTGTGGTAAGCTAATGCCACAATGTGGGGTATTGGTGGTCAAGGACCCTCCTGGTGGTGTGTCAGCTCAGGTCCCTGGTGTCTTAGGGATGAATGTCATCCGGAGATGCTACCGTGAGCTTTTTGGGCAGCACGGTCTGGCCTTGTTTGAGTTGACCTCAGTATTTGGGGCCCCAGAAGCAGTTGTGCAGGCACTGCAAAAGTGCCATCAGGCCAGCGTGAATGCCCCTCAGCATATCTCCGGCAGGGTCCAAGTGTGTGGCAGGAAGGCTTGGCAGATCCTTGGTGGCACGATGAAGGTTGTTGTAGCCACCTGCTCAGAGCTCTACTCTGGCACCACTGTGTTGTTTGAGCCCTTGGACTCTGGCCTTCCTGCTGGACTGCTCACCTCTCCCGCTTTGGTTCAGGTAAAAAGGGGCACTGCCTACATTCCCATCGTGAATGTAGGTTCCACTGAGGTGTTGCTCTACCCCCGCACAGTTGTTGGCGGATTGAATGAAGTAACTGTTGTGAGCCTTCCCACAGGAGTCACTGAAGTGCCTTCTACTGTGGCCACAGTGGCATCTCAGTCTGTGTCTGCTTCGGTTCTAGAGCAGATTGCAGCCATGGATTTGTCATCCTTGCCTGCTGAAGAGCAGGTTAAGGTAAGGTCCCTCCTCACAAAGTATGCTCCCGTCTTCGCTCTACACGATGGGGATCTCGGCTGCACCAACTTGATTGCCCATGACATTCCTCTCTTGGACAATGCTCCTGTTCGACAGCGCTACAGGCGCATCCCCCCATCTGATTATGAGGTTGTGAAGGAGCATATTAACAAATTGCTTGAGTCACAGGTGATCAGAGAGAGCTGCAGCCCCTATGCGTCCCCCATCGTTCTTGTTAAAAAGAAGGATGGCAGTCTTCGCCTATGCGTCGACTACAGGCAGTTGAACCAGAAAACCAGGAAAGATGCATTTCCTCATCCCCACATCGAGGAGTCACTTGATGCTCTGACAGGTGCCCGCTGGTTCTCCACCATGGACCTGGCCAGCGGGTACAACCAGGTCCCAGTAGCAGAGGTAGACTGACCCAAAACAGCCTTTTGCACTCCTTTTGGCCTTTTTGAGTGGAATCACATGCCTTTTGGCCTCTGCAATGCCCCGAGCACCTTCCAGAGATTGATGCAACAGATTTTTGGTGACCCGCAATGCCAGTCTTTGCTGCTCTATCTGGATGACATTGTAGTCTTTTCCTCTACAGTCAATCAACATCTGGAAAGATTGGAGGTGGTGCTCGGGCGGCTACAGCAAGAGGGGCTTAAAGCTAAACTCACCAAGTGTTCCTTTTTCCAGACGGAGGTGCGTTACTTAGGCCATGTGATTTCAGACAAGGGTGTCTCCACAGATCCCAGTAAAGTTGAGGTGGTGGCAAACTGGCAGCCTCCAACTACCATCTCTGAACTGCAGTCATTTCTCGGCTTTGCCAGTTACTACCGCCGGTTCGTGGAAGGCTTTGCCAAGTTGGCAGCCCCTCTACACAGACTGGTGGCTGAGTTGGGGGGCACCAAATCCAAGAAGAGGTCAGATCATGCAGTTGCTGAGAAGTGGTCTGATGAGTGTCACCGAAGCTTCGAGGCACTAAAGACCAAACTCACTACTGCATCTGTGCTGGCATATGCCGACTTCTCCCTCCCCTTTATTTTGGAGGTTGACGCAAGTCAGGGTGGCCTGGGAGCCGTGCTGTCACAGGAAAAGGGTGGCAAGGTGAGGCCCATTGCCTATGCAAGCAGAGGCCTGCGGCCCACTGAGCGCAACATGCTAAACTATAGCTCCATGAAATTGGAGTTTTTGGCACTCAAGTGGGCCATGACAGAAAAATTCAGGGAGTATCTGCTTGGCCATAAGGGCGTTGTCTATACGGACAACAATCCGCTTAGCCACCTGTCCTCCGCTAAGCTTGGTGCCACGGAACAACGTTGGGCAGCACAGCTCGCAGCATTTGACTTTGAGATCAGATATCGCTCAGGAAAGGTTAACAAGAATGCTGATGCTTTGTCCCGTCAGTGTCCTCCCGGTGCAAGAGACATGGAAGCCATGCTCCCCGGCACATCACTCCCTGAACCTTTGCAACAAGCCTTGCAGTTTCAGAGGTCCAAAGCAACCCAAGCTGCTGTTGTAGCACTGCCCCATTATGCCCCTTCTGACCTTTGTACACTCCAGCAGGCTGACCCTATCATTCAGGAAGTCTTGGTATTCTGGAAACAGAAGCGGCATCCAAACCAAGCAGAGCGCGGACAGCTTTCTCAGCCTGCTTTGGTCCTCCTCCGTCAATGGGATCGCTTTGTGGAGAGGAGTGGAATTGTGTATCGGCAGGTGTTTTGTCCAGATGGCGCTGAAGCAGTTTTCCAGCTGCTGTTGCCTGCGGTCTTGAAGGAAGAGGTCCTGACTGAAGTTCACCAGAGGCATGGCCACCAAGGTGTCGAGAGGACCTTGGAGCTACTATAGCAGAGGTGTTACTGGCCGAACATGTCCTCCGATGTGGCACAGTGGTGCCAGTCATGTGAGAGGTGCCAGGTTGCCAAGAACACACAGCCAGCCCCTCGTGGCTTCATGGGTCACTTGCTAGCATCCCAGCCAAACGAAATCCTGGCCATGGACTTCACAGTGTTGGAACCCACCCATACTGGGATTGAGAACGTCCTTGTAATGACTGACGTTTTCAGTAAGTATACACTGGCAGTCTCCACTCGTGACCAGCGAGCCGCCACTGTGGCTCAGGTTTTGGTCACGGAATGGTTTTGTAAGTTTGGTGTCCCCGCCCGTATTCATAGTGACCAGGGCCGCAACTTTGAAAGCTGTCTGATTCAACAGCTTTGTAGCCTTTACGGCATTGAAAAATCTCGCACCACTCCATACCATCCAGCTGGTAACGGACAGTGTGAAAGGTTCAATCGAACCCTCCACAACTTTTTGCGTACCCTACCTGTCTTCCAAAAGCGGGACTGGCACGCCTGTCTGCCTCAGCTCCTGTTTTCATACACCACCACTCCCCATCAGTCAACTGGTGAGTCGCCGTTCTTTTTACTGTTCGGGCAAGAGCCCAGGCTCCCAGTTGATTTCTTGTTGGGTCAAGTCCAAGATCCAGTTGGTGGTGATGTTAATAAGTGGATCCAGAAGCACCAGACTCGCTTGCAGATTGCCTTTGAGGGTGCCTGAGAGAGGCTCCGGGTTGCAGCAGAGCGTAGAAAGAACAACCATGACCAGCATGTCCGAGATGCTCCATTGCAGGAGGGCCAGCTGGTGCTGTTGCGGGACTTCGGTGCAAAAGGGCGTCATAAGATTCAGGATCTGTGGGGACCCGTAGTGCATATAGTCCTCAAGGCACCGAAGGACAGAGGCTCTGTGTACACCATCGCCCCCGCTAATGATCACTCTCGAATCAAACATGTTCACCGTACACTTCTGAAGGCAGTGGTTGGAGCTGGTGCTCCAGATGGTGCTGCCGCCTCTTCTGCACCGCTTTCTGACGAGCAACCATCAGAGGACGAACTTCCACATGACGGTGATTTGTTTGTTTTGAGGCAGGAGATCCCTCCTGCAGCACCCGTTCAAATAGCTGCAGTGACCCAAACCACTCCTCAGTTGCTGCTCCCACAAATAGACCCAGTACCAACTGTACCAGGTCCTTGTGTGGATCCTGTGGCAGGCGCACCATCCACTCACATTGACGTTCCACCAGTCACATACCCGGGCGCTGGTGAGGCAGCAGTCCGCCGTTCCGTACGTTCGACTGCAGGGCAGCATTCAAACATGAACCATCTCCCAAGACCCGTTGGGGACTTGGTACACGGTGCTGCAAATTCTTCTGGCCCAATGTCAAATGCAGTGTCCGCTCTCTTCCGACCGTGGAACAAGTGTTGGTTGCCTTGGGATGGAGTGTTACATCGTCGGGGCAACGATGCATTTGGGGGGGGGGTAGATTGTAGCAGGATGAAGTGCTCTCCCATGGGTGAGTGTGCTGCGTTGCTCTCCCCTACCTTATTAGCCAATCCGCACTTGAGACCACCTTATTTAGGGAGGCAGTGTCCATCTCGCCTTCCTCTTGCTCTTTGGCTCTGAGGCCCACCCACAGGCACACCTTGAAAAACTGAGTTCATAATACTACAGGCTCTCTATAGCCTCCTGTTAATCACTCTGTGTGTGTTCATATGGGCGTACATGAGCTGCTTGTATAATGTTATGCATGCACGCGTGTGCGTGTGCGTGTGCGTGTGCGTGTGCGTGTGCATCAGCACTGTACGTGCATGTCCATGCAAATACCAGTCTGTCAGATGATCGGTCTGGAGTTATTCCTTCCCAAAAAGTGCGACAATGTCTTTCATGGTCTGGCCTTTCAGTTCAGGCTCGAACCTTGTGTCCCACATAGCCGACCGGCCCGGTCCATGCAGTTCTTTTCGGGCAAGTTCTGCTTACCTTACAGTTAATCCCATGCCCGTATAGGCCGTCTGCTGCTTCCCAAGCTGAGTTGAACACCACCGCTCCCGTCTCCAGGAAAACTTTAAGCTTAAACTGACTGGAATCTGATTTCTTGCCGTTTTAATTGCTTCTTAATCTCGATGTATTCTCTCTTTTTGTTCTGCAGGGAATTAGAGTGATCATGATCGAGAAAAATCCTCCTCCCTTTGAACTCCAGTTTCTTCTTTTTCCAAGCCCTGTGTAGGACACTTTCTTTAATTTGAGAGCTTGAAAATTGATCTCGGAGGGTCCATCGGGTTCGTTGGTTTCCTCTGGAGTGACCTGTGTGCTCCTTCTATCCCCAGATTGCCGTCCGGTGGTAAATTTATGAGCCCTTTAATGAACGGGTCTATGAACTTCAGCATATCTGCAGCCTCCGTGTCCTCCGCCACTCCATAAATCCTCAGGTTGTTGCGTTGCTCTCAGTTTTCCAATCTTGACATTTTTCTTGCAAATATTGATTACTTTGCAAGAGGAAGGATATCAATCTCTCTGAGGCAGCGTTGCGATCCTCTGAAGTATTTATCTGACTTTACGTCTCTTCAAGTCAGCCATCAAGTTTTTTAACTGCTTCATTCAGCATTGTCACTTTCTCTTCCAGTCACTCAAATCCATTTTTCATCTCACCACAAAGTCATTTCATTTCAGACCTCAGATCTGACTTGATATCTGTTTTTAGTTCAGCAAGGATTGTCTTTATTTCAGCAAGAGCAGGTGTGTCCGAGCTCATGTTCTTCTCTTTTTCTCGCTGTTGTCTTCTGGTATTTACTTTACTCATATGGGTCGGCTTCCTTTGAGTTTGTTCACTTAAGTTTATTTGCCCATAATTAGTCTCAAGATTACTTGTCTGCACAAAGCATGAAATTGTTTGTTTGTTTGACTGATGGCGTGCAGAGCTAGATCAGTCCGCCATGCCTCGTCACTTAACCGGAAGTCAAACTATCTGGATCAATATTTTGATGTGATGTGGTACCAGCTGAAGGGAATAATCCTATTAAATTGCTTTCTGATAATACAAACAAAGCCAAATGCTTCCCAGTGTTATCTCCATAGAGACATTATACATACAATAAAAGTGGAACATATCAATTGACATTGTCGCCTTATTTCAATAACAGGATTGTTTGAGACTGAACAGGTTGTGACAAATATATCTATTGCACTACGAAAAGGAAATGAGGGGTTGTACATCCCAAAGGCCAAGTGATGATCTGTTGAAGAATGGGGAATCTTCAAAGAAGTTGGTGGAGTTTAATGATGGGTATCATTTCCTTAAACATAATAGAGGTCTCCGATCTTTTTGGCAGGGAGCACAAGTGTAAACTAGACAAGAAAGTCAGTTTAATACAATGTGCGAGTGCAAATCAGGGTCAGAAAGATTCTACCCAGGCAGCAGAGATTATGACAGCAATCAAGAAGGCTCTTTCAGATGAGAACAGTGGCTATGATAGCATGGCACATTTGTTTGAAAATTCAGGTATAAATGAACCTAACTGGCATGTTGATGCCTTCATGCCTGGGGCCATATGAAACGAATGAAAATTTGGGGCAGACTAGACAAGGTACACATGAAGTTACATGAACTTCCTGTTTCGCCAAGGTAACATAATTCAATGTAAACTCACAATCTTCATTAGTATCAATCAGTCAATCAAACTTTATATAGTGCCTTTCATACATCAAAATGCAACCCCAAAGCGCATTAGTAAGCATCATACAGGTCTTGACTTTGATATGGATGGGGTAGGAAGGGGCTGGAAGGTGTACATCAAAGTGAAAAACATGCCATTTCTTGTGGCCAGTAGGTGGAGCTATAACCATAACTCCATTCTGGCATGCAGGTGCCACAAGGCCAGGACTGTGAAGAAGCATGCCAAGTTTGGGGCAGATTGGACAATGTTTGCTTAATTTACAACTTCCTGTTTTATGATGAAACATGCAAAATGGCCGCTGTGCCATAGCAAACCCATTAGATGAAAGCTCATAATTTTCATCTGAAAGCATCATCAAGGTCTTGAGATTTTTGGGGTTTTATGAAAAGCATAAACCATGTTGTTTCCTGTTGCCATTAAAGAGACAACAGGGGCTCTAGTTTCCCGGCGCAGCGCAGGTGGCGCAGGGTTGCGAACCCCGCGCAGAGCTAGTTTCCAGCAACGCAACCCGAGGCGTGCTCAGTTTGGTAGTTTGGCAGACCGAGGTGCGCTGAGATGGGTGTGGCGGCGCAGCAGGGGGAGGTGCCGACAGATCCAGCTTGGCGCAGTGACAGTTTCGTGCCAAAAGGCTTCGCCGAAGGTGCGCTAAAAACTCGCCATCTGAAACCAGGTCTACTGTCAGCGCAGGTAGAGCGCAGCCGGTGTAAGCCGAATTTTGGCTGACTAGCAGACAGTGCACACACGTTACCAAAACCTAACAGGCAGGTTTCCAGAATATAGGCACATTAATAATGCAATAAATAGCCACAAAACCACTATTCAATGCAACTATCTGCAATCAGCACAGAAATGTATCTCTATACCGACTGTCCCGTCACATCTAATGTCAGATCAAAGGGCATTGGCACCGTTTGGCACGCGTAATGGAAACCCAACCTGATTTGATTAAACAGCTGTAAACTAATGAGTTCACATCCCTCTCAGCCAACCACAAACAGCCACTGCGTCAGACAGGGAGTATATATTCAGCATCTGTCATCTTAGAAAAGTCAAAAGAAAAGAAACAGAGTGAGACTGCAAGAGAGAAAGAGAGCGCGCGCGCACACAAGAGAAACGCAACATTGATTTACAATTGTAGTGACCTCCTCCCAGGCTACCTTTGCATCATCAGCCCGTGGAGGTCTGCTCGCAGTTCTGTATATCCGGACACTGCGAGCTTGGACCTCCCGGACCAAAACATCAGTTTCCTCCTGGGAGAAGTTTGGCTGTCTGACGCTGCTGCTCTCTTCTGCCATGGCGAATTGAGTAAACTCTCATTACGCCTTCGCGCGGCGCATTTAAGGGCGAGGAGAGGGGCTCATTTGATTGGTGTGATGTGTGTAAAACCCACTCCACGCCTTCTCTCCTCCCTCTTTCCGACTTACAAAATCTGCCTGGCCACACCCAGACCGCGCCAGGTCTGCGAAAATAGAGCCCCAGGTGTTGGCCAGTTGACAGCCCCATTCCTCTCTTGAGCCAAGTTAGTTTGTAAGACCTACAGCTGGTGATTTGATGATGAATCAAAAATCAAGAGAATCAAGCATCACATGATTTTAAAACAGTTCATCTTAATTTCTATGTTCCATGAGCATTTTCATTTTTGACATGACAAAATTCTGATCTATTTTTGTTTCCTCATTAAATTTATACTTTACATTTCAAATTTAAAAAAATTTTTTTTTAAGAATGGGGAACAGTTCGCACGAAGCGACAGGATGTCATGGTCTTCATGATGTGCTGTTGAATCTCAGTGGTTCTCATGCCGTAGATGATCGGGTTGAAACAGCTCGGGAAAAACACATACATGATACTAAAGAAAACCCGTACAGCAGCAGGAAGACCGCTTCTGATTCGATATGACAGGTATGCAACAAGTGCAAAGGTCAGGCTGACGGTCATTACCACAATGTGAGTGACGCAAGTGTGGAGCGCTTTAACACCCGACTTACCGGAACTCAGCACGGAGGTGAATATGACCACATAGGAAGAACTGATGAAGATGAAGTCTGCTACAGGGGTGAGGAAGACACCCAAAAGCCCAACCAGGTTGTTTTTGGCGGTGCTTTCACAGGCCAGCTCCACTAAGGCCATGTGCTCACAGAAACAGTGATTTATCACATTTGAAGAGCAGAATGACAATGATCCTGCCAGACCCACCACAAGTGTATTCAGGAAGATGTTTCTGATAAGAAGTGGAATTACGAATTTGAGGAATCGTGGTATTGCCATGCGTTCATGGTAGCAGAGTGGCGAACAGATGGCAAAGTAGCGGTCCAGTGCCATCCACACCAACAATGTGGAATGAAAAGCCCCTGAAAACTGAATGAAGAGCATCTGAACCAGGCAGCCAATCAGAGAGATTCCCCTCCAGCCAAACAGGAAGCTCAGCAGCATGTTGGGAACAATGACCAGTGGGGAGCTCAGGTCCACACATGCCATGCCGGCAATGAGGATGTACATTGGCGAGTGGAGGCTTCTCTGTGAAATGATGACATACAGCAGCATGCAATTGGCCGACAGTGACACAACAAACATGATGAAGAATGGGATGAAGAGGACGGGCCTCAGAACTCCGAGTTCCTTGAAGCCATTGAGAATGAAATGTTTGTGTGAAGAGACGTTCTCCATCTCCACTTAAAACGTCCTCATTCAGGGTTTTAAATGGATTACCTGAAAACAGAGAAACATTTTTAAAAGTTCCTTCACCCCCTCAAAGACACAATCTGTGATCTGAATAAAGTCAAAACACATGTACACACAACAAACAGTCCGATCATCAGAAGAAAATGTCAGCAAACACAAATATGTTACATTTTTGTATTTCATCTGTAACTAAGGTTCTATGAATCCTAGATGACCCCTGCCAAACTGCAGACCACTGCTGACAACAAACAAGAAAACCGATTGTGGGCAACCCTTTGTGACGTTTCCATTGGTGTTGAGCCACAGAACCTCTGTGTTTTTCAGTGACCCATCCCTGCTTTTCAAATGTAGGTATTTTATTTCAAAATGTGAACTTTTCTTGACCATAACCAAAAGGTCTCTTTGCCTGAACCTCACCACACGTTAACTACAGTGTTGTTGAGAAGCATCACAATTCAACATATCCACAACAAAATACTGTACAACTGTAACTTATTTGTGGTTGGCAGAAATATAAAATACCAATATTTTTCAAAATAAAGTGTAATATCGACAAGGTCATTAGAAACACTTAACACGTTAAATCAGTTCATGTCTGTGTCTGTCTGTGGTTCTTAACTTATTGGTCACGTCGCTGAGTTAAGAATATTAATGGCATTTGGGATGAGGGACTTCCTTAATACATTTTTAGTTGCCAAAGAGACTCTCTAATGCCTTCCAAAGCTCAAGAGCTCAAACTGGCTGAAGACAGGATGGCAGCTACCAGCTAAAATACTCCTCGCTTTCTTCTTTGTCCTCCCTGTAAAGAGTTGGCTCAAGGGCTTTTATGGTTTGGCAGATATTGTGCTTTCAATTGATGCAGTCCTAGAAAGTTTTTTCCTAGATATAGAGATAAAATGACCATAACAAGCAGAAAGGTAAAAACACTCTCAACCATAATTTACTACATGATGTCTACAATCTGCTGGCAACCAATGAGGCCACAAAGTTTCACTTGAGAGTCGAGAACCGTACTGAGATATTTAAAGTTTTCCACAGTTTCAACATATTGACCATCAAGTGAAACTGGCTCTGTACTTAGATCTTGTTTTGTGCAAATATATAATTCTAGTTTTGCCTAAACCTAACCACATGTTAACCTCAGCGTTGCTGAGAAGCATTAAGATTCAATGTATCTGCTACAAAATTACATACAACTGTAACTTATCTGTGGTTTACAGAAATGTTAAATGCCAACATTTTTAAAATCAAATGTAATTTTTAGCTGGTTGATTGAAATATGTAGTGGAATCTAGAGCCACAGATACAGATGCAGCTCTCAATCTCTCCAAACAAAAGTGAAGAAAAACTGCTGAACATGTTTTATAAAGATATGTACATTTGTGTTAAAGGTTCAAAACATGTAAAAAGGGTCTATCTGCACATTCGGAAAGATTCTATTTTAAATTAAAATAATGAGAAACCTTTTTATTGCCAAAGACTTTCCTGTGCAGTTCATCATTTCATTTCATCATTTTATTTTAATTGAAAGTAGGTTGTCTTTAACCATTTAGCTGTTAATACTGTTACTACTAACACTACTACTACTATGTCTGCAACAACATAGAAATATAACATACAAAATGTCCCACGCCCTCCCTCTCCCTCTATAAAACAGTAAAATGCTCCTGACACTTTAATTTATTTTTAATATACATTTGTTTACATCAGTACTGTTAGTAAACAAAGCAGGGTAAACATATTTAAATTCTGATCAGCGACAGACACAATACTAGTTATTTTCTGTTTCTTGGTAAATTGCAGTCATCTGGAAATTATTCTCTTACTGCAAAATCTAAACATACACTTTTGGCCAAGATTCTCTTGCATTTATTTTTTTTAGAAAATAATTTAAAATGTTTAAGGTTTAAATAGTGAGTTTTGTGGGGGTTTTTTGTTTTGTTTTTTGTAATTTTATCCACAATAACTAAACTTTCTGCCAAAAAACTACTTTTCTTCAGTGACCACAGAACAAAGCAACAAATTCATCAGGAACGGAGAAAGGAAAATAAATTCAGGCCTGCAGAGTAGTTACCGCCTCCTGAAATTCTTAATATTTTTCTCTTGTGACCATCTTTGTGACTTCGCTGCCTTTGTCTAGACCCACAGAAGTCAAATCTGTCTCCTAATATCACCTTTTCACATTTTGCAAGGGTTTGACTGTTTTGTTGGAGAGGAAAATACGAGCAACAAGAAAACAGGCACAGGAGTGACTGCAGAGAAATAACTTGTATCAGAAAAACAGCAAGAACATTATCAGTTAATGCATCTGCTGGCTGAAGGGAAACTTTGAAAGGATTCAAAAGCATATACTTGTTAAAAGGAACAACACATCAGCACCATCACACATTTTAACAAACAAACCTCACCAGAAGCAGAGCTGGCTCATCTCTCCTCAGAGTGTTTGGTTTCACATCACAGAGAACACTGAAAACACTCAAATTCATTAGAAGACTCAGACAATCATTTTCACAGTGTCCAAAAATGGCATCAAAGAGCATATCATTGATTATACCATCAACTCTGGAAAATGTCTGAAACAATCCAGGTGAAATATCTCCCCCACTGTCAGAAAATCAGATTTGGGAACTCAACCATGAAAAGTTCAACAAGAGGAGCTGCTGACAGTTCAGCTCTGTAGAAAAGAAATCAGCAGCTTTTACTTGTTCTTGGTGTTTGGGAATTTGTCTTGTCTGCCAGGTGTTAATATCCTCCATCCGTCCCATCGACCACATGTCCCTGCTAAACGCTGACTAAGCACTTTAATACTCTCCGTCTCATGCTGCCATAGGCTGCAGAGATGACGTTCAACACCTCATTCCATTTCAGCCAATTCACAATAAAAAAATCTAAGAACTAAAAGTCACAATTGTTAACAAGGTATTCATCAGCTGTAGTACTGTACACATGTGTAACAGCCCACTGATCTGGATTAATACATCAATTTATTGATCAACAATCTAATATCATGGATGCAAAGTGAAAACATTCAACCATATCTTCATCTCTTGGATATGCCTTTATTTTGAAAATCTGCCACAGTCAAACAGCTGCAGGTAGGCGGCAAACAGCCAAGAAAAAAACAATGAGGTTAAAGGGATAGTTCAGGTTTTTGGACATGAAGTTGTGTGAAACGCTGACCATCTGTAGCTCTGATGTGACGGTGTCACTACTCTCAACAAGCCTCCTGCTCTGAGAAATGGCCCGTAGCTTACCGGAGAAAAAGTAGTTCTGAAGATGTAGGGGGGACACATAACCAAAAGGTTTTAAGCTACAAAAAAGTATGCATGTGTTTTGTTAGACTATTTCAATAATTTTAAAACATCCCCGCATCACGTCAGACCTTGCTATCAATTGGGACTATTTTCTGGTAAGTATCACTCCGCTGTGCAGGCCCGCAAAACAGCACGGCAACAGAAATCAATAAGACAGTTCATCACCATGCCGTGCAGGCGCGCAGGATAGCAACGGCTAACGAAAACTTGATCGGCGGTTTCCAACAGAGAACCAATAGGCTTTTATTAGTGAGGAAGAGGATGTACTAGCCCTATATATACCTACTACTACAGCGCAAACACTGGCTCAGGCTCACGACACCCTCGTCAGCTGCTGTAGGTAAACAGAGGAATGCCAAAATGGTACAAACTTGTGATTTCCCCAGCTGTGGGAATAAAAACATAGCCGGCTTCCAATTCCATCGGTTTCCTGTTACAGTTGTAACCCGTAGGCAACTTTGGCTAACCCACCACCAGAACAAAGCAGAGACTGGTCATAATCATATATGAATTCACATTTCTATGTGATTGATTACTCGTGTCATGGATTTAGCAGTTCGCCTAATATAATAAACTAAATGCCGACGGTAAAACGAGGCCGCGTATAATGTACTCTCCACAACACAACAGGCTATTAGTTCAATCAAACATTTTGTTTTACAGACAGTCAGTTACAGACATCGTAATACAGACTGGTATTAGGTAATATATCTCTCTTTGGGCACAGCAGTGCGGAAATTGCGTTTTCTCTGTCCGTCGGGATCTGTGGGCAGCTGAAGTAAGCCTGACATACGCGCAGTTGCTTCACCCTCGCCGGCTTGGTAGCGAGGAAACCGATGAAATTGGGAGCCGGCGATGTTTTTATTCCCACAGCTGTTCGCACCATTTTGGTATTCCTCTGTTTACCTACAGCAGCTGACGAGGGTGTGTCGTGAGCCTGAGCCAGTGTTTGCACTGTAGTAGTTGGTATATATAGGGCTAGTACATGTTCTTCCTCACTAATAACAGTCATTGCTATCCTGCGCACCTGCACGGCGTGGTGATGAACTGTCTTATTGATTTCTGTTGCCGTGCTGTCTTGCAGGCCTGCACGGCGGAGTGATACTGGCCAGAAAATAGTCCCAATTGATAGCAAGGTCTGACGTGATGCGGGGATGTTTTAAAATTATTGAAATAGTCTAACAAAACACATGCATACTTTTTTGTAGCTTAAAACCTTTTGGTTATGTGTCCCCTGTACATCTTCAGAACTACTTTTCCTCCGGTAAGCTATGGGCGATTTCTCAGAGCAGGAGGCTCGTTGAGAGTAGTGACACCGTCACATCAGAGCTACAGATGGTCAGCGTTTCACACAACTTCATGTCCAAAAACCTGAACTATCACCTTTGTAAAAAATGCTGTAATGAGATTGAACATCATGTAATGTTTCCTAACTTCTTGCAGCAACATTAGCTGCTCTGTTTCAACAATGATTGGAGAAAACATGCATTCAGGCTGAAATTCATTCATTCCTGCTGGAGGTCACAGGTTGATGAATTTTTAAAAGCAGAGATGCAGTCTCTATGGAGAAACTCAAAGGGACACAGTCTTATCCCAGTCAACAAGCCATGCCAGGGTCCTTTCCAGCAACCTGGCATATACTTTCCAGAGGGGACTCAGCAATGTGACACCTCGATAATCAGAGCAGACCCTCCCGATCCCTGCCATTCCAAATTTATTATCCCCATCCACCACAAAACATTAAAAGGTCACCTAAGTCACCTGAGACAGCCCAACATTACCCTGGCCTTTCAGCATGGGCAAGGGCAAATATCATCCACCCTTGGCAGTTGGCAATTCCAGGGCTTGACAACTAAATGACTGATCTCTCGGTAAGGCTTTCCCTGAGTCCTCCAAATCTGCTTTTCTTCATGTTGGTTCAGAAGTTCCCCAATGTTTTCAATGCCCCAAGTCAAGTCTAGCAGTTTCCTGGTTCCCTTCTCCATGGCTTCCCTGAAGTCCTTCCACATGCAGGAGTTGTTTCAGTGATTATCAAGCTGCAGCCCCTCTAATGTCCTGGTACTATTCAGCTACTTGAGGAGAAGTTTAGAGATTCTTCTTTGCAGGGTCTCAGGTTACCACAACAAAAGGGTTTAATAACCTTATGACCTCAGTTGCCAGCAGCTTCCTTCACAGTGGAGAGTTAAAACATTGCCCAATCTGATTCCATATCCCCAGCCTTCCCAAAGATTTAGGGAAAAATCTTCCAGAGATGGTGTTGGAGAATTGGAGGAACTCACCCTCATAACACATTTGAGTTTACCAGGTCCGTCTGGCAGCCTCCCCCACCACCTTTGTCCAACTCACCACCAGGGGCTCTAGTTTCCTGGCGCGGCGCAGGGTGGCAACCCCCCCGCAGAGCTAGTTTCCAGCAGTGCAACCCAAGGCGCGCTCAGTTTGGTAGTTTCGCAGACCAAGGTGCGCTGAGATGGGTGTGGCGGCGCAGCAGGGGGAGGTGTCGACAGATGCAGCTTGGCACAGTGACAGTTTCGTGCCAAAAGGCTTCGCCGAAGGTGCGCTAAAAGCTCGCCAGCTGAAACCAGGTCTACTGTCAGCACAGGTAGAGCGCAGCCAGTGTAAGCCAAACTTTGGCTGACCGGCGGACAGTGCGCACACATCACCAAAACCTCACAGGCAGGTTTCCAGAATGTCAGGCACATTAACGATGCAGTAAATACCCCAAAAACCACTATTCAATGCAACTATCTGCAATCAGCACATAAATGTATCTCTATATCGACTGTCCCGTCACATCTGATGTCAGATCAAAGGGGATTGGCACCGTTTGGCATGTTTGGCACGCGTAATGGAAACCCAACCTGATTTGATTAACACAGCTGCAAACTAATGAGTTCACATCCCTCTCAGCCAACCACAAACAGCCACAGCATCAGATAGGGAGTATATATTCAGCATCTGTCATCTTAGAAAAGTCAAAAGAAAAGAAACAGAGTGAGACTGCAAGAGAGAAAGAGAGCGCGCGCGCACGAGAGAAACACAACATTGATTTACAATTGTGGTGACCTCCTCCCAGGCTACCTTTGCATCATCAGCCCGTGGAGGTCTGCTTGTAGTTCTGTGTATTTGGACGCTGCAAGCTTGGACCTCCCAGACCAAAACATCAGTTTCCTCCTGGGAGAAGTTTGGCCGTCTGACGCTGCTGCTCTCTTCTGCCATGGCGAATTGAGTAAACTCTCATTACGCCTTCGCACGCCGCATTTAAGGGTGAGGAGAGGGGCTCATTTGATTGGTGTGATGTGTGTAAAACCCACTCCACGCCTTCTCTCCTCCCTCTTTTCGACTTGCGCAGGTAGGAGGGACGGAGGTGGGAAAGAGGAGTAGCTGCGCCAGGCGCACGGTGTGCCGAACTTGCAAAATCCGCCTGGCCACACCCAGTTAGCGGAGCGCAGGTGCGCTGCGCCCCCACCTTGCCTGGTCTGCGAAACTAGAGCACCAGGTGTTGCTCAGCTGACAGCCCCACTCCTCTCTTCAGCCAAGTTTCTAAGACTTACAGCTGCAGATTTGATGATGATGGATGTTTAGACGAAGCTGTCCAGTAATAAGCACTGGGCTCAATGACTATCCCCACTGTTGCCTGGCACCTTTCAGCATGGGCAACTCTTAGAAAAGACAGAATCAAGCATCACATAATTTTAAAAATAGTTTGCCTTATATTGTGGAAAACCAGAGGATTGTGATCAGTGAAAACAACAACTGGGACTGAACTGGAGCCAACATATACCTCAAAATGCTGCAGGGCAAGGAGCATGGCTAGTGTCTCCTTCTCAATGGTGGAGTAGTTCAGCTGATGGCACTTGAACTTAACAGAGAAGTAACATACTGGGTGGCACACGCCCCCCTTCACCACCCTGCAACAGTACGGCACCGGCTCCAGAGGCACTGGCATCCACCTGTAGCTGGAAAGGCAGGGAAAAATTAGTGGCAGTCAACAAAGGAGCACTACAAAGGAGAAACTTGGCAGCCTCAAAAGCATGCTGACATTCATCATTCCACACAAATGGAGCCGCAGGACTGCACAACCTGGTCAGGGAAGCAACCACCACAGAAAAATTCCTGCAGAAACAACGGTAGTAACCTGCCATGCACAGAAAATGCCGCAGTTCACGCCTGGTGGTCGGAACTGAGTAAGACAACACTGCTGCAACTTTTATAGGTGACCATAGTGTTACCAAACTCACATTTAGCAAGGTTAAGGGTTAGCGACGTGTTAGCAAGCCGCTGAAACACTTCTCTCAGACTGGACATGTGGCTGAAGCCACTTGTAAATGGGGAAAGGCGGGACCTGGAGGAAAAAAAAAGGGAAGGGGACACAAAGAAAAACAACACTGGCCAGCGGCCGTAACAACAGTATAAATTTGTTTACATCAGTAATGTTAGTAAACACAGCCGAGAAAACGTGACAACCTTTTTGAATTCTGATCAGCTGACAGACACAATACTAGTTATTTGGGTTAGGGTTAGGGTTACTAGGGCTACTGTTATGTTTTATTTTTTTTGGTTAAAGTGCAGTGTCAAATTCTCTTGCTTTGATTTTCTTTTCGACAATAATTTAAAATCACTGGTTGAAATAGAGATTTTTGTGTTTTGTATTTTGTTGATGGGGCTACTCTTTTGTAGGCATTTTCAGCAGTGACTGTACCTTGAAGACTCCTCTCCTAAACCCTGAAATATCATCACTGAAAATTAAATATATTTAAAAAATTGACTTGTCATTTTACCCACAATGACTAAACTTTGTAACAAAGAAAGCAAAAAGTCAGCCAAATGAACGATATAGAAAACTACTTTTCTTCAGTGACCACAGAATAAAGCATAACTTCATCAGAGACAGAGAAAGGGAAAATTACATCAGGCCTGTAGACAGTTTACTCTGACTGCAAAATCTAAACACACACTTTTGTTCAAGATTCTCTTGCATTTATTTTTTGTAGAAAATAATTTAAAATGACTGGTTTTAAAAGAAAGTTTTGTGTTTTGTAGTTTGTTTATGGGGTAACCCTTTTGTAGACATTTTCAGTAGTGACTGTACCTGTAAGACTCCTATCCTACACCCTGAAATATTGTCACTAAAATTAAAGTATTTAAAAACCGGACTTGCAATTTTATCCATGATAACTGAACTTCATGCCAAATGAACAATATGGAAAACTACTTTTCTTCAGTGACCACAGAACAAATAACAACTTCATCAGGAACGGAGAAAGGAAAAAAAATTCAGGCCTGCAGTCAGAGTAGTTAAAATGCGAGCAACAGAAAACGGGCACAGGAGTGACTGCAGAGAAATAACTTCTGTCAGTTTGAAGGCTGAAGGGAAACTTTGAAAAGATTCAATAGCATATACTTGTTAGAGGAACAACACATCAGCACCATCACACATTTTAACAAACAAATCTCACCAGAAGCAGAGCTGGCTCATCTCTCCTCAGAGTGTTTGGTTTCAGATCACAGAGAACACTGAAAACACTCAATTTCAATCAGAAAGCATCATCAAGGTCTTGAGACTTCTCTGAGTAAATTTGAGGTTGATTTGGTCAACCTGCTGGGAAAAGTAAATGAAAGCATAAAACATGTTGTTTCCTGTTGCTATTAAAGGGACACCAGGTGTTGGCCAGTTGACAGCCCCATTCCTCTCTTGAGCCAAGTTAGTTTGTAAGACCTGCAGCTGGTGATTTGATGATGAATCAAGAATCAAGAGAATCAAGCATCACATAATTTTAAAACAGTTCATTTTAATTTCTACGTTCCATGAGCATTTTCATTCATGACATGACAAACTTCTGATCTATTTTTGTTTTTCTCATTAAATTGACATTTTATATTTCAGATTTTTAATAGTAGCGACAGGATGTCATGGTCTTCATGATGTGCTGTCGTATCTCAGTGGTTCTCATGCCATAGATGATCGGGTTGAAACAGCTCGGGAACAACACATACATGATACTAAAGAAAACCCGTACAGCAGCAGGAAGACCGCTTCTGATTCGATATGACAGGTATGCAACAAGTGCAAAGGTCAGGCTGACGGTCATTACCACAATGTGAGTGACGCAAGTGTGGAGCGCTTTAACACCCGACTTACCGGAACTCAGCACGGAGGTGAATATGACCACATAGGAAGAACTGATGAAGATGAAGTCTGCTACAGGGGTGAGGAAGATACCCAACAGCCCAAACAGGTTGTTTTTGGCAATGCTTCCACAGGCCAGCTCCACTAAGGCCATGTGCTCACAGAAACAGTGATTTATCACATTTGAAGAGCAGAATGACAATGATCCTGCCAGACTCACCACAAGTATAGTCAGGAAGATGTTTCTAATAAGAAGTGGAATTACGAATTTGAGGAATCGTGGTAACGCCATGCGTTCATGGTAGCAGAGTGGCGAACAGATGGCAAAGTAGCGGTCGAGTGCCATCCACACCAACAATGTGGACTGAAAAGCTGCAACAAAGTGAACGAACTGCATCTGAACCAGGCAGCCAATCAGAGAGATTCCCCTCCAGTCAAACAGGAAGCTCAGCAGCATGTTGGGAACAATGACCAATGACCAGCTGAGGTCCACACATGCCATGCCAGCAATGAGGATGTACATTGGTGAGTGGAGGCTTCTCTGTGAAATGACGACGTACAGCAGCATGCAGTTGGCCGACAGTGACACAACAAACATGATGAAGAATGGGATGAAGAGGACGGGCCTCAGAACTCCAAGTTCATTGAAGCCATTGAGAATGAAATGTTTGTGTGAAGAGACGTTCTCCATCTCCACTTAAAACGTCCTCAATCAGGGTTTTAAATGGATTACCTGAAAACAGAGAAACATTTTTAAAAGTTCCTTCACCCCCTCAAAGACACAATCTGTGATCTGAATAAAGTCAAAACACATGTACACACAACAAACAGTCCGATCATCAGAAGAAAATGTCAGCAAACACAAATATGTTACATTTTTGTATTTCATCTGTAACTAAGGTTCTATGAATCCTAGATGACCCCTGCCAAACTGCAGACCACTGCTGACAACAAACAAGAAAACCGATTGTTGGCAACCCTTTGTGACGTTTCCATTGGTGTTGAGCCACAGAACCTCTGTGTTTTTCAATAACCCATCCCTGCTTTTCAAATGTAGGTATTTTATTTCAAAATGTGAACTTTTCTTGACCATAACCAAAAGGTCTCTTTGCCTGAACCTCACCACACGTTAACTACAGTGTTGTTGAGAAGCATCACGATTCAACGTATCCACAACAAAATACTGTACAACTGTAACTTATTTGTGGTTGGCAGAAATATAAAATACCAATATTTTTCAAAATAAAGTGTAATATCGACAAGGTCATTAGAAACACTTAACACGTTAAATCAGTTCATGTCTGTGTCTGTCTGTGGTTCTTAACTTATTGGTCATGTCGCTGAGTTAAGAATATTAATGGCATTTGGGATGAGGGACTTCCTTAATACATTTTTAGTTGCCAAAGAGACTCTCTAATGCCTTCCAAAGCTCAAGAGCTCAAACTGGCTGAAGACAGGATGGCAGCTACCAGCTAAAATACTCCTCGCTTTCTTCTTTGTCCTCCCTGTAAAGAGTTGGCTCAAGGGCTTTTATGGTTTGGCAGATATTGTGCTTTCAATTGATGCAGTCCTAGAAAGTTTTTTCCTAGATATAGAGATAAAATGACCATAACAAGCAGAAAGGTAAAAACACTCTCAACCATAATTTACTACATGATGTCTACAATCTGCTGGCAACCAATGAGGCCACAAAGTTTCACTTGAGAGTCGAGAACCGTACTGAGATATTTAAAGTTTTCCACAGTTTCAACATATTGACCATCAAGTGAAACTGGCTCTGTACTTAGATCTTGTTTTCTGCAAATATATAATTCTAGTTTTGCTTAAACCTAACCACATGTTAACCTCAGCGTTGCTGAGAAGCATTAAGATTCAATGTATCTGCTACAAAATTACATACAACTGTAACTTATCTGTGGTTTACAGAAATGTTAAATGCCAACATTTTTAAAATCAAATGTAATTTTTAGCTGGTTGATTGAAATATGTAGTGGAATCTAGAGCCACAGATACAGATGCAGCTCTCAATCTCTCCAAACAAAAGTGAAGAAAAACTGCTGAACATGTTTTATAAAGATATGTACATTTGTGTTAAAGGTTCAAAACATGTAAAAAGGGTCCATCTGCACATTCGGAAAGATTCTATTTTAAATTAAGATAATAAGAAACCTTTTTACTGCCAAAGACTTTCCTGTGCAGTTCATCATTTCATTTCATCATTTTATTTTAATTGAAAGTAGGTTGTCTTTAACCATTTAGTTGTTAATACTGTTACTACTAACACTACTACTACTATGTCTGCAACAACATAGAAATATAACATACAAAATGTCCCACGCTCTCCCTCTCCCTCTATAAAACAGTAAAATGCTCCTGACACATACATTTGTTTACATCAGTACTGTTAGTAAACAAAGCAGGGTAAAGATATTTAAATTCTGATCAGCGACAGACACAATACTAGTTATTTTCTGTTTCTTGGTTAAATTGCAGTCATCTGGAATTTATTCTCTTTCTGCAAAATCTAAACATACACTTTTGGCCAAGATTCTCTTGCATTTAATTTTTTTTTAGAAAATAATTTAAAATGACTGGTTTAAATAGTGAGTTTTGTGGTTTGTAGTTTGTTTATGGGGCTACCCTTTTGTAGACATTTTCAGTAGTGACTGTACCTGTAAGACTCCTATCCTACACCCTGAAATATCGTCACTAAAATAAAGTACTTAAAAACCGGACTTGTAATTTTATCCATTCTGCCAAAAAACTACTTTTTTTCAGTGACCACAGAACAAAGCAAGAAATTCATCAGGGATGGAGAAAGGAAAAGAAATTCAGGCCTGCAGTCAGAGTAGTTACCGCCTCCTGCAATTCTTAATATTTTCTATTTTGACCATCTTGGTGACTTCGCTGCCTTTGTGTAGACCCACAGAAGTCAAATCTGTCTCCTAATATCACCTTTTCACATTTTGCAAGGGTTTGACTGTTTTGTTGGAGAGGAAAATACGAGCGACAAGGAAACAGGCACAGGAGCGACTGCAGAGAAATAACTTGTATCAGAAAAACAGCAATAACATTATCAGTTAATGCATCTGCTGGCTGAAGGGAAACTTTGAAAGGATTCAAAAGCATATACTTGTTAAAAGGAACAACACATCAGCACCATCACACATTTTAACAAACAAACCTCACCAGAAGCAGAGCTGGCTCATCTCTCCTCAGAGTGTTTGGTTTCACATCACAGAGAACACTGAAAACACTCAAATTCATTAGAAGACTCAGACAATCATTTTCACAGTGTCTAAAAATGGCATCAAAGAGCATATCATTGATCATATCATCAACTCTGGAAAATGTCTGAAACAATCCAGGTGAAATATCTCCCCCACTGTCAGAAAATCAGATTTGGGAACTCAACCATGAAAAGTTCAACAAGAGGAGCTGCTGACAGTTCAGCTCTGTAGAAAAGAAATCAGCAGCTTTTACTTGTTCTTGGTGTTTGGGAATTTGTCTTGTCTGCCAGGTGTTAATGTCCTCCATCCATCCCATCGAGCACATGTCCCTGCTGAATGCTAACTAAGCACTTTAATACCCTCCGTCTGATGCTACCATAGGCTGCAGAGATGACGTTCAACACCTCATTCCATTTCAGCCAATTCACAATAAAAAAATCTAAGAACTAAAAGTCATGATTGTTAACAAGGTATTCATCAGCTGTAGTACTGTACACATGTGTAACAACCAGTGTTGTGCTAGTTACTGAAAAATGGTGACTAGTTACCATTACTAGTTACTTCATTAAAAAGTAACTCAGTTAGTAACTCAGTTACTTAAACCAAAATGTAATGTGTTACTGAGAAAAGTAACTTTTTAGATATGAACTCAACGTAGGACTCTCATCTTGGCTCGCCATCACGCCATGACCTTGACGCACGCACACTAGTGTCATCTATAACTCTGAATATGTCCTGGCTGTAGATGACTGAGTGAGGACCATAGAGGGCGCCAGGTGCTTTTTTTTTTTGCAGTGTAGTTTTTCTAAGCCACAAAGAAGGATCATGTTTTGGGAAACTCAGCCCAGGACTGAGGAACCTGAGGATGGCTGAGGACGGCTTTGAGCTGAAACGCATCCGTTCGACCACTACTGTGCAATCCACTATATGAAAAAGTATTATACTTATTAGAGAGTGCTGTCGGGTTTTTCTGCTTTGCTGTAATTTTTTGGACTTGCACCCAATTACACTTTCAGACTTTTGAGTGAGCACGCCAAGTTTGCTGAACACTTATCTCCATACACAACAGTACTAGCCAGCCGGCCGTGCCCTCCCCAAGATGGCGGCGACGTTGACGCATCGCTGAAATGGGCCAAAGCCGTCAACGAGGTATCTACTGTATATGATATCTATGGGTGTAATAGTCATTTTCATCCACATTCTATTCCAGTTAGTGGCGGTAATAAGATAACAATGGATATCACGTCACTGGATATCATGTTACTGGATATCATGTTACTGGGACATAAAATCTACAGAAGCGCTACGGCTTAATGTAACGTTACAGCACTGTGGTGAGGCCAGCAGGTCGACAGTGACTTCAGAGATGGTGAGAGACGTGTTTCATTAAGAAGCTTCATATACCTCTATCTGACTTGACCAGAGATGGGACCAAGTCACACATGTGCAAGTCTCAGGTTATGTCAAGTCAAGTCAAGTCAAGTCAAGTCAAGTCAAGTCACAGGTTATGTCAAGTGAAGACAAGTCAAGTCACCTTATTATTGTAATTCTACCTGCAGAATCTGATCTTAATAAAGTGAAAAGACAAGATATAAGTAACTGTCAGTAAACACCATTGGCCAATGTGTCCAACCTGTTTTTAAAAATATGACAATAATTTGGATTTGCATTGTAATTACTGATATTCAGTAAAATACATCATGGAATCAAACAAAACAGAAAAAATAACTTCATAAAATTATTTACTGATGGCTTTCAATCTAAAGAAGATCACTTCTGCTAACAGTGTTTGAAATATTTTAGTTGCCAAGAAAAAAAAGGCAAACATATAAAAATCTGAATACTTCATTTAGTCCATCTCAAACAGTATTCACTCAACTTTACAACTTAAGTTACTTGGGTTACTCAGTTTTAACCAAATTTTAGGTGACTTCATCGCTGCAATGTTTACTTTGCAGGGCCGACCCCCATGTACACAAAAACAAAATGACAAACAAAGTTTGAAGTTGTCGCCTGGCTGTCTGAGATGTTTATGCCACGTCTTGCACTGTGCTGTTCGTCTTTTGCCGTAATAATGGTAATTCCGAAAGCCGAAGACGATGACTCTCGGTACCCCTCCCGCTGACATGTTGATGCCTATCTGATATAAGAGGGCCTGTTTCTCCAATAAACATGTAAGGTACGTAGAGAGGGCATGACTGATTGACAGGGTAGTGATCCAATCATGACAACGCCATTCTCCGCCTGCGCTCCTACCGGGTAATCGACATTATTTTTTAAATTAATTTATTGATTTTATACTCTAACCGAAAACATGATGTGAATAACACTGAAGTCATTCAAGTCATCGTGTCTCAAGTCAAGTCAAGTCCTGAGTCTTTAACTTCCAAGTCTGAGTCAAGTCTCAAGTCTTTTATTTTTTGTCAAGTCAAGTCACAAGTCATCAAAACAGCGACTCGAGTCGACTCGAGTGCAAGTAACAATGACTCAAGTCCCCATGTCTGGACTTGACTATCGTTTATTGTTTAGGGCTAAAATGTTTTAGTGAAAAGGAACTTCAGTTTGTGAAGGAATACTGCATGCTGTGCGCCGTTTTAAAACCTGGCCAAAAATAACAGAGTAACACACCTTTTGGTGATGGTAACTGAGTTACTTAATTTAAAAACTAATGCGTTAGAGTATTACTTACTGCCAAAACTAACGGCGTTACTGTAACGCTTTACTAATAACACATTACTGCCCAACACTGGTAACAATCCACTGATCTGGATCAATACATCAATTTATTGATCAACAATCTAATATCATGGATGCAAAGTGAAAACATTCAACCATATCGTCATCTCTTAGATATGCCTTTATTTTGAAAATCTGCCACAGTCAAACAGCTGCAGGTAGGCGGCAAACAGCCAAGAAAAAAACAATGAGGTTACGGATATTTACTGAGGAATAAATCAGCAGTGTGATGTTTGTAAAAAATGCTGTAATGAGATTGAACATCATGTAATGTTCCCTGTTTGGCTGGCACCCACTCTGCTAACTTCTTGCAGCAACATTAGCTGCTCTGTTTCAACAATGATTGGAGAAAACGTGCATTCAGGCTGAAATTCATTCATTCCTGCTGGAGGTCACAGGTTGATGAATTTTTAAAAGCAGAGATGCAGTCTCTACGGAGATACTCAAAGGGACACAGTCTTATCCCAGTCAACAAGCCATGCCAGGGTCCTTTCCAGCAACCTGGCATATACTTTCCAGAGGGGACTCAGCAATGTGACACCTCGATAATCAGAGCAGACCCTCCCGATCCCTGCCATTCCAAATTTATTATCCCCATCCACCACAAAACATTAAAAGGTCACCTAAGTCACCTGAGACAGCCCAACATTACCCTGGCCTTTCAGCATGGGCAAGGGCAAATATCATCCACCCTTGGCAGTTGGCAATTCCAGGGCTTGACAACTTGAGAACTTGACTGATCTCTCGGTAAGGCTTTCCCTGAGTCCTCCAAATCTGCTTTTCTTCATGTTGGTTCAGAAGTTCCCCAATGTTTTCAATGCCCCAAGTCAAGTCTAGCAGTTTCCTGGTTCCCTTCTCCATGGCTTCCCTGAAGTCCTTCCACATGCAGGAGTTGTTTCAGTGATTATCAAGCTGCAGCCCCTCTAATGTCCTGGTACTATTCAGCTACTTGAGGAGAAGTCTAGAGATTCTAGAGATTCTTCTTTCTTCTCAGGTTACCACAACAAAAGGGTTTAATAACCTTATGACCTCAGTTGCCAGCAGCTTCCTTCACAGTGGAGAGTTAAAACATTGACTAATCTGATTCCATATCCCCAGCCTTCCCAAAGATTTAGGGAAAAATCTTCCAGAGATGGTGTTGGGGAATTGGAGGAACTCACCCTCATAACACATTTGAGTTTACCAGGTCCGTCTGGCAGCGTCCCCCACCTCATCCAACTCAACTAGAGCTTAGATCGGGCCCAAAAAATTCAGCCCGACCCGGCCCGAGCCCGTGCACATTATGTCCGGGACCGGCCTGTCCAATTAACTGCAACTGTGGGCCCGAGCCCGATTTAAACCCGACATTTGTCAATAAGTTGGCTGTTATAATTAACGCTAAGGACACACCGAGTGCGTTAGTGCCGCGGAAGTCCTGCGAGTGTACTCGCAGGCGCTTGACTGTCCACACAGGCAGCGCATTTCTCCTGCGCTCTCCGCACCGGTTAAACATTGACTCCACTCATCTGTTCCCGTCAGTACTCGTTTTTCACTTCAGCAGGTCATTTTAAACATGGGTAAGTCCATATTTTCATCATAAGTTAATGACAATTTGTCATTGCATGTCCATGTATTGAGTGTGTTGGGTAAACACTGAATGAATAGGGCATATTTTTTGGAGGCATGGAAAGCTGCTGTCCCTCCCACTTATCTCTACCACCCCCCCTCTTTCTCTCTTTCTGTATGTGTAAATAGCACCCCCCAACCTGCAGCCATTTCTCTCTCTCTTATATCTGACTCTCTCTCTCTCTTTTTGGGGCCGGGCTCGGGCAGAGAATCTAAGTTCTAAACTCACCACCAGGTGTTGATCAGCTGACAGCCCCACTCCTCTCTTCAGCCAAGTTTCTAAGACTTACAGCTGCAGATTTGATGATGGATATTTGGACAAAGCTGTCCAGTAATAAGCACTGGGCTCAATGACTATCGCCACTGTTGCCTGGCACCTTTCAGCATGGGCAACTCTTAGAAAAGACAGAATCAAGCATCAAATGATTCTAAAATAGTTTGCTTTAATTTTTAGGTTGTGCATTTGTCATTTATGACATGACTGACTTCTGATCTATTTTTGTTTTCCTCATGAAAATGACATTTTACATGTCAGATTACAGTTTCTTTTAAGAATGGGGAACAGTTCGGACAAAGTTGCATGTCAAGGTCTTTACAATGTGCTGTCGAATCTCGGTGGTTCTCATGCCGTAGATGATCGGGTTGAAACAGCTTGGGAACAACAGGTACATGGTGCTGAAAAAAACCCGAATGGCGGCAGGAAGACCGTTTCGGATCCGATAAGACAGTAAAGCAACAAGTGCAAAGATCAGGCTGACAGTCATTACCACAATGTGTGTGACACAGGTGTGGAGTGCTTTGACCCCAGACCTGCCAGACCTCAGCACGGAGGTAAATATGACCACATAGGAAGAAGAAATAAAGACGAAGTCTGCCACAGGGATGAGAAACACGCCCAAGAGCCCCACCAGGCTGTTCATTGCAGTGCTTCCACAGGCCAGCTCCACTAAGGCCATGTGCTCACAGAAACAGTGGTTCATCACATTTGACGCACAGAATGATAATGATCCTGCCAGACCCACAAATGGTGTGATCAAGAGGACATTTCTGACCACAAGCGGGATGATAAACTTGAGGAATCGTGGTAACACCATGCGCTCATGATAGTAGAGAGGCGTACAGATGGCAAAGTAGCGGTCCAGTGCCATCCACACCAATAGAGTTGAGTGAAAAGTTCCAACAAAGTGAATGAAGTGCATCTGAACCAGGCAGCCGGTCAGAGAGATTCCCTTCCAGTCAAACAAGAAGCTCAGCAGCATGTTGGGGACGAAGAACAACGGGACGCTCAGGTCCACACATGCCATGCTGGCCATGAGGATGTACATGGGCGAGTGGAGGCTTCTCTGTGAAATGACGACGTACAGCAGCATGGAGTTGGCCGACAGCGCCACAACAAACATGATGAAGAACGGGATGAAGAGGACGGGCCTCAGAACTCCGAGTTCATTGAAGCCATCAAGGACGAAATGTGTGTGTAAAGAGACGTTCTCCATCCTCTCCTCCTCTTAAAATGTCCTCTTCAGGGTTTTACTTTGATCAACCTGAAAACAGAGACAAAGATTTAAATACTTCAGTCACTTTTCCAAAGTGAATTTCTGTAAGGTATGTTGAAGTTGCACACAGACACTAGAAATTATTCTGCTTGCTTTGAGGACCCACGCTACATTTATCTTTTATTCTTAAAGGTACATCCGCATCTAAACATTAACAAAAGAGCAGACCCACCACCAAAAATACAAAAACAATACTGCCCTACAAAGGCTAACAGCAGTCACTGCAACTTTGGTCAAAACTGAGTTATGACTGAAATTAAAACTTTTCTTCCGACAGAATTTCTGGTTCAGTCTTGTTCTTTTTTAGAGGAAATATGGTGTAAAAAAAAGGAGTAAGAACAAAAATGAACCAAAACTGTAGTAAGTGTCATGACTACACTCCAGAAATTTGGGATTCTGTTGGGAAAACCTCAGTGAATGTGTGACAGCGATCGGTCAATGTGAGAATGAGGAGGATGTCAACAACAAAGCAATAACATCACAATGACCGTAACAAGATCAGGGATGAAGATGATGATGATGATGATGTCAAGTAATCTTAATTAAGGTTAAACTTTACAAAGTAAATATAATCACCATGTAATACTTGAGGGTTGCTTAAAATCTGGTGCATTACTTCTCATAGTATATGTAAGAACAGTGTATGAGAACAGTCTGGCTTTCGTGAATCAGCCTTTTTTCACTAGTTGTACATTGCACTCCAGTATTTCAGCGTTTCACGGCACAAACGCCACCCTGTCAGGACTTGAAGTCCACAGTTTGTAGGGAAAGAAACGACACTAGCCTTCGTGCCGGTGAAGGGTTGCTTAAAATCATCTTAAAATCATCAATCATAGTTTTCAGTCATAAAAAATATTTCAGGAATATCTATGTAATTGGTGAATTATCACTTTTCTACCTGTAACATGTTTGTCTGGACAGTCAAACATCTTTAAGCCATTTGTACTCAATTTCAGTGTACTTACTGTGGTTAATATTGTTAGGGCAGAATAATGGAGCCCAACACATGACGGAACATTAAACAATAATTTCATATACGTTACAGGCATTCAAATAATTCAAAATGTGCAATGTGCCTAAATCTCAGCATTTTATTCATTTTTGTGAAGAAAATTAAATGAACTTGTTATTTTTTAAAGTTTAGATTATTATTCAAGATATAAACATGAAAACATCTCACAGGATGAAGAAGACCTGAACACATCTGTGCTCACAGAGCCTTCACTCTCTGATAAACAGCCTCATCCTGCATCAGGAAAATTAAAACAGTTACAACAACCAAAGAGCTGACAGATAAATGGCCGAGCGTCAGGGAGAAAAAAAGGAAACATATTGAGTATGGTAGCTGAAAAACAAAACACAATAAACAGAGAGAATTGTTTAGAACATTTCTAAAAATATCAGGAGAACTCATCTCCGATGACATATTCACAGGACAAATCTGCTCAAAATGCATCCAAATCGCTTGTTTTACACAAACACTGTGCAGTTATGCATTCACTTCTTCTGTTAATTTCACAGCATATCAGTTATTTTGTACTGTTACTGTTGTGCTTTGAATTTAATATGAAATATCCATAACATATGTCACTTAGTAAAAGGTCCCTAAAGGGAAAAGTTAACATTTAATTCAAATAAAGGCTCAGGCTCTAAAAAAACAGTATCACAGTTTTGATGCTCAGCTCTGTGAGGACTCCTGTGATTTTGGCATCAATCCAACAGAAATAAAATGGAACTTTTAGTTGATTGACACTGATGAGAAAAAGTTCCGGACACGCAGCTCTCTATCTCACCTAACAGGCCTCACTGACTGCTGGTAACACCACTACTACTAACAGTAGTACTACTACCTCTGAGACTGTACCTCACAGCTCAGGTTGGTTCTGACTGTGGGAAATCCAGTTTGAGGTTAACTAACCTCCAACATTATGATCTTTTATCTCCCCTTGTACTTTTTAAATCAGCAAAGTAGCATTTAAAGGACATTTATGTGACATTAAATGAGTCCACTTTCTAGATTTGACTCCCACCTGAAAGCTCACCTTACTTTGCAGGATTACTTTTGAAGTTTGAATAACCAACATGAGCCGCCACAAACAACGGTGGAAACATTAGTGGAAGAAAACTATGAGCAACATGAGAACAACAGACACAGAGGAGGCTGAGAAATCATGTCGACCACAAACACAGCACTAACATTCACCAGTCTATACATGGAAGCTTTGAAATATTTCACAGCAAATATTTGTCAGGGAAAAATCACACCAGCACCATTAGTTATTACAGCAAACAAACCTGACAGAGAGCAGAGGTGGCTCTTCACTCTTCACGGTTTCACATCAAAGAGAAAACTGACAACACGCTGAAGTGAAGAAAAATGTAGTGAATGAAGTGAAATAATTCAACTTGTGCTCAGTTCAGGTTCTCTCGTTTTAAGAGTTTTCCAGAGATGTCAGCATCAAAAAGTAAAAGAGAACACCAGGCCCCCGCAACATACACATAAGAATCCAGATATATGACATTAACATTATTTTATAAAACCTCTGAAAACAAGCTGAGGTTAAATAATCTCCCCCTGCTGTGATTGTTCTGCTGCTTTGAAGAAATCTGATTTCAGGACTCAAACATGAGCTGCTGACAGTTCAGCTCTGAACCAAACAGATCAGCAGGTTTAACTTGTTCTTGGTGTTTGGGAGTTCGTCAGTAAATCTTGTCTGCAGGTTGATGATGTCAGCCGCTGACTCTCCTCCATCCACCTGTCTCTGCTGAACGCTGACTCAGCACTTTAATACCCTCTGGCTGAGGGTCATTGGCTACAGAGTCGAGGTCTAACACCTAGTCATGCTGTCGGTGTGACGGACTGAAAATCCCAGAGTGCAGCAGCAGCACACAGCCAAACTTACAAGTCGAATTCTTTAAATTAATGTAAAGTTTCTTGGAAATTTCCTTTTAAACAGAGAATCCAGACATTTATTTATTTTTTTTGCAAGACATAAGGGCAGCAATTCAGACGACAAAGAGGGTGAGCAATGCTCTTAAAAATGCTTTTTGGCCCTCACCCCATAAAATGACATCACACAAGGGAGTCAGTTTCTCTGACTCTGCTGTGTACGGTACTAAGTGATAGTGAGTGTGAGCCATTGTAGTTTAGCACCATATCCTCATATAGCTGTTCATATGAACGAATTAGGGCCCCACGTTTCGCACTTAATGTAAAGTCACATACTAAACGTAAAGGTTTAGGGAGAAAGATGGTGATGACGAACCTTAAAATAACTCAGAGTTCACTTGGTTTCACAGGACATGACCACAGGTCTCCTGGGGGAAAGTCCTGTGTTCGTTTGACCCATCCACCACTCCAACTTTCTTTACTTCCATGAGCACAGTGGTCACCTGACTGCAGCCTACCTGATTAGGTAGGTCATATACGAATTCTGGTGCATTACTTCTCATAGTATATGTAAGAACAGTGTATGAGAACAGTCTGGCTTTCGTGAATCAGCCTTTTTTCACTAGTTGTACATTGCACTCCAGTATTTCAGCATTTCACGACACAAACTCCACCCTGTCAGGACTTGAAGTCCACAGTTTGTAGGGAAAGAAACGACACTAGCCTTCGTGCCGGGATGTGTTAGGTGCAGCGGAAGAGACGAGACTTCACTGCTGTATCAAAAAACTGCCCTTAGTTCAGACAGTAGGATTGTGTTTTCTGTCCCTCCTTCTTTGGTTGGTGAGCAGCTGGAGCTTCTATGCCCGTCCCCCACTTCTTCCCACCTCTGCTTTATGAAGCATTAAACAACAGCTCTCTGAACGTGGCTCAAACAGACACAAAAACTCTTTTGAATGGTAGAAGAGACCAGACGACTTATTGCTCAAAACAGACACAAGTCTGTAAGCTCATTTCCAAGCAAATCAGAACAAAGCCAAGTTTGCGCCAAACTGCTATCTCTGTAAAGACACACAGAGCAACCAAATTCCTCTGATCGGCATCACTGGCATATGGCACAGCAATGACAGCACTGGCAGCAAAACTCTTCTAAACCAGACTCATCCACAATGGACAAGTGCCGGCTAACAAGCAGCACAACATCAACTCTTCCCTCCATTAATGGACTGGTAACGTAACAACTGGGCACCGCATTACTACAACAGTGCACAAGTTAAAGAAGCTGATGAGATCACATTTTACTGGAGTTGTACATTGTATTATTTCCATGTGACAAATAAATTATGATTATTTCATAGGGTACATTTTACATTACAGATTTTTAATCGTTTCTTAAGAATGGGGAACAGTCTGGACAAAGCGACAGCACATCAGGGTCTTCAGGATGTGCTGACGGATCTCAGTAGTTCTGATGCCGTAGATGATCGGGTTGAAACAGCTCGGGAACAACACGTACATGGTACTAAAGAAAACCCGAATGGCGGCAGGAAGTCCATTTCTGATTCGATATGACAGGAAAGCAACAAGTGCGATGGTAAGGCTGATGGTGATGACCACGATGTGGGTGACGCAGGTGTGAAGTGCTTTGACCCCAGACCTGCCAGAACTAAGCACAGAGCTGAATATGACCACATAGGAAGCAGCGATAAAGATGAAGTCAGCTACAGGGATGAAGAAGACGGTGAGCAGCCCTGCTAGGTTGTTGATGGCGGTGCTTCCACAGGCCAGCTCCACTAAGGCCATGTGCTCACAGAAACAGTGGTTCATTACATTTGAAGCGCAAAATGACAACGATCCTGCCAGACACACAAACAGTGTGACCAAAAAGACATTTCTGACCACAAGCGGGATGATAAACTTGAGGAATCGTTGTAGCGCCATGCGTTCATGATAGTAGAGAGGCGTACAGATGGCAAAGTAGCGGTCCAGTGCCATCCACACCAACAATGTGGACTGAAAAGCTCCTAAAAAGTGAATGAAGTGCATCTGAACCAGGCAGCCAATCAGAGAGATTCCCCTCCAGTCAAACAGGAAGCTCAGCAGCATGTTGGGGACGATGACCAGTGGGACACTCAGGTCCACACATGCCATGCCGGCAATGAGGATGTACATTGGCGAGTGGAGGCTTCTCTGTGAAATGACGACGTACAGCAGCATGGAGTTGGCCGACAGCGCCACAACAAACATGATGAAGAATGGGATGAAGAGGACGGGCCTCAGAACTCCAAGTTCATTGAAGCCATCAAGGACAAAATGTGTGTGTAAAGAGACGTTCTCCATCCTCCCCTCCTCTTAAAATGTCCTCTTCAGGGTTTTACTTTGATCAACCTGAAAACAGAGACAAAGATTTAAATACTTCAGTCACTTTTCCAAAGTGAATTTCTGTAAGGTATGTTGAAGTTGCACACAGACACTAGAAATTATTCTGCTTGCTTTGAGGACCCACACTACATTTATCTTTTATTCTTAAAGGTACATCCGCATCTAAACATTAACAAAAGAGCAGACCCACCACCAAAAGTACAAAAACAATACTGCCCTACAAAGGCTAACAGCAGTCACTGCAACTTTGGTCAAAACTGAGTTATGACTGAAATTAAAACTTTTCTTCCGACAGAATTTCTTTTTCAGTCTTGTTCTTTTTTAGAGGAAATATGGTGTAATAAAAAGGAGTAACAACAAAAATGAACCAAAACTGTAGTAAGTGTTATGACGACACTCCAGAGATTTGGGATTCTGTTGGGAAAACCTCAGTGAATGTGTGACAGCGATCGGTCAATGCGAGAATGAGGAGGATGTCAACAACAAAGCAATAACATCACAATGACCGTAACAAGATCAGTGATGAAGATGATGATGATGATGTCAAGTAATCTTAATTAAGGTCAAACTTTACAAAGTAAATACAATCACAAAGTAATACTTGAGGGTTGCTTAAAAGTTTCTGTGACTTTTTAAAACAGATGTTGATTAAAAAAAAAAGTGAAAACATGAATAAGTAGACATGAAAATCATTTTCTTCATCATGAAAAAATAAGTCTTTCAAACTGTAGTTTCTGTTCTTTGCTTGTGTATTTTCCATACAGCTGGTTAAGGTCATACACAGGCAGAGCACAGCAACATCTGCTTCGGTTCATTTTTTGGGTCATAGGACAAATCATCAATCATAGTTTTTAGGCATAAAAATTATTTTATAAACACATATGTAATTAGTGAATTATCGCTTTTCTACCTGTAACATGTTTGTCTGGACAGTCAACCATCTTTAAGCCATTTGTCCTCAGTTTCAGTGTACTGTGGTTAATATTGTTAGGGCAGAATAATGGAGCCCAACACATGACGGAACATTAAACAATAACTTCATATAAGTTACAGGCATATCTAAAGTCCAAAAAGGTTTGAAAACAAGGATGAACATTGCAGAGAAAAACTGAATAAAAGTTATTAGACCACTGGTTCCCAACCTGGGAGTCTCAACCCACAGGAGGGGTCCCCAAAGCCCAAAGCTACAGTGGGGGTCATGAGGCCTTATATATATATATATATATATATATATATATATATATACAGTACAGGCCAAAAGTTTGGACACACCTTCTCATTCAATGCGTTTTCTTTATTTTCATGACTATTTACATTGTAGATTCTCACTGAAGGCATCAAAACTATGAATGAACACATGTGGAGTTATGTACTTAAGAAAAAAAGGTGAAATAACTGAAAACATGTTTTATATTCTAGTTTCTTCAAAATAGCCACCCTTTGCTCTGATTACTGCTTTGCACACTCTTGGCATTCTCTCCATGAGCTTCAAGAGGTAGTCACCTGAAATGGTTTTCCAACAGTCTTGAAGGAGTTCCCAGAGGTGTTTAGCACTTGTTGGCCCCTTTGCCTTCACTCTGCGGTCCAGCTCACCCCAAACCATCTCCATTGGGTTCAGGTCCGGTGACTGTGGAGGCCAGGTCATCTGCCGCAGCACTCCATCACTCTCCTTCTTGGTCAAATAGCCCTTACACAGCCTGGAGGTGTGTTTGGGGTCATTGTCCTGTTGAAAAATAAATGATCGTTCAACTAAACGCAAACCGGATGGGATGGCATGTCGCTGCAGGATGCTGTGGTAGCCATGCTGGTTCAGTGTGCCTTCAATTTTGAATAAATCCCCAACAGTGTCACCAGCAAAACACCCCCACACCATCACACCTCCTCCTCCATGCTTCACAGTGGGAACCAGGCATGTGGAATCCATCCGTTCACCTTTTTCTGCGTCTCACAAAGACACGGCGGTTGGAACCAAAGATCTCAAATTTGGACTCATCAGACCAAAGCACAGATTTCCACTGGTCTAATGTCCATTCCTTGTGTTTCTTGGCCCAAACAAATCTCTTCTGCTTGTTGCCTCTCCTTAGCAGTGGTTTCCTAGCAGCTATTTGACCATGAAGGCCTGATTCGCGCAGTCTCCTCTTAACAGTTGTTCTAGAGATGGGTCTGCTGCTAGAACTCTGTGTGGCATTCATCTGGTCTCTGATCTGAGCTGCTGTTAACTTACGATTTCTGAGGCTGGTGACTCGGATGAACTTATCCTCAGAAGCAGAGGTGACTCTTGGTCTTCCTTTCCTGGGTCGGTCCTCATGTGTGCCAGTTTCGTTGTAGCGCTTGATGGTTTTGCGACTCCACTTGGGGACACATTTAAAGTTTTTGCAATTTTCCGGACTGACTGACCTTCATTTCTTAAAGTAATGATGGCCACTCGTTTTTCTTTAGTTAGCTGATTGGTTCTTGCCATAATATGAATTTTAACAGTTGTCCAATAGGGCTGTCGGCTGTGTATTAACCTGACTTCTGCACAACACAACTGATGGTCCCAACCCCATTGATAAAGCAAGAAATTCCACTAATTAACCCTGATAAGGCACACCTGTGAAGTGGAAACCATTTCAGGTGACTACCTCTTGAAGCTCATGGAGAGAATGCCAAGAGTGTGCAAAGCAGTAATCAGAGCAAAGGGTGGCTATTTTGAAGAAACTAGAATATAAAACATGTTTTCAGTTATTTCACCTTTTTTTGTTAAGTACATAACTCCACATGTGTTCATTCATAGCTTTGATGCCTTCAGTGAGAATCTACAATGTAAATAGTCATGAAAATAAAGAAAACGCATTGAATGAGAAGGTGTGTCCAAACTTTTGGCCTGTACTGTATATATATCTCATATATCATATATAATATATCATATAAATCATATATGTAATTCAAAATACAGTGTGTCTACATCTCAGTATGTTATTCGTTTTTGTGAACAAAATAAAATTAACTCATTTTTTAAAGTTTAGATTATTATTCAAGATGTAAACTTCCAAGATATAAGTGTCCTGTATCAGGAAAATTAAAACAGTTACAACAACCAAAGACCTGAAAGAACAATGACCAAGCGTCAGGGAGAAAAAAACACTGAATTTGTCAAAAAAAAAGGAAACATATTGAGTATGGTAGCTGAAAAACAAAACACAATAAACAGAGAGAATTGTTTAGAACATTTCTAAAAATATCAGGAGAACTCATCTCCGATGACATATTCACAGGACAAATCTGCTCAAAATGCATCCAAATCGCTTGTTTTACACAAACACAGTGCAGTTATGCATTCACTTCTTCTGTTAATTTCACAGCATATCAGTTATTTTGTACTGTTACTGTTGTGCTTTGAATTTAATATGAAATATCCATAACATATGTCACTTAGTAAAAGGTCCCTAAAGGGAAAAGTTAACATTTAATTCAAATAAAGGCTCAGGCTCTAAAAAAACAGTATCACAGTTTTGATGCTCAGCTCTGTGAGGACTCCTGTGATTTTGGCATCAATCCAACAGAAATAAAATGGAACTTTTAGTTGATTGACACTGATGAGAAAAAGTTCGGACACGCAGCTCTCTATCTCACCTAACAGGCCTCACTGACTGCTGGTAACACCACTACTACTAACAGTAGTACTACTACCTCTGAGACTGTACCTCACAGCTCAGGTTGGTTCTGACTGTGGGAAATCCAGTTTGAGGTTAACTAACCTCCAACATTATGATCTTTTATCTCCCCTTGTACTTTTTAAATCAGCAAAGTAGCATTTAAAGGACATTTATGTGACATGAAATGAGTCCACTTTCTAGATTTGACTCCCACCTGAAAGCTCACCTTACTTTGCAGGATTACTTTTGAAGTTTGAATAACCAACATGAGCCGCCACAAACAACGGTGGAAACATTAGTGGAAGAAAACTATGAGCAACATGAGAACAACAGACACAGAGGAGGCTGAGAAATCATGTCGACCACAAACACAGCACTAACATTCACCAGTCTGTACATGGAAGCTTTGAAATATTTCACAGCAAATATTTGTCAGGAAAAAATCACACCAGCACCATTAGTTATTACAGCAAACAAACCTGACAAAGAGCAGAGGTGGCTCTTCACTCTTCACGGTTTCACATCAAAGAGAAAACTGACAACACGCTGAAGTGAAGAAAAATGTAGTGAAATAATTCAACTTGTGCTCAGTTCAGGTTCTCTCGTTTTAAGAGTTTTCCAGAGATGTCATCATCAAAAAGTAAAAGAGAACACCAGGCCCCCGCAACATACACATAAGAATCCAGATATATGATATTAACATTTTATAAAACCTCTGAAAACAAGCTGAGGTTAAATAATCTCCCCCTGCTGTGATTGTTCTGCTGCTTTGAAGAAATCTGATTTCAGGACTCAAACATGAGCTGCTGACAGTTCAGCTCTGAACCAAACAGATCAGCAGGTTTAACTTGTTCTTGGTGTTTGGGAGTTCGTCAGTAAATCTTGTCTGCAGGTTGATGATGTCAGCCGCTGACTCTCCTCCATCCACCTGTCTCTGCTGAACGCTGACTCAGCACTTTAATACCCTCTGGCTGAGGGTCATTGGCTACAGAGTCGAGGTCTAACACCTAGTCATGCTGTCGGTGTGACGGACTGAAAATCCCAGAGTGCAGCAGCAGCACACAGCCAAACTTACAAGTCGAATTCTTTAAATAAATGTAAAGTTTCTTGGAAATTTCCTTTTAAACAGAGAATCCAGACATTTATTTATTTTTTTGCAAGACATAAGGGCAGCAATTCAGACGACAAAGAGGGTGAGCAATGCTCTTAAAAATGCTTTTTGGCCCTCACCCCATAAAATGACATCACACAAGGGAGTCAGTTTCTCTGACTCTGCTGTGTACGGTACTAAGTGATAGTGAGTGTGAGCCATTGTAGTTTAGCACCATATCCTCATATAGCTGTTCATATGAACGAATTAGGGCCCCACGTTTCGCACTTAATGTAAAGTCACATACTAAACGTAAAGGTTTAGGGAGAAAGATGGTGATGACGAACCTTAAAATAACTCAGAGTTCACTTGGTTTCACAGGACATGACCACAGGTCTCCTGGGGGAAAGTCCTGTGTTCGTTGACCCATCCACCACTCCAACTTTCTTTACTTCCATGAGCACAGTGGTCATCTGACTGCAGCCTACCTGATTAGGTAGGTCATATACGAATTCTGGTGCATTACTTCTCATAGTATATGTAAGAACAGTGTATGAGAACAGTCTGGCTTTCGTGAATCAGACTTTTTTCACTAGTTGTACATTGCACTCTAGTATTTCAGCATTTCACGACACAAACTCCACCCTGTCAGGACTTGAAGTCCACAGTTTGTAGGGAAAGAAACGACACTAGCCTTCGTGCCGGGATGTGTTAGGTGCAGCGGAAGAGACAAGACTTCACTGCTGTATCAAAAAACTGCCCTTAGTTCAGACAGTAGGATTGTGTTTTCTGTCCCTCCTTCTTTGGTTGGTGAGCAGCTGGAGCTTCTATGCCCGTCCCCCACTTCTTCCCACCTCTGCTTTATGAAGCATTAAACAACAGCTCTCTGAACGTGGCTCAAACAGACACAAAGTTTACTAGCTAACTTTCCAAGTAAAGCAGAACAAAGCCGAGTTAGTGTCAAATTGTTAACTCTGTAAGGAGACACAGTGCAATTAAATTCCTCTGATCTGCACCATTGGCATACGGCACAGCAATGACAGCACTGGAACCAAAACTCATCTAAACCAGACTCATCAAAAGAGATAAAGTCTGCCGACTAAGAAGCATCACAACAATCAACTCTCCCTCCATTAATGGACTGGTAATGTAACAACTGGGCTCAGCTTTGGTTCAGCAGTGCAAGCTAAATAGGATTGTTAGATTTTGTCAATGTATGTGCTGATTAAATGTTTTCCAATGAGTTTCTTGTTGTGATCTCTTTGTACTCAGGTCATTGGTTATCTGGCTTTGCCAAAGCTAAGTTGATGTTAGTTAGCCAACGCTTCACACAGACAGTCTTACATGCCACTAAACATGTACAGCACAGATCACAAATATACATACCAATTTGGCTTTTACACCCAGCTACACATGTAGAGAGGGAGCCTATAGTTTCCACTCTCACATGCTCTATTCTGAATGATCTCATGTGGTGAGGAAGAACCCTCCCTGCTTTGATTTGGACATCTTTGTAGTTGTCTCTGGTCAGCCATTTGGCCTTAGTTAATGGCATGTAGCTGTAGGTCCTCATCAGGATGAGGAAATCAACTCACCAGTCTGTAAACTTTCCTAGTGCTGACTTCTAGCTGCTAGCTAGCCAAGTCCATGTTTCCAAATGTAAACGTCAATAAACACTGAGAAAAAGATGTAGATTAGCACCAGCTGAACTAACATCCTGCCAGCCACTGTACAGGGGTTAATCAGGAATTGTAATATCCTTTGATTGACTGAAACTTGGCTAAATCCTGTACAGCTCTGTTCAACCAGGTGGCTTCCTTTCTATATGCAGATCCGACGAAGCAGAAGACTCTGATGAGAGATGGAGAGGAGGAGTGAGTTTTATGCCGTATAAGGAGTGGTGTGTTGGCGGGAATGTGAGATGCTGTCCTGTTTCTGCCATGGATAACCATCATAATATTTCACAGTGTGGAGATCACTGCGGAGCAGCACTGCCGTGTTCAGTGGAAATGACCATGCACATCATCTTGTTGAGTTTGAGATTTGTGGACAGTTAAATTAGTCCACAACCAGAAACCATGCAGAATCCTGGAGAATAAGGCAGCAGATAACAATGTAAGAAAACATAAAAAAGAACTAAATCACAGTGCACAAGTCAAAGGATGTTATTTTATTGGAATTGTACCTTGTATTAATTCCATGTGACAAAGATATGATGATATGATACATTTTACATTACAGATTTTTAATCATTCCTTAAGAATGGGGAACAGTCTGGACAAAGCGACAGCACATCAGGGTCTTCAGGATGTGCTGTCGGATCTCTGCAGTTCTGATGCCGTAGATGATCGGGTTGAAACAGCTCGGGAACAACACGTACATGGTACTAAAGAAAACCCGAATGGCGGCAGGAAGTCCATTTCTGATTCGATATGACAAGAAAGCAACAAGTGCGATGGTAAGGCTGACGGTGATGACCACGATGTGGGTGATGCAGGTGTGAAGTGCTTTGACCCCAGACCTGTTGGACTTGAGCACAGAGCTGAATATGACCACATAGGAAGCAGCGATAAAGATGAAGTCGGCCACAGGGTTGAGAAATATGGTCAGTAAACCAGCCAGGTTGTTGATGGCGGTGCTTCCACAGGCCAGCTCCACTAAGGCCATGTGCTCACAGAAACAGTGGTTCATTACATTTGAAGCGCAAAATGACAACGATCCTGCCAGACACACAAACAGTGTGACCAAAAAGACATTTCTGACCACAAGCGGGATGATAAACTTGAGGAATCGTGGTAGCGCCATGCATTCATGATAGTAGAGAGGCGTACAGATGGCAAAGTAGCGGTCCAGTGCCATCCACACCAACAATGTGGACTGAAAAGATGCAACAAAGTGAATGAAGAGCATCTGAACCAGGCAGCCAATCAGAGAGATTCCCCTCCAGTCAAACAGGAAGCTCAGCAGCATGTTGGGGACGATGACCAGTGGGACGCTCAGGTCCACACATGCCATGCCGGCAATGAGGATGTACATTGGCGAGTGGAGGCTTCTCTGTGAAATGATGACGTACAGCAGCATGGAGTTGGCCGACAGCGCCACAACAAACATGATGAAGAATGGGATGAAGAGGACGGGCCTCAGAACTCCAAGTTCATTGAAGCCATCAAGGACGAAATGTGTGTGTAAAGAGACGTTCTCCATCCTCCCCTCCTCATTACTCCTTGTTCAGGGTTTTAGTTGGATTACCTGGAATCAGAGAAACATTTCTCAAAGTTCTGTTACCTCTTCAAAGACACAGTCTGTAATCTGAATATAAACAAAATACACATTCAAACATTAACATGTCCAGGGGTGTATTCCAGAAAGCGGGTTCAGTAAAAACTCTGAGTTAGTTAACCCTGAGACAAGGGATACTCTGAGTTAGTTGTCAGTTTGGTAAAGCTGTTACACTAAAGTGTTTATTGCACATAATGTGTCATCTTAGTTTGAACTGTAAAAATCGGTAAGAAGCTTCTGACACATCGGATCAATTCATAATTCTCTTCATCACTAATGATGTGATTGGCCGCACTAATGGAACATTATTCCTATAATACTGGACATCATATGTTAACAGGCTATTCTGAGTGAGCAGGATGGTGGCGCAGTTGCAGCATATGAATGTGAGGTTTTGTTAAATAGATTGCGTTTATAGTCTGAATATGTTTTAGAAGCATTTCATTTAAATGTTGACATTTATTATATCTGTTGTAGTAGCCAAAGGCTCTACTGTATCCTGTTCCTCAATTACAAATCATCAACCACATTATATCCTGGACCTGGTTATAATTATGTCTTTGATTTATATGTTTTTTAAAACTTTTACCATTTTTACCATCTTTAGTTTTGTACCCGTCAAATTAAATTAATTAATTAAAGCTGAACTTAAAGATTTAAGATATAATGTAGCCTGAAGCCTAAATGATGAATTAATGGACACGGAATCTAACTTTATTGTTCTTATTTATCGACACTTTTTTGCCTTCTGACTCAGTTTAAAAAGAAAAAAAAAAGATAAATGTGCACAGTCTGTATATCTGCTGACAAATATATGTCACATTCATCATAATTCTGCCAAGCCCCAGCAATGGAGCTTGCGATCCCAGTTATTAATATCACTATGTGGTCTGGATTAAAATGGAGGCTCTGCCTTTTATTGACCCACTGCCATGTTGAATCTTAGAATCGGAGCTCCACTGATGATAGCTTTTCTTTTTCACCGTGCACAAGCTTAACTCAGAGTCACCATACTCAGAGTTGACCAAACTGACCAAGATCAGCTGTTATGAAACTGAAAACTCAGTTTTCCATCTCAGGGTTCAGGATTAGACTCAGAGTTTATTAAACCTGCTTCCTGGAGTGGACCTGAGCTCTGTGACGACACCTGTGCTTTTCGTGTCCAGCCAACATAAATAACATGTAACTTTCAGTTGATCGACACTGACGTGACAATTTTCCTGAATGTGTCTCACACACAGCTGAAGCCACAGATTCACCTGCAGCTCCCTAACAAGCTTCACTGACTACATTTGCATGCAAAAATTGTTTTGTTGCCCTTATTCTGAAAAAGGTAACATTCCTACTTAACTGTAAAGCTGTGTAAGTGAATATTCCACTAATATTCCTGTTTGTATGCAGCTGTACATACTCTGATTAACATGTCCTAAAATGTTGTTTGTCACATCAAACTATAGTAAAGTGGAACAGCTGAAGCCGCTTGTGTCATTTTGCTTCTTTGTATCAAAATAGGATTTTTTCAGTTTTCCACAGGTGGTGAACTTGTTGGACTGTGTGAATGCAGCCTCCGACTCTCTCCTCCAAAAGGTCGGCGCTTTGATATGTGCACATACCCAGAAACCTGCTGCTATCCAAGTCTTTCATCATGTTTAAAAATAGGTGCATTTGTTTTTCCAGTCAGATATGTGGGCTTTTCTTCCGACCATGCATTTCTTCACCAGCCTGAAAAACTGTTGATGAGTTAGTTTGTGATTTAGGGCTGACAGGAAACAGACAAGAGGCTGTGTGTCACAGTAAAAACACCACCCGAGAAACATATTCTGAATTCATTATACAGTAAAGATGTCCAAAGAACACTGTAAAAGCCTGAATAATATCAGCATATGTTGCATGTCTTAATTGGAAAATGCTACATTCTAAATAAATCCTAATTTAGAATCTCTAAGCAGAATATTTCTTTTTACAAGACCCGTATCAAATCCAGAAAATTATTCAGAATAATAGCAGTAATATTAGTGTGCATGTAGACATAGTCAGTGACTGTTGTTAATTTTGCTACTGCCAACACTAACACTATCATGTAAAATGAACAACAGTCTGTATTCCTTGACTGAGCATTGATATTGTCTTTACAGAGTAGACAGCTGGACCAGTCCTAGAATTACAATGTTGAGTAAAGAAATACATTTAAATACATAATCACATAATGGTGACTTTTTATTTATAATGTTTTGTGTCATTATGTGAATAGAACTGTAACATGTTAGCAGGCACATAGCCAAGTGACCTTTTCAAGGTCTGGTTTTTGTTTAGGAAATCACATTGCATTCTTTCACTCACAATCATTTTGTGTTTTACTGCGTCAAAAAAAATAAAATAAAAAATATTTAAAAGGTTTAAAACAATCGCTGTAATGGGTATAAATCTGTCCCATTTCAATACAGATGATGTTATCTCAGTCATAGTCAGCCTTTCCTGATTTGACTTGCTTGTTTTTAAGGTCATGTTTTGAAGATTTTTTTTCACTCGCTATAATGAAATCTTTTGTGTTGCATTGATGACCTGCTGATTTTTAATGTTTGGATCATGGATTTTATATCTAAACTTCCTCCTCACCATCCTTGCAGCTCAGCTGCCTATAATGTGACCAACAATTTTTTTTAACAAAAGCCTTTGCAACTTTTATTTGGCCCAAAGCTTAGCTGAAACAATAAGGTTACTACTCTTTAAACAATTCAGCATTAGCTGTAGTTCTGCAGTTTTAATTAGCAAAAGCACAGAGCGAGGCACGGCTGTGACACCTGCCAAAATTCTGGATGTATTCAGCAGAAAAACCAGCAGGTCTGCGATATCATAAGACCCAAACTCATAAGGATTATCTTGTCATTTAAGGTCTGTCAGTACCTTTTGGTGATGCTGCCTGATCCTGTTTTTGGGCCCATGCTCTGTGTTCTCTGACTCACAGTCTTCACTTTTACAAACACCCTTCCTAAAACTCTTTAAATTATTACTATTTACCAAACACTCACTTTGTGTTTCTCCATATTGTGATCGTATTCAAGGTCCATCTGTCTATTTTGTAGGTTAAATCCTTTAACAGGAAAAAAGGTTGAGTGTTTCCTGATCCTAATCTGGGGTCCAAGGACAGAGGGCGCTAAATGTTGTTCTGTTTGTGAGGATGTCTGAGAAAAAAATGATTTTCATTCACATAAATTAGACTGTTTGTTGAAAAAACACTTCTAACAGAAACACCGCAACATTTACCACATTTCTTCACATTGCTTCACATTCAAGTGTCATCTGGCTTCATGGGAGCTTTGAAAGGACTCAACAGCAAATATATGAAAAGGCAACAACATAAAAAGCTGGCTCATCTCTCCTCAGGCTGCTGGGTTTCACATTTAAGAGAAAACTGAAAAATACTGTAAACAGAACAACAATAATTAAAAGATTCAGCCAGTAGAGTCAGATCATTTCACTTTTCAAAAACATCTACAGTAAGGCACATCAAATCACGAGAGTCAAAATATATGCCGATATAGCAAAAGTCTGAAATAATCTGAGGTGAAATTATCTCACCAATGTTTCTCTTCTTTGAAGAAAATTAGATTGAAGGACTCAGACATGGTGAGATGCTGACAGTTAAGCCCTGTACAAAAAGAGATCAACAGGTTTTACTTGTTCTGGTTGTTTGGGAGTTCATCAGTAAATCTGTCCCGTCTGTAGGCTAAAGATGTCAACCGCTGACTCCTCCGTCCACCTCTTTCCTACTGAACCACTGACTCAGCACTTTAATACCCTCTGTCCGAGGCTGCTATTGGCTGCAGAGACAAAGTCAGACTGAATGTGTCAGAAAGTGTCAGTGTCTTGCAGTCTCACTAAGAAACTAAGTATGGAAAACTTTATCAATTCTAAAGCACATGGAAACAATTTAAAAAGTTACTCCCAGTAAGGTAAGAAGGACTGAACCATCATCATCCTCACTGTGACCTCGTCACATGTCCACGTTTGGTCATGGACTTTCCACGTCCACATATGGCGTCCAAGGTACCCTGGGTGTGTTGGTTGTTGACGTTCTGGGACGCCGTGTCAACTTCAGCCTGTTACATGCATTGTCTGTTTTCAAAATACACCTCTGTTTTCACAGGAAATGTACAATTTGATACAGTCTCTTTCAAAATAAAAGCACTACGTCGGTACAACACTGCAAATTGATGTCTTTTTTTCTTCAGCAACACACAGACGTGGTTACGTTTAGCCAACACACAGACGTGGTTACGTTTAGCCGACACACAGACGTGGTTACGTTTAGCTGACACACAGACGTGGTTACGTTTAGCCAACACACACACGTGGTTACGTTTAGCTGACACACACACACACGTGGTTACGTTTAGCTGACACACAGACGTGGTTACGTTTAGCCGACACACAGACGTGGTTATGTTTAGCTGACACACACACACGTGGTTACGTTTAGCTGACACACACACACGTGGTTACGTTTAGCTGACACACACACACACGTGGTTACGTTTAGCTGACACACAGACGTGGTTACGTTTAGCCAACACACAGACGTGGTTACGTTTAGCTGACACACAGACGTGGTTACGTTTAGGAAAAAAGAACAGGGTTTGGCTTTACAATCTTACAGGAAGAGAACACCATGAATGTGTGAATGTAATACCTCAAGAACACCTTAAGGGCACTCCTCAAGTTTGGCACAAATGTAAACTTGGCCTTAAGAATGAACTGAATAGAATTTGGTGGTTAAAGGACAGGGTCACTGTGACCTTGTGTACATCTCATTCTATGAATGCAATATCTCAAGAGGGCCTTGAGGGAATTCCTGAAATATGGCATGAATTTGTAGAAAACCAAGAAAATAAAAGACAATTTGTAGCAGGGCCAATTGCTCTGAGACAACAAGGGAGGCTGAACTTCCCCTAAACTTTCATAGAAGAAATGGTCAAATATGCACTATTGAATTTACATTAAAATAAGAATCTACATTGCATTAAACGTGCGCTAGGATGCGTTTCATGATGACTATGATGTTCATACATCAGCTTTTTATCACCAGTTTTCAAACGCGACCTCCCTGTCATACATTCTTGTGTCAGCACAGTGGACGCGGAGCCTCCAAGCATTCCTGTGAGACAGCGCTGAGCAGGTTTTTTTGCAGCAAAGCGAGATGCTCATTGGATAAATGCAACAAAATCGTCACTTCCAGGGAGGCTCAGCTTCCCTGGGACCTACTGGAGCGGCAGGCGGGCGAGGACACTCAGTGTCTGCATGCTGATTGGAGGAATTGTCTAAAAGGCTAAACCCCTTTGTGACTGACAGCGCTTTGTAAATACACACACTTTGATATTAGAACTCAAGTAAATCAGGAAAGGCTGTCAGATAAAAGTATGCTTTAAGAAGGGACTTAAAAGATATCAGTGACTCAGCCGACCTACTTCTTCTTCTTCTTCTTCTGATATTTAAATTCAGTTGGCAAACAGCTTTTAGGTGCATTACTACCACCTTCTGAAATGGAGTGTGGATCGGAGCGGCCTCATGCCTACATTATATTATTCTGCTTATCCCTGTGCTCTCCAAAAATGTAAATATTGCCCTATAACCTACATGCCCTGAGTTCAACTGTAGCATTTCCTTTAGTTCCAGTTTGATGCGTCTTTCCTGCCAATACTTTGGACAATTCATTATAACATGCTCGACTGTCTCCTGCATGTTACAATATTCAAACATGCCTGTTTCATTTTTACCAATTAACCTAAGTGCGCTATTCAGACCAGTGTGTCTAAATCTCATCATTGAAATTATATATTCCTCTTTTTTAGTTGTGCTAGTTTCTCTCATTTCTTCTGCTTTATTTTGGGTACTGTAGTAATGGACTCGGCTGACCTGATTTCCTTGTGCAGATCAATCCAGAGCCTCGAGGCCTGACTGCAAACACCCTGTCCTCTTTAGTTCTCAGCCGGGCCTCTGAAAAAGACAGAGGACCTCTGCTCCCGAGAATCTCAGAGTACGTACCAACATGTACAGAATTAAGAGGTCTGAGATATAGTTGGGAGAGAGAAAATGAAGAGCCTTAAAAGTAACTTGTGAACATATTTGTACTTATTTTCCTTTATTTCAATAAAGGGTTAAAATATCTGCAGCTCATTCAGCAGGAGGCTCTCGTGTCTTCTGTGTCTCTGCATCAAAAACCAAATTTTTTTGGAAATATCTGAACTCAGGAAGCTCAGAAATCAACAGTTTACAGGAAACAAGGACCTGAACCACAGCGCTAACACATGACGTCGACCTGTTCAAGGTCAGTGAAGGTCATAGATGGATTCATTGTCCTTGTTTGTGTGATGTATGGTGGACAGAGAGTGGGCAGTGGGGACTCTGGTGTGTGATTTCATCATGTTTACTGTTTCATCTGACGGTAATGAGCCCGGGAGGAGAAACAACACCAGACCCCAGAGGCATCTGTGGACACTTGGACACTCTGGAGGCTCTAAGCAGCTCCATAACAGGCCAATTAGCACACTGTGCATCATGGGAAATCATGGGAGGAGACTGCTGTAACCATGGTTACTGCTGAACACACAGCTGCTTCAGGCCTTAGCTCTGGGTGTTTATGCTCCTGTGTAGTGACCAGAGGAAAAAGTAATGTTTTATTTTATTATCTGTTCCTGTGGCAGCCGTCACACTGATGTGTAATTGGCAGATTAAAAAGATGAGAAAGTGAAAGAAGTAAGGAGGAAAACTTACAACAGTTTACAGTTCTTTTTTATGTTTTGTCCAAATAAGCACAGCTACAGTTTACTTCTGTCCCCACTGATCATTTTCCAAATCATCACCAATTTTTAGATTGATGTCCACCCTCCAAATAGCCACTGGTTCTAATTAATTTATAAAACATTTCATCTTGCCAATAAATTATCAATCACATTAAACATTTGTCACCTTTATGTTTAGTCAGAATTATAATATTACAAGGTGAAGCAGGAGAAAAACAGGAGCGGATTGGAAAATGTCTCCCTACTGTCAAACATCTGATCTTCAGGCCCTCTAAAGGTCTGGGTCACTTTACCTGGTTAATCAGCCCTAATGTCTGTGAGTTAACTATGACTGATGAGAAAAGCAGTGAATGCAGTGAGCTGTTGATTTACCACCCCTCCTGCCTACTCCACTTGGACTTTTTACCGCCTTAACTTTCGTCCTTGTCCTGCTGCGTTTCCCCTTGAGGCCGCCACGCATCATTAAACTATAACAACAACTGGCTGCGTATCATGCCAGTGTTAAAGGATGCCTTTTTTGTTGGTTTATGACGCTGCAAGTCACTGCCCAAACAGCGGTTTTTGACGACTTCAGAGTGAGACCTGGATCTGATATCTGTCTTTCACTTTGCATGGTAGAGTCTGAACTGTCATTGGTTGCATTCCCAAAATGCTGTATATTGGCGCTTGGGCAGTAACTTCCGTGTCAGACACTGACGAAAAAAGCCGTCCTTTCATGTCAGTATGACACGCGGCCGGGCACCATCAGGGTGTGAATTATATTTACTCAGTCTCTTCTCAAGGCAGCTGGTCTGTAATGATGGTGCCCACCAATTTTTTTTTTGTTCTGTTTTTTTTTCAAAAGTGTTGCATTGCTATTAGTATTAATAGATTAGCAGATTAACGGATTATTTACAGTTCAGTAGATGTGTTTATTTCTTCACACTGAAAGAGAATACATTTTTATAACACAATAATAACTTCATTTGTGGAGCACTTATCTAAACAAGGTTACAGAGGGTTTCACACAGTGTATGAAAATAAAACAAGGATAACAAGAACAACAATTAGCCTAATAAAAGTAGAGATTACAATAATTAAAAACAATGTAAAGAGCGAAGGCAAATCATGTACAAAAACAGAACAAAATGAAATAAAACAAACAAGTAACGTGCTTGCAAGCCTGATTTACTCAGGCAGAGAAGTCCAGGGCCTTGGGCCTTGATGGCAACAGCCCAGCAACTAGTGAGGGCTGGCTTAAGGATCTAAGTGCATGACTTGCAGCACACAGAGTCAAATGCTCAGCTATATAACTAGGAGCCAAACCACACTGAGCTTTAAAAATTATTAAAAGAACCTTAAAATCAAATCTGAAGTTCACTGGCAACCAACAAACAGAGGCGAGATTGGGCTGATATGTGACCTACGATTTGTTCCAGTTAAAATATATCATACCTTTACATAAGACACGGATTTTAGACAGTTTCAGACCGTACATGATAGGGTTAAAGAGCGGCGGGCATGTGAGAAAGTATAATGAGAAAAAAATGCGCAACACATTGGGAACACCAGTCATATTAAACCTGCTCTGTATTATTTCAAAGCAAGCACCAAAAGAAAAGTTGAGCAGAGAGGCGAGGTGAGGTGTGCAGGTACTGACAGCTTTCTGTCTCGTCTGTTTAGAGCCAGAAAAACAAACTTTAAGGATCTTTATATACGTGTAACAGATTAAAAACAGAGGACAGAAAACTGATAAAGAAGTAACAGTGAGTCCATAAATGTTATTGATGGTTGTGTCAGAGCAAGCCAGTTTCACTACAGAGTGATTGTCACAGTACACTTTGTTAATGATGTTCCCACACAGCTGTAAAGGCACAATCAAAGTTAATGTGAAAATATTAACAAAAAATGTGAGTAACCATATCAGAGCAATAAGAACAACAACTTTTTTTGCTGTCATACGTGTGTTATATTGTAGAGGAAAACAGATGGCGAGATATCTGTCATAAGACATGACGGCTAAGTTTAAAAATTCTATGTTTCCATACGTGTACACACAGAAAATCTGCAGGAAACAAGCTGAAGCAGAGACAGTGTGAATGTCAGAGAGGATCTGAAGCAGCAGCAATGGAAACAACCCTGTACTACCATACAGTTCATTTACAAACAGGCTGCACAGAAACATGTACATAGGTTCATGTAAGCTTCTGTTCACACAGATAACCACAATCAGCAGGAGGTTGGAGCAAAGAATCAAAATATATAGAGACATGACGATCATGAAATATATGTAATGATATTTAAAATAACCAAATGTGTGAAAGTAGGCAACAAGTGCAAAATATGAACTTTGCGTCGAGTTTACCATGAGTCTCTTATTTTTCTCTTATTTAACAGTTTCACTGAGCACATGGACTATTGATCATGTTGCATTTTGCTTTAGATTCAAACATATTTAATTGATTTAAAGTCGCACTTGTTTTTCCCAGCATGCAGCGAACACCTCGAACACACATGAACAGAAGCCAGTATCATGATAAAGTTATAATCGAGTCATTATCCTGGAAAACAAATATTCCGACGGCACCATTTTCTTTTTAGTCAATATAACATTTGGTTATTTATAGTATTGTTTATGGCATTGTGTGAAACTCTGCATTTGGCTGCTGACCTGCTGTGATCGCACTGTGAGTCTGTCCCAACTGAGGTCGAACTCTCAACAAAAAAAGGCAGGCTCCGCCCCACAGCAGCAGACTGACGTCATTATCTAACCCATTAATAATCCAATTAATAATAATAATAATAATAATAATAATGATAATAAATTTTATTTATGGAGCCCTTTTCATAGTACTCAAAGACACTTCTCATTAGTTAAAAATAACAACTAATAATTATAATAATTATTATTATTTTTATTATTATGATATGTTCCAAACACAAAAAATATTTTGATTGTAGATTTCTACTCTAAATGCACCCACAAATTATTAGTATTTTTTTTTTTAAATTAGGATATTAATTACTTAACAAATGTTTTTTTTTTCCTTTCCATTCCAATGGGCGAAGATACTTAAAGCATAAATCACCCAACAGGAAAAACGACTGTAAATGGTCTCAGTAGAGTTTTTTTAAACAAACCTCCTCATTAATGTACAGAATCAATAAAATGCTATATAAGCTGATGGTGTCATTACAAAATCAATTCAGAACAGTATTTCCCTGTTTAAACATTATTTCATTTTCTGGGGACACTTGGGTCCAAAGGGCAGATATTTTTGAAAAAAATCCTGTTTAAAATCTATAAATATTTCACAGGATTTTTTTTAAATGTAAAAGTAAAATAACACCTCACGTCTACTTTACATACAGTTGAAACACAAATTTTGTACTTTAATAATATGATACATAAACTAAAATGTGTCTTGCGCTTCCTCCTTGTCTAACAGTTGACCTTGCTGGTCTGTGGAAGGCTGTGATTGGTTTATAGATATCCCATCAAATAAGTCTGTCCATTTGAGTGGAGTTAGATGACAGAAATCATAGATCTAGACATCCTAGAAAGGTTATGTCCATTGGAAGGGATGGGGGATCAGGCAGCAGGCTAAGGTGCCACTGATTCTCACTGATGTTGAACTAATGTCAGAAAACAAAGATACCATTGTACCGAGTTAGCACCAAACTGCTAACTCTGTGCGGACACACAGTGAACAGATTCCTCTGCACCACTGGAGCACAGCACAGCAAGGACTGCATCAGGAGCCACACTTCTTTCAGCTTTGCTCATCCAGCTAACAAACAGCACAACAACAATCAACTCTTCCCTCCATTCATGGACTGGTAACATAACAACGAGTCATCACATTAGCACAGTAGTACAGGCTAAGCAAGACTGTTAACTTTTGTCACCATATGTGTAACATGTTTTGATTTTAATGTTTTACTGAGTTTATTGTTGTGATCTCTTTGTAGTCAGGTTACTGGTTAGCTGGCTTTGCCAAAGCTAAGTTTTTTTAAAAGATTTTTTTTGGGTATTTTTAGCCTTTATTTGATAGGACAGACAAGCATGAAAGGAGGAGAGAGAGAGAGAGAGAGAGTGAGATGCAGCAAAGGGCCACAGGCTGGAGTTGAACCCGGGCCGCTGCGGCAACAGCCTTGTACATGGGACGCCTGCTCTATCCACTAAGCCACCAAGGCCCCTTCCCAAAGCTAAGCTGATGTTAGTTTGCTAGTGCATTGCACAGAGTCTCACACACAACTTAAAATCCTTTCTACTACCCAACACCTTTTCACAACATAGATCACATACACATATGCTGTTATTTGGCTCTCAACATATTTTCCGCTTCACAGGTTTCCATTGTTTCTTTGTCCCTGACTGACCACATGTGGTTGGACAGAACCACCCCCACTCTGAGGCCATCTTTGATCTAGCCTACACATTTGTAGTCTATGTTGTCAGCCATTTTGTCTTTGATTGTTCACACTCACACTCTCACACCCTGGCAGCAACCTTCCAATTTACAGATTTTTCCACATGTCCTCACTATCTTTCTTAATTTCTTTAAATTTGGCAGACTGGTTCACTTGGACTCAACAATGAACTGGAAAGATTTTGTTGGCCAAAGGTCAAGGTCACTGTGACCTGGTTTGCCCCATTCTCTGAAGACGATATCTTTCTCCTTCCCCTTCAGGGACTTCATTAAAATTTGGCATGGATCTCCTCTTGGACACAAGAATGAACTGATTAGATTTTGGTCAAAGGTCAAAGTGAAGGTCATTGTGACCTTGTTTCTGTCTCGTTCTCATGAATGCAATATCTGAAGTACTCTTAAAAAGAAGTTTGGCACAAACATGGCTTTTGGACTAAAAGATAAACTTATTAGATTTTGGTGGTCAAAGGTCAATGCAGATATGACCTTGCATCTGTCTTGTTCTACTGAATGTGATATTTGAATAAGGCCTTGTGAGATGTTCTTCAAATCTGACACAAACATCCAAATAAAATAAGTTGTTCAACAGAGTTCAGTGTTTTGCTGGCATTAATTAAACGTGAGTATGAATCAGTGTGCCCTTTTATAATGAGGTCACTCTGCTGCTGTGGGTGTCCTCTGTCTGGAAAAGTTTAAGAGGAGTCAAAGCAGAGTTTCAGCTCAGTGAGGAGGGACTCTCAGTATGACTGCAGCAGGTGAAGGCTCACATTGACACAACGTCACAAAAGTGTTTTCTTCTAATTTCTGACCAAAGGATTTCACTGACTCAGAAATTGAAACGATACATCTGGGGTTGGTTGATAACATTTTTCCTGTCACAATGGATCAGTTTATATGTGCTTCATGTTTAAGCTGCACATTGTGCCAAACAACCAGACTCACTGTAACTACCAGTTGAATCTACAAGATTTTAACAACTCTGTTGCTTTGTGTGCACAGTAGAGTTGTGGTGAAGCAGAAGGAGGCTCATGACTAACTCTACACAAATTTCATATTTCATGTTTGCTGCCTACTTTGACATTGGGCTGTTTAAACACTTATGTTTCATGATCGTCATGTGTCTCTACATGTTGATTATCTGTGCCAACCTCCTGCTGATTGTGGTTATCTGTGTGAACAGAAGCTTACATGAACCTATGTACATGTTTCTGTGCAGCCTGTTTGTAAATGAACTGTATGGTAGTACAGGGTTGTTTCCATTGCTGCTGCTTCAGATCCTCTCTGACATTCACACTGTCTCTGCTTCAGCTTGTTTCCTGCAGATTTTCTGTGTGTACTCTTACGGAAGTGTAGAACTTTTAAACTTAGCCATCATTTCTTATGACAGATATCTTGCTATCTGTTATCCTCTGCAGTATAACACACGGATGACAAATCATAAGGTTGTTGTGCTCATTTCTCTGAGTTGGTTATTCCCTCTTCTTGCATTTATTGTTTTGGTATCTTTAATTGTGCCTTTACAGCTGTGTGGGAACATTATTAACAAAGTGTACTGTGACTACTACTCCATCGTTAAACTGGCATGTGATGACACAACAGTCCAGAACATTTATGGGCTAACTCATGCCACTCTTGGTATCTCATGTCCTGTACTGTTAATCTGTTACACGTATATAAAGATCCTTAAAGTTTGTTTTTCTGGCTCTAAACAGACCAGACAGAAAGCTGTCAGTACCTGTACACCTCACCTCGCCTCTCTGCTCAACTTTTCTGTTGCTGCTTTCTTTGAAATAGTTCAGAGCAGGTTCAATATGACTGGTGTTCTCAATGTGTTGCGCATCTTTTTATCATTGTATTTTCTCACATGTCCTCCCCTCTTTAACCCTGTGATATACGGCCTGAATCTGTCTAAAATTCGTGTGACATGTAAAAATCTCATTTTAAATGTAGGCTGTTAGTATTAGCAGACACACAACAGATGTGCCTGTTGTCTTTAATGATGTTGTATCTTTTTATTGTTCTGTGCAGTGTGTTGCTATTATACTTTGATTATTATTTCAGCCTGTTTTGCTTTTGTGCACACAGAGACATGATGGCCACAGTAGTAATGCTAAAGCTGTACAACAGTTGTAGAAACAGTTGTGTGCACCACGTTGTGTCGATTGGATTCAAATATGTAGGAAACCTCAGGAAGAAAAACTGAGGAGGGATCCCTCTGCCTGGACGGACAGACGTGCCATAGATGCCGTGTGTACAGAACACGTCAACATAATGAATTTACAGTGATTCATATGACACAATGATACACAGAGACATCCAGAGAGACAGACGGATGCACAACAACAACAACAATAACAATAAATGTAACTGTAGAATATGTAGTAATAAAATATGAATAATATAAATAGTTAAAGACTGTATTATTTGTAAGCATTAATATGACAGTACATGTATGTAAGAATAATAATGATACATATTTGGCACAAACAGCCATTTGGACTCAAGAATAAATCTAGTGGTTTGTACCTTATTAAAAGCTCTGCAATTTTATCGAGTGCTCCAGCCTCCTTTCATTTGGGTTCAGTCATTTTTTGAAGTGGCCCACCTGATTCAGTGTCTAATAAATCGAGTAGATTTAACTCTTGCACTCCACCCCCATTCTGTAAAAATGCATAAAATGACATACCCACATTAAAATGACTGTAGCTTCTGAACCGCTCTGACTACATGCATGCATGAGGTCTTGCCAGAAAGAAAACTCCCTGAAGTTTCTTGTGAAAGTGTCAGAAACACTCTAGGTGATACAGAGACAGAGTAATGGGCCTCTGAAGTCAGTAACAAGTTGAAGATTTTGCCTAAAATAAAATAAAAAATGTGTTTCAGGATGAATAACTGTCTGTGGCTTCATCTGAGCAGGTAAATGACACTGTGGGGCTGTAGGCACACTATCAATGAACACTTGTTTCAAATTTGAAGAAGACTGCTCAAAGTATGACCATTCTACAGTGTTTTTACCATGAAAAGAGCCAGGCGGAGCTCCAAATGACAAGTCTGTCACTCTGCTTCAAAACAGTACTATCAGTGATCAAACAACACTCAGCCAGCTTCAGACATTGTACCTTATTGAAATCAGGTGTGATTATGATAGCTGATGTTGTTTATGACACAGAAACACCATAAAATATCACCAAATAAAGCCATATGAAACGTGAAAGTTATGATCCCACTTTCTAGACGGTATATCTCAGCCAACAATAGTGGTAGGAGTGAGACTCTTCCCTTTTATAAACCAGCTACGTGCCCACTAACGGCTCCACATAAGATCGTGAGTAATCCTTTAACTTTTCCCGTCAAAAAACGGCATGACATGACTTGTCACCACTCATCGTGATTTTGGACTTTGTGTGTTTAGGCTGCTCTGGTGCAAAATCCATAATAAACAAAAGAAAAACTATGTTATTTTTTAAAAGTCGAGAGCTTCCTGAATCCAGCAATACCAAACATCACATGATTTGATGACGTAGTGCACCTGTGAGATACCATTTAACAGAGGAGGGGGGGAGTGAGGACGCCGCCGTCCTGGCGGAGTTAGAGAGGTTCAGTAGTCAAAGTTCAAAGGTCACTGTGTCCTTGCATCTATATCTCAAGAAGGCCCTGAGAGAATTTCTTCTAAATTGGTACAAACCTCTGCCTGGACTCAAGGATCACGGCATTTTGGTAGTCAAAGGTCAAAGGCCAAGGTCACTGTGACCATGTGTCTGTCTCAGTCTCATGAACAAGATACCTCAAGAACATTTTGAGGGAATTTTTTCAAATTGGGCACAAACGTTTGCTTGAACTCAAGGATGAACTGTTAGGATAATGGTGGCTGTGACCTTGCATCCATGTCATTCTCATGAATGTGATATCCCTCGCTATCGGATCATTATCTGATTACTTTTGATTTCTTTTTACTCGATTACACGCCACTCAGCAACAGTTACTATACTAGATGTTTATCAGATAGTGCTGTCGCAAAACTTAAGGAAAAGATTACTTCGTCGTTAAATTCAATACCAATACCTTCAGTAACAGAGGTTTCCCGTGCCGACTTTAACCTCTCCCGAATTGATCATTTTGTTGATAGCACCGTAGGCTCGCTACGAACAACGCTCGACTCTGTAGCTCCTCTTAAAAAGAAGTTAAAAAAGCAAAGAAAGTTCGCTCCTTGGTATAACTCTCAAACCCGTAAGTTAAAACAAATATCGCGAAAATTTGAAAGGAATTGGCGATTAACCAAACTGGAAGAATCTCGTTTAATCTGGACAGACAGTCTCAAAACTTATAAGAGGGGCCTCCGCAATGCCAGAGCAAACTATTACTCAGCTCTAATAGAAGACAATAAGAACAACCCCAGGTTTCTTTTCAGCACTGTAGCCAGGCTGACTGAGAGTCAGAGCTCTATTGAGCCTCGTATTCCCTTAGCCCTTAGCAGTAATGATTTTATGAGCTTTTTTAATGACAAAATTCTAACTATTAGAGGCAAAATTCATGACCTCCTGCCCTCAGATAGTACCTATCTAACCTCAAACACAGCTGTAAAATCTAATATATATTTAGATTGCTTCTCCCAATTTCTCTTCAAGAATTGACTGCAGTGATTTCTTCATCCAAATCATCAACGTGTCTCTTAGACCCCATCCCAACTAGGCTACTTAAGGAGGTCTTACCTATAGTTAACACTCATATATTAGATATGATCAATATATCCTTATTAACAGGTTATGTACCACAGTCTTTTAAGGTAGCTGTAATTAAACCTCTACTAAAAAGCCCACCCTGGATCCAGAGGTGTTAGCCAACTATAGACCAATATCTAATCTTCCCTTTATGTCAAAGATCCTTGAGAAAGTAGTCGCAGACCAGCTGTGTGATTTTCTCCATGATAATAATTTATTTGAGGAATTTCAGTCAGGATTTAGAGTGCATCATAGCACTGAGACAGCTCTAGTTAAAATTACAAATGACCTTCTGATTGCTTCAGACAAAGGACTCGTCTCTGTACTTGTTTTATTAGATCTTAGTGCGCGTTTGACACAATTGACCATCAAATTCTGCTGCAGAGACTGGATCACTTAATTGGCCTAAAAGTTCAGCACTAAGCTGGTTTAAATCTTATTTATCTGATCGTTTTCAATTTGTTGACGCCGTTCGCAATGAACCATCCTTACGGACTAAAGTTTGTTTTGGAGTTCCACAAGGTCCTGTGCTCGGACCAATCCTGTTTACTCTATATATGCTTCCGTTAGGTAACATCATTAGAAATCACTCTATAAATTTCCATTGTTATGCGGATGATACTCAGTTGTATTTATCAATGAAGCCAGAAGAAAGTAATCAATTAACTAAACTCCATAACTGCCTTAAAGACATAAAAACTTGGATGAGCACCAATTTCCTGATGTTAAATTCAGACAAAACTGAAGTTATTGTTCTTGGCCCCAAACAACTCAGAGACTCTTTATCTGATGACATAGTTTCTCTAGATGGCATTGCTCTGGCCCCTGCCACTACCGTAAGAAACCTCGGAGTAACATTTGATCAAGATTTGTCTTTTAATTCTCATTTAAAGCAAACCTCACGGACTGCATTTTTCATCTGCGTAATATTGCGAAAATTAGGCCTATCCTGACCGAAAAGATGCAGAAAAATTGGTCCACGCTTTTGTTACCTCAAGGCTGGATTACTGTAACTCTCTATTATCAGGTAGCTCTAGTAAGTCCTTAAAAACTCTCCAGCTAATTCAGAATTCAGCAGCACGTGTACTAACAGGAACTAATAAACGCGATCATATCTCTCCTTTTTTAGCTTCTCTGCACTGGCTCCCTGTAAAATCCAGAATTGAATTTAAAATCCTACTGTTAACTTATAAAGCTCTAAATGGTCAAGCTCCATCATATCTTAGAGAGCTCATAGTGCCATATTATCCCACCAGAACACTGCGCTCTGAGAACGCAGGGTTACTCGTGGTCCCTAAAGTCTCCAAAAGTAGATCAGGAGCCAGAGGCTTTAGCTATCAGGCTCCTCTCCTGTGGAATCATCTTCCTGTTACGGTCCGGGAGGCAGACACCGTCTCCACATTTAAGACTAGACTTAAGACTTTCCTGATAGATAAAGCTTATAGTTAGGGCTGGCTCAGGCTTGCCCTGTACCAGCCCCTAGTTAGCTGACTTAGGCCTAGTCTGCCGGAGGACCCCTATAATACACCGGCCCCTTCTCTCCTTCTCTCTCTCTCTCGATCCTATTACTGCATCTAGCTAACTCGGCCATTCTGGATGTCACTAACTCGGCTTCTTCTCCGGAGCCTTTGTGCTCCACTGTCTCTCAGATTAACTCATATCACAGCGGTGCCTGGACAGCGTGACGTGTGTGGTTGTGCTGCTGCCGTGGTCCCGCCAGATGCCTCCTGCTGCTGCTGCTGCTGTTATCATTAGTCATACTTCTTCTGTTATTATACACATATGATTATTGTCACACATGTACACTGCCAGGTATTAATACATACTTTCAACATATTGTACCACAGTAACCAGAACTATAACTATAATATTATTACTTCCATTAATGTTGTTGTAAGATACTGTCATTACCTGCATATCTCTCTCTCTCTCTCTCTCTCTCTCTCTCTCTCTCCCTGTGTCATACGGATTACTGTTAATTTATCATGTTGATCTGTTCTGTACGACATCTATTGCACGTCTGTCCGTCCTGGAAGAGGGATCCCTCCTCAGTTGCTCTTCCTGAGGTTTCTACTGTTTTTTCCCCGTTAAAGGGTTTTTTTGGGGAGTTTTTCCTGATCAGCTGTGAGGGTCTTAAGGACAGAGGGATGTCGTATGCTGTAAAGCCCTGTGAGGCAAATTGTGATTTGTGATATTGGGCTTTATAAATAAAATTGATTGATTGATTGATTGATTGATTGATATCTCAAGAAGGCCTTGATAGAATATCATCCACTGTGACTCAAGGATGAACTGATTAGATGATGGTAGTCATTGTCACCACTCATCCCCAAAACCCTGACCAGGATAGACAGGTTAAATGAATGCTTGGCTAAAATGGACACGATTGACCTTTTGTAAGGTCCTGCACCTTAAATGCAGACTGGCCAATTATAGCGTAGCATTGGCTAGCTCCAACATGAGTCCAACAACAACAACACGGCTGTGCTCTGTAGACTGTTATACGATTGTTTCAGGTCTTGTTCATTTTCAGGCTGGTTTTGTGGATTAGGAGCTAAACATTGTGCGTGGAGCTCATCGTGTGTTAATGACACGCAGTGGACGGAGATATACGTTTCTTTCCTGTTCCAAGACCAAAATCAAACACTAGAGAGTGCAGGGTTAGCTAGCTAGCTGCAGGAGATAAAGCCTACTGAATGTATACACATGCTGCTTGTTAATGAATACAACAATGAATAAAGGCCGACCTGCTCTAAAGAAACCAGTGAAGGGAAACTTTGCCAAAGTTTAACCAGCTCTGTGACATCACAGTGTGTGCAGATAAACAGTGTTTGGCTTCCCCTGAAGCTCCCTGCCCGTGCGGCAGTGAAGATCCAGGCACTGGTTGCATGGGAGAAGCCAAACACCATTCATCTGCACACACTGCGATGACACACAGCTGGTTAAACATTGGCAAACTGTCCTGTTTAATTCACCGGTAATGTGGTGGTTCAGGTTTACACTGTGATCTGTAGCCTACAGTTCGGCTTTAGCTCCGATGGACTGTAATCTTTGTGACCTTTTTTTGTGAGTTTGACATTCTGCTACATCCTTGAACCACATATTGTAGACCTTCTGTATGCTTCTTCTTGAAATCGCATTTTCTTTTTTTGTGTGTGTGTTTCATAAAATTGGACATTGTTTCTTCAGGGAGTGCAGTTAGTGACAGTCGGGGCTCCATGCTAACTCCAACAGCTTGATGGACCATCATAAAGGGGCGGGGCTTAGCAAAGGGTCAGCTGACTGAAACATGTTGTTTTATGGTACAGGACCAAAATCATTCCTTTTACTTTCTATTAAGTATAAAATAAGTTGTTCAACAGAGTTCAGTGTTTTGCTGGCATTAATTAAACGTGAGTATGAATCAGTGTGCCCTTTTATAATGAGGTCACTCTGCTGCTGTGGGTGTCCTCTGTCTGGAAAAGTTTAAGAGGAGTCAAAGCAGAGTTTCAGCTCAGTGAGGAGGGACTCTCAGTATGACTGCAGCAGGTGAAGGCTCACATTGACACAACGTCACAAAAGTGTTTTCTTCTAATTTCTGACCAAAGGATTTCACTGACTCTGAAATTGAAACGATACATCTGGGGTTGGTTGATAACATTTTTCCTGTCACAATGGATCAGTTTATATGTGCTTCATGTTTAAGCTGCACATTGTGCCAAACAACCAGACTCACTGTAACTACCAGTTGAATCTACAAGATTTTAACAACTCTGTTGCTTTGTGTGCACAGTAGAGTTGTGGTGAAGCAGAAGGAGGCTCATGACTAACTCTACACAAATTTCATATTTCATGTTTGCTGCCTACTTTGACATTGGGCTGTTTAAACACTTATGTTTCATGATCGTCATGTGTCTCTACATGTTGATTATCTGTGCCAACCTCCTGCTGATTGTGGTTATCTGTGTGAACAGAAGCTTACATGAACCTATGTACATGTTTCTGTGCAGCCTGTTTGTAAATGAACTGTATGGTAGTACAGGGTTGTTTCCATTGCTGCTGCTTCAGATCATCTCTGACATTCACACTGTCTCTGCTTCAGCTTGTTTCCTGCAGATTTTCTGTTTGTACTCTTACGGAGGAATCGAGTTTTTAAACTTAGCCATCATTTCTTATGACAGATATCTTGCTATCTGTTATCCTCTGCAGTATAACACACGGATGACAAATCATAAGGTTGTTGTGCTCATTTCTCTGAGTTGGTTATTCCCTCTTCTTGCATTTATTGTTTTGGTATCTTTAATTGTGCCTTTACAGCTGTGTAGGAACATTATTAACAAAGTGTACTGTGACTACTACTCCATCGTTAAACTGGCATGTGATGACACAACAGTCCAGAACATTTATGGGCTAACTCATGCCACTCTTAGTATCTCATGTCCTGTACTGTTAATCTGTTACACGTATATAAAGATCCTTAAAGTTTGTTTATCTGGTTCTAAACAGACCAGACAGAAAGCTGTCAGTACCTGTACACCTCACCTCGCCTCTCTGCTCAACTTTTCTGTTGCTGCTTTCTTTGAAATAGTTCAGAGCAGGTTCAATATGACTGGTGTTCCCAATGTGTTGCGCATCTTTTTATCATTGTATTTTCTCACATGTCCTCCCCTCTTTAACCCTGTGATATACGGCCTGAAACTGTCTAAAATTCGTGTGACATGTAAAAATCTCATTTTAAATGTAGGCTGTTAGTATTAGCAGACACACAACAGATGTGCCTGTTGTCTTTAATGATGTTGTATCTTTTTATTGTTCTGTGCAGTGTGTTGCTATTATACTTTGATTATTATTTCAGCCTGTTTTGCTTTTGTGCACACAGAGACATGATGGCCACAGTAGTAATGCTAAAGCTGTACAACAGTTGTAGAAACAGTTGTGTGCACCACGTTGTGTCGATTGGATTCAAATATGTAGGAAACCTCAGGAAGAAAAACTGAGGAGGGATCCCTCTGCCTGGACGGACAGACGTGCCATAGATGCCGTGTGTACAGAACACGTCAACATAATGAATTTACAGTGATTCATATGACACAATGATACACAGAGACATCCAGAGAGACAGACAGATGCACAACAACAACAACAATAACAATAAATGTAACTGTAGAATATGTAGTAATAAAATATGAATAATATAAATAGTTAAAGACTGTATTATTTGTAAACATTAATATGACAGTACATGTATGTAAGAATAATAATGATACATATTTGGCACAAACAGCCATTTGGACTCAAGAATAAATCTAGTGGTTTGCAACGTATTAAAAGCTCTGCAATTTTATCGAGTGCTCCAGCCTCCTTTCATTTGGGTTCAGTCATTTTTTGAAGTGGCCCACCTGATTCAGTGTCTAATAAATCGAGTAGATTTAACTCTTGCACTCCACCCCCATTCTGTAGCAAAAATGCCTAAAATGACATACCCACATTAAAATGACTGTAGCTTCTGAACCGCTCTGACTACATGCATGCATGAGGTCTTGCCAGAAAGAAAACTCCCTGAAGTTTCTTGTGAAAGTGTCAGAAACACTCTAGGTGATACAGAGACAGAGTAATGGGCCTCTGAAGTCAGTAACAAGTTGAAGATTTTGCCTAAAATAAAATAAAAAATGTGTTTCAGGATGAATAACTGTCTGTGGCTTCATCTGAGCAGGTAAATGACACTGTGGGGCTGTAGGCACACTATCAATGAACACTTGTTTCAAATTTGAAGAAGACTGCTCAAAGTATGACCATTCTACAGTGTTTTTACCATGAAAAGAGCCAGGCGGAGCTCCAAATGACAAGTCTGTCACTCTGCTTCAAAACAGTACTATCAGTGATCAAACAACACTCAGCCAGCTTCAGACATTGTACCGTATTGAAATCAGGTGTGATTATGATAGCTGATGTTGTTTATGACACAGAAACACCATAAAATATCACCAAATAAAGCCATATGAAACGTGAAAGTTATGATCCCACTTTCTAGACGGTGTATCTCAGCCAAAAATAGTGGTAGGAGTGAGACTCTTACCTTTTATAAACCAGCTACGTGCCCACTAACAGCTCCACATAAGATCGTGAGTAATCCTTTAATTTTTCCCCTCAAAAAACAGCATGACATGACTTGTCACCACTCATCGTGATTTTGGACTTTGTGTGTTTAGGCTGCTCTGGTGCAAAATCCATAATAAACAGAAGAAAAACTATGTTATTTTTTAAAAGTCGAGAGCTTCCTGAATCCAGCAATACCAAACATCACATGATTTGATGACGTAGTGCACCTGGGAGATACCATTTAACAGAGGAGGGGGGGAGCGAGGACGCCGCCGTCCTGGCGGAGTTAGAGAGGTTCAGTAGTCAAAGTTCAAAGGTCACTGTGTCCTTGCGTCTATATCTCAAGAAGGCCCTGAGAGAATTTCTTCTAAATTGGTACAAACCTCTGCCTGGACTCAAGGATCACGGCATTTTGGTAGTCAAAGGTCAAAGGCCAAGGTCACTGTGACCATGTGTCTGTCTCAGTCTCATGAACAAGATACCTCAAGAACATTTTGAGGGAATTTTTTCAAATTGGGCACAAACGTTTGCTTGAACTCAAGGATGAACTGTTAGGATAATGGTGGCTGTGACCTTGCATCCATGTCATTCTCATGAATGTGATATCTCAAGAAGGCCTTGATAGAATATCATCCACTGTGACTCAAGGATGAACTGATTAGATGATGGTAGTCATTGTCACCACTCATCCCCAAAACCCTGACCAGGATAGACAGGTTAAATGAATGCTTGGCTAAAATGGACACGATTGACCTTTTGTTAGGTCCTGCACCTTAAATGCAGACTGGCCAATTATAGCGTAGCATTGGCTAGCTCCAACATGAGTCCAACAACAACAACACGGCTGTGCTCTGTAGACTGTAATACGATTGTTTCAGGTCTTGTTCATTTTCAGGCTGGTTTTGTGGATTAGGAGCTAAACATTGTGCGTGGAGCTCATCGTGTGTTAATGACACGCAGTGGACGGAGATATACGTTTCTTTCCTGTTCCAAGACCAAAATCAAACACTAGAGAGTGCAGGGTTAGCTAGCTAGCTGCAGGAGATAAAGCCTACTGAATGTATACACATGCTGCTTGTTAATGAATACAACAATGAATAAAGGCCGACCTGCTCTAAAGAAACCAGTGAAGGGAAACTTTGCCAAAGTTTAACCAGCTCTGTGACATCACAGTGTGTGCAGATAAACAGTGTTTGGCTTCCCCTGAAGCTCCCTGCCCATGCAGCAGTGGAGATCCAGGCACTGGTTGCATGGGAGAAGCCAAACACCATTCATCTGCACACACTGCGATGACACACAGCTGGTTAAACATTGGCAAACTGTCCTGTTTAATTCACCGGTAATGTGGTGGTTCAGGTTTACACTGTGATCTGTAGCCTACAGTTCGGCTTTAGCTCCGATGGACTGTAATCTTTGTGACCTTTTTGTGAGTTTGACATTCTGCTACATCCTTGAACCACATATTGTAGACCTTCTGTATGCTTCTTCTTGAAATCGCATTTTCTTTTTGTGTGTGTGTTTCATAAAATTGGACATTGTTTCTTCAGGGAGTGCAGTTAGTGACAGTCGGGGCTCCATGCTAACTTCAACAGCTTGATGGACCATCATAAAGGGGCGGGGCTTAGCAAAGGGTCAGCTGACTGAAACATGTTGTTTTATGGTACAGGACCAAAATCATTCCTTTTACTTTCTATTAAGTATAAAATAAGTTGTTCAACAGAGTTCAGTGTTTTGCTGGCATTAATTAAACGTGAGTATGAATCAGTGTGCCCTTTTATAATGAGGTCACTCTGCTGCTGTGGGTGTCCTCTGTCTGGAAAAGTTTAAGAGGAGTCAAAGCAGAGTTTCAGCTCAGTGAGGAGGGACTCTCAGTATGACTGCAGCAGGTGAAGGCTCACATTGACACAACGTCACAAAAGTGTTTTCTTCTAATTTCTGACCAAAGGATTTCACTGACTCTGAAATTGAAACGATACATCTGGGGTTGGTTGATAACATTTTTCCTGTCACAATGGATCAGTTTATATGTGCTTCATGTTTAAGCTGCACATTGTGCCAAACAACCAGACTCACTGTAACTACCAGTTGAATCTACAAGATTTTAACAACTCTGTTGCTTTGTGTGCACAGTAGAGTTGTGGTGAAGCAGAAGGAGGCTCATGACTAACTCTACACAAATTTCATATTTCATGTTTGCTGCCTACTTTGACATTGGGCTGTTTAAACACTTATGTTTCATGATCGTCATGTGTCTCTACATGTTGATTATCTGTGCCAACCTCCTGCTGATTGTGGTTATCTGTGTGAACAGAAGCTTACATGAACCTATGTACATGTTTCTGTGCAGCCTGTTTGTAAATGAACTGTATGGTAGTACAGGGTTGTTTCCATTGCTGCTGCTTCAGATCCTCTCTGACATTCACACTGTCTCTGCTTCAGCTTGTTTCCTGCAGATTTTCTTTGTGTACTCTTACGGAAGTGTAGAACTTTTAAACTTAGCCATCATTTCTTATGACAGATATCTTGCTATCTGTTATCCTCTGCAGTATAACACACGGATGACATATGAAAGAGTTGCAGTCTTTATTGTTCTGATATGGTTAGTCGTATTTCTTGTGAATTTCTTTACACTGCCTTTGATTGTGCCCTTACAGCTGTGTGGGAACATCATTAACAAAGTGTACTGTGACAATCACTCTGTAGTGAAACTGGCCTGCTCTGACACAACAGTCATTAACATCTATGGACTCATTGTCAGTGCCTTCTCAGTCTTTGGCCCTCTCACTTTAATCTGTTACACGTATATAAAGATCCTTAAAGTTTGTTTTTTTGGCTCTAAACAGACCAGACAGAAAGCTGTCAGTACCTGCACACCTCACCTCGCCTCTCTGCTCAACTTTTGTTTCGGGGCTTGCTTTGAAATAGTTCAGAGCAGGTTCAATATGACTGGTGTTCCCAATATGTTGCGAATCTTTTTATCCTTGTATTTTCTCACATGTCCTCCCCTCTTTAACCCTGTGATATACGGCCTGAAACTGTCTAAAATCCGTGTGACGTGTAAAAATCTGATTTTAAATGTAGGCTGTTAGTATTAGCAGACACACAACAGATGTGCCTGTTGTCTTCAAAGATATTTTACCTTCGTATTGTTCTGTGCATTGTGTTACCATTTTAAACACAAGTGTGTACACAGGGACATGATGGCCACAGTAGTAATGCTAAAAGAACTGAATATATTCAGTAGCAGAGGGGGAATTAAAAGCTCTGTGTAATCAGAAAATAGCATATTAAACACACTTTGCTTTTTAACCACGTATTTGTGGAGACAAGTGGCTGCATCTTGAATGAAACTGTTCACATATTTGCCATTGTGCTATGTTAACATCAGAAAAATCAGACCATTCAGAACTTCATAAACATGACGACATTCGAGGAGGTTACAATGTTGTTAATTCTGAGATCACAACAGAAAAAGTGACAGCGGTGCCATCATAGATTGCAGAGGTGGGACTGAGTCATTGTTTTGCAAGTCACAAGTAAGCCCCAAGTCTGAGTCAAGTCCCAAGTCATGACCAACAAGCCCCTGGTTTAGTCTTTGAGTTTTAAGTCCTACACAAGTCATTACATGTTCTTCACCAAATGTAATGCCATTTTAACAAAAATAATAATACATGACATCTACAAAAATCATGGATGCTTTTTTAAAATTTATATTTATTTGTTGACCAGTTTTGGTCAAACAAGTGCAGCTGAACTTCATCTTAAAAACCGTAGTGCTGACAATGCACCTTTGTAGCATATAGCACTGGTAACAACAACAGAGTGAAATGTGTATGTTTCTATCCTGTCTTGTATAATATGAATGTACATTATGTAAATTGGTAAATACAGTAAACTGTAATCATATACCATACCAGCGATTGTAAAATACTCTTTAATCTTTGGATTTATGGAAACGTTTCAAGTATTTTTAAGCCAAAAGACTCAAGTCCAAGAATAGCCATGAATTATTTGTGTTACAGTCTAAGTTAAGTCCATTCATTTATTCATTGTCCGTAACGTCTAATCCTGTTGAGGTCACATGGGGGGCTGGAGCCTATCCCAGGTGACATTGGGCAAGAGGTGGAGTTCACCCTGGACAGGTCACCAGACTATCACAGGACTGACACATAGAGACAGACAACCATTCACACTCACATTCACACCTACGGACAATTTAGAGCACGGGTGTCAAACATACGGCCCGAGGGGCCAGACTGGCCCCGCCAAAGGGTTCAATCTGGCCCACTGGATGACTAGTACAAAGTTTTAAGGGCCAGGTTAAGAAGTGATTAGCTGCTTCAGAGGCCTCTCCACCCCAATTACAATATACTTCTCTGGGGAAAAAAACCCCCAAATAGTTACAGATATTAAACAATGTGCAAAATATTGTCAGTCAGCAAGAATCTTTATTAAAATTCCTTCTTAAAACAATATAAGTGGAGCTGTATTACTAAAAAAAAACATGTAGTGACTGAGAGGTATAACTGAATGTGGGAAAACTGAGACATATTATTGAAACTGCACCTATTTTTCTGAAGACCTCTCAGGTTGTTCATCTGTTTTAGGAAATGGTGAACATTCACAGAATGTATTTGTGCTTGTTTACATGAACAGAAAAATGGAAGCTATTGTTATTTGCAGGTTGTTTTTTAATATTTTAATCGCTCCAGCCCACTTGTGATCAGCTGGTTGGATGTGGCCCATGAACTAAAATGAGTCTGACACCCCTGATTTAGAGTCACTAATTAACCTGCATCTCTTTGGATTGTGGGAGGAAACCGGAGCACCTGGAGGAAACCCACGCTGACACGGGGAGAACATGTCGGAGCACCTGGAGGAAACCCACGCTGACATGGGGAGAACATGTCAGAGCACCTGGAGGAAACCCACGCTGACATGGGGAGAACATGTCAGAGCACCTGGAGGAAACCCACGCTGACACAGGGAGAACATGTCAGAGTACCTGGAGGAAACCCACGCTGACACGGGGAGAACATGTCGGAGCACCTGGAGGAAACCCACGTTGACACAGGGAGAACATGTCAGAGCACCTGGAGGAAACCCACGCTGACACAGGGAGAACATGTCAGAGCACCTGGAGGAAACCCACACTGACACGGGGAGAACATGTCAGAGCACCTGGAGGAAACCCACGTTGACACAGGGAGAACATGTCAGAGCACCTGGAGGAAACCCACGCTGACACGGGGAGAACATGTCAGAGCACCTGGAGGAAACCCATGTTGACACTTGGAGAACATGTCAGAGCACCTGGAGGAAAACCACGCTGACACGGGGAGAACATGTGAGAGCACCTGGAGGAAACCCACGCCCTGGAGGAAACCCACGTTGACACAGGGAGAACATGTCAGAGCACCTGGAGGAAACCCACACTGACACAGGGAGAACATGTGGGAGCACCTGGAGGAAACCCACGCTGACACGGGGAGAACATGTCAGAGCACCTGGAGGAAACCCATGTTGACCACACCACATATATGTTAATGTCCGCCTCCTCTGTTCACTGAGTTTTTCCTACTGACTAAAATATGAGCCTGTACACATCTACTGTGGACAAGGGTGCAACTTAACACTTTCCCTCCCACTGACAAGATTTTCTGTCATTCATGACACACTGCTCCCTGCCATTGATGGGATATTCTGGCAATCTGTGTTTTCACTGGTTTAAGATAGGGGGCACCTTTACACATCTTGTGAAATAGAACAGCACTGCCGTGTCCAAAAATAAATGAAGAAGAAAATCCACTGGAAACCGGAGGAAGATGTTGCAGCTTGTAAACTGCACGATGGAAAAGTTTACGGTTGCACAAGCCGTGGAGATGTTGATGGACTCGGACTCTGACACTTCCTGTTTTGATCAACGTTCTGAATGTGATTTGGATGAAGAAACAAACGAGTGTGGTGGGACGAAACAGGATCTCCATGACAACCACAGAGGAGACGGAGACAACAGAACACTGAACGATCACTTAACGTGACAATGTGTTCAGCTATACTTTGAAGAGAATTTTATTATTATTATTATTATTATATTATATTATATTTTCATTTATACAATGCAAACTTAGATAAGAAAATACAAAAAATGTAAATGTGAAACGATTTTGTTCTAGAAAATTACTTTTTGACAAAAATGCATTTTTCTCAGCTTTTTGTCTGAAAAGGATAAATAAAATGTTTTTTTGTTTATAAAAACAGGAGGG